>NC_063446.1:42950338-43298113 GCF_020379485.1 Brassica napus
AATCTGGCGTGGAGTATATACCAGTAAAAGTCATGTAGCGCCGCTTAATAGGTCCCCTTTATCATGGTAGCTTGCTTTAGTCCGCTTAAAACAACATAGATGGTACTTCTACCACTCTCCACGTCTGGCATGATCCACGCCGAGCCAGATGGAATCCACGAGTCTTTGAAAGGAGCAAGCCTTCAAAATGTTACCGAGATTACGAATCCACGAGGAGAATCACCAGGGCATGACATCATGAGCCATGGATTATTAGCTAAGTTAATGATATTTGGAATATCACATGGATTATTAGATATCTGATGTGTGGATTAATTGCAGATATTAATGCACAATCAGTTGATATCACTTGCTCGACTGTCGGTATCTCATATTCTCGTGATCATAAGGAAGAAGACTAGATTTCTCAAAACTGATATCAACTTTTACAGGATGACCTGAACTATTCGGAGTGGATCAGAATACCGAGTCTGAGACAAAGGAGAAAGAAAGGATTATATTAGATAGGCCAAGAAGTCTGGCTAAAGATGTCTAGAGGAATTACATTCGGTATCTACGTTTGAAACATTATTTAGTTGATTGGTAACTGCATTGTACAAAATCATAATCCCCATCTTTACCTCTATCGCTAGTATAATTCCGACATTTGCAGAACCTATAGTTGGATATATGACATCATATATCCTTTTAAAATTATTTATTCTTCCTGTTCCTTCTCTCTCTTCTCTAAATAAAAACTTCTTTCCTATATAATTTAGTCTGCTCATTTCCTTCATGTTAATCTGCATCAAATTCAGGCTGGTGCATTATTTTAAATTCATTCAAAAAGAAGAAGGAATGAATCAGATATTTAGTTTTCATGCTCATGCTTAACTAGTTTTGATTACTCTATAAAAGTCTCACATTTATATAGTAACAGCAATGATTTATATAGTACTATGATTAGTTTGTTTCGTTATGTTTCTTAAAAAAAAATCAAAGCTTTAACCAATAAAAGATTACCAAGTCATATTGTATTTAGAAATGAAAAGGTAAAAAATAGTAATAATTACCAAAAAAGAATACAGTTTTAACGTTGTTAATACCGTCAGTAAAATTATAAACCCTAAACCGTAAACACTAAACGCCGTCAGCAAATTTCTAAACCCTTAAGACTTATCCAAAGATTTAGGGTTTACCCAATGGTTTAGAGTTTACCCAAAAATTTAGGGTTTAGTATGTGGTTTAAAGTTTACCCAAGGATTTAGGATTTACCCAAAGATTTAGGGTTTACCCAAAGATTTAGACTTTAGTATTTGGTTTAGGGTTTAGGGATTAGAGTTTGGGATTTGGGTTTAGGGTTTAAAGCCTAGTGGTTTAGGGTTTTAGGATTTAGAGTTTTGATGATGACGTTTAGGGTTTAGGGTTTTGTTACCGATGTTAACAACTTAAAAAAATTCTTTTTCGGCAATTAATATTATTTTTTTGATTATTTATTTATTTTTTACTAAATGAAATATAACATGACAAATTTTTATTGACTGTCATTTTAACGGTGAACACAAGAAAAATTCATATATTAGGGCATGGCTGGTTTTTCGTTAGCATCCAAAATCGCAGTTTTTGTGGTTGGTAGCGGTTGTTGGCGTTTTCAGCAATCATAGAAAACACTATAAATCGTTTCAAAAAAAAATTAAATATAAAAAGAAAAATATTCAATTGTAAATTTAAATTGAAATTAAAAAAATTATATCCGAAAACCCGAACCAGAAACTGAAATAATATCTATAATACTAAAAATGACAATTCTCTCAAATGACCATTTTTAAGTGTTTGTCACAAGAATATCATTCAATAAGGAAAATGACCAAAATAGTTCATTTTTATTTCAAATTTTTTAATATTTATTTTTATTTTTTAAAATTTGAAACTTTATCCTCAAAACTCAACCCATCCTTTATATACTAAAACAAAAGTCACTCACCTAATAAAAATCTGACACATGGAATTGTGCTTTAAAAAAATTAATTTCAACTAATTTCTTGATTAACTTCAAAAACACAAATATAAAAAATTAAATTTCTACAAAAAATGTAAAACAAAAAATATATCCGCCCTTTTAAGGACGGGTCATAATCTAGTTTATAATTAAAGATCATGTCAGGATTCAAACTGTTTAACTCTTTTTTTTTTTGGACAACAATTAACTCTTTTATAAATTCAAAAAAATTATTTATTTTCCCTACCATATCTTTCTCTACCATCGTTTTTAATTCTTCTAAATCTTTTTCTTCTTGTGTTTTGAGTGTAGTAAAAGATCAATACAAGTTTTTATTTCAGATTTAATTTGCTTTCATTTTCAATTCAGTGTTCTCTCATTTTTTTCAATTATATAGGCATCACTGAGTTTGAAGATGGTACTTAAATATACCCCAGTTTCAAAGCTTTTTTCAAACAAGAAAGAAAAATCAGAATTTTGCCAGCAGTTTTAGCTAACAATATGTATATATGTACCTGCTAATGCAAATTGAGTATTTACTAATGGGTTTGATTTTTACAAATATGTTTTCTATAACAGAATATACTCAACTAACTATTATATATATATGTCTTTGTTTTACCCTTGAATTTCAAAGTTAATGATGACTATAGAAAGAAGCTAAACCCAAAATGTAAGTTCAATTTGTTTTTTTTTTTTTTTTGAAAAGGGGTTATCAACAAAATTGTTGCTTCCATAGATGTACCTCTTTTTGGAAAACTCATAATAATTGTATTTTTTTAATAAATTGTTTTACCCTTCTAAAAAAAAACTTTGTCTTAATAAAATAACAGTTGGCAAAAAAAAAAGTTTTACCCTTCTAAATGTTTTGCTTCAAATATTATACGCCTAATTTCTGGTCTCCATTTTATCCAGCTACCAAATGTGACTAAAATAGTATTTAGTTTTGATATAAAAACAAATAAAACACTATCATTTGATTAAAACAAAATAATTTAAATGCAAACAAAAGCTGGTCCGTGCGTAGCGCGGAGTGGATATACTAGTTAACTCTAAACCTTAAGTCTAGATTAGTTAACCCTAGGGTATAAATGTATTTTTACTCTTTAATAAAACTTCTTTTGATTATTTTTCTTATTTGAGACTATTTTTGGGACAAAAACTTAAATATGACTATCCTATGAAGTTTTTCTATTAAAATTAGACTGAAACATCCAACTTAAGGATCAAAACGTATACTCGCAGCTTATCTAGACTACAACTACTTCCAACTTTGTGATTTTTGAATCTAACCTACAAGAGGGAGAATTTCAGTCAACACAAAACGTGGCTTTCTACTCTACACGGACTACATCACTAGGGAGTAGGGGTCAAGAGGGTAATTTTTCTTTGGTGTCTTTATCCGAGTACCTAATTAACTTATTTTTTTGCATGAGTTCCTCATTATCTTTCAATTCATGGGTTTTCAGCTATATAGCTATTTAATTTATATTTTTTCAAACTTTTCAAAAAACCTTAATTTCATATACTATATCCAAATTTTAACCTTATATCATAAATTTAAACTCAAAATTTAATCTTATATCCAAATTTTAACCTCATATCTTAAATTTGACTCTAATAATTCATACTATAACTTCATATCTTAAATTTAGACTCAAAATTTAATTTTTTTTATTTTAAACTATAAGTCCCATTCTCCATATTTTAAATCCTCTATCATAAACATAACTTTTAATATTTTAGTTTTCATATTAAAAAAATTCAAAAGCTTGATATATAAATTTTATATTGTCTAACATATAAATTAAATATAACTATAAATCAAAATTTTATATAACTTTACCAAAGATAAAAATCAATTAACAAAAAAATTGTCATTGGCCAATAATATCAAAGTACTCAGATCACAACCTCCACCATTGGATCAGATTAATCCAACAGATCAAATCTAATTCCTCTTTATCTTTCTCTTTCTCTTTCCTCTCTATTTTCTTCTTATTCACTCTCTTCACTCGTGAATCTGTTCACTTCTTCTTCTTTCTTTTCTCTTTATCTCTTTTTGGTTCACTCATGTCTCTGAACATCTCTCTCTATCTCTATCAAAAAATTCTTTCAATTTCATCACCTCTTCACCACCACCACCGCCGGCCTTCAAATTCGTCACCACCGTCATGCTCGGCACCTCTCTCTCTCTCTCTCTCTCTCTCTTCTCCTCTAATCGGTTTTTTATTACAGATATGAGAAGGAGCAGTGATGAAACATAAAGGAGAAGTAGTGGTGTGACAAAGCGGCATCTCCGGTTAAGCGTGGTGCGGCAGTGGTGCAAAAGCCGGTGGTTTGTTGGTGGTTCGTGGACGGTGGGTGAAGCTTTGTGAAGGTGGCGATGATGGCTTAAGCTTTGTGAAGGTGGTGATGGTGGCTGAAGCCTGAAGCGTCTATTAGGTTTAGATGTAGGTTTAGTTAATCAATTGGTTAAGTTAGGCTTACATTAATTAATTGGTTTAGTTAAGATTAGAGTAATATATTTATGTATTATCGGTTTAGGTTTGTAAACAAAATTTATTGTAAACTAAATTTAATTTATAATTAATAAAAAGGTTTTTGCATTAGATATCAATTTTAGTTTAATTTTCAAATTTTTATTTTATTTTTATTTTTATTTTATCGAACGACCTACCTATAATGGCACGGAAGTAGTGCTAATAGTTAAGTTAATAATATCATCTAGTTATTGATATCATCTCTGCACATTTCATAGCGTTCAAAAAACACTATCGTAGAGGGAGTACTTATGATGGCTACCATATACACAACATTTATGAATTCTCTATCAAACATCTAATATAGCATATTTCTCGCGCTAACAATGTACATATTTCTTGTAGTGATTTGTACGGTGAGATTAGTCTTTGGTTGCCGGAATCCTAGTGAGCTGAGGTCGTCTTGTGGCTGCCTATTTTGAAGCTTTGGTGTTTCTTTCTCTTGTTTGTTGTTGTTCTTCTTGTGTTGGAGATAATTCTTTGTAGCTAGAGTCTCTGTTCTGTTCAAGATATTGAACATAGAGGACGTGGTTGTACTCATACCCATTTATATAGTGGATGTTTTAGTGGACTATGATCCCGTTGGTTTTTCCTTCTCACATTGAAAAAGTTTTCTGCGTAAAAAGTGCTTGTCTCGTTTAGTTTCTGCTTATACTATATCTTGTTTTCATCAAAGTATTTTCTTCACAGGTTTACACAAGGTCAGAGAACGTGGTTATCTCCAACACAAGAAGAAGAACAACAAACAAGAGAAAGAAACACCAAAGCTTCAAAACAGGCAGCCACAATACGACCTCAGCTCACTAGGATTCCGGCAACCAAAGACTAATCTCAGCGTACAAATCACTTATATTAGATGTTTGATAGAGAATTTATAAATGCTATGTATACGAGAAATATGTTATATCAGATGTTTAATAGAGAATTTTCTTGGAGACTAGTCTTGGGACTAAGTTGATGCTTGAGGATGTTAAGCATGTTCCTGATATTAGGATGAATCTGATATCGACATGAAGACTTGATTATGAGGGTTTCTACAGTTTGCACGGTGGTGGTAAATGGAAGCTCTCTCGTGGTTCTTTAATTGTGGCTCGAGGCGAGAAGTCTTCATCTTTCTATTGGATGCATGCTAAGGTTTCCAAATATGATGTTAATGCGATGGAGAATTATAATTCCATGGAGTTATGGAATAAGAGACTCGGTCACATGAGTGAGAAGGGAATGTCTGTGTTGTCTAAAAAAGAGGTGATTCAAGGAATCTTTGGTTTGCACCGGCAAAAATGTTCGCATTGCTTTGCGGGAAAACAACACATGGTATCTTTCATGTCTTATGCGCCTTCTGGGAAACCCGAGGTACTGGATTTGGTACACTCAGATGTGTGTGGTCCAACGAAGACAAAATCTCTTGGAGGCACATCATATTTTGGACTTTCATTGATGATCATTCAAGAAATTTGTGGGTATTCCCTATGTAGACGATATATCATGTTCTTGGATATTTCAAGCATTTTGTGGCATTGATTGAGAGACAAACAGGGAAAAAGCCGAAGTGTATCTGCAATGATAATGGTGTTCTGGACTATTTGATGCTTATTGCAAAGAGCATGAAATAAGACATCAGTTCACGCCACCTGAAACTCCACAGTTGAATGGGTTGTATGAAAGGATGAACATTATGATTTTCGAGAGGATGAGATGTTTGATCTGACAGTTAGACTTATCGATAACTTTATGATGAGAAGCTTTGAGCACAGTGGTTCACGTGCTAAATTTGTCATCGAGTGCTCCATTGGCGGGTGATATTCCAGAGAAGGTTTGGACTGGTAAATATGTTTCTTACGGTCATGTGAAGGTCTTTGGGTATAAGGCATTTGTTCATATTCCCAAATATGAGAGATCGAAGCTTGAGATGAAGTCGCGAAAGTGTGTGTTCATCGGTTATGGTCAGGACGTGTCCGGGTACATATTTTATGATCCCGTTGAGAAGAAGCTCGTAAGGAGAAGAGATGTTGTGTTCATTGAAGATCAAATGATAAAGGACAAGTCCAGAAATTCAACTCAAGTTTATTAGAGTTTGATTGATACAGAGGATACTCCTTCTACATCGGTCCACTATGCACATGAAGATGGTAGTGGTGATCATGGTGAGACACCAGCTGGTGAGAACCAACCTCTATTGTTAGAAGATCCGAGAGAGGTCTTAAACCGTCGACAAGGTACGATCCTAGTGAGTATGTATTACTTACTGATGGGGGAGAGCCTAAAATCTACGATGAAGGTTGGAGGATGAACAAAAGGATATGTGGTTTGGCGTCATCGATGAAGAGATAAATTCTTTTGAGGAGAATCATACTTTCGAGTTGGTAGAATTGCCTAAGGGGAAGAAAGTTGTGCTTAATAAGTGGGTGTACATAATTAGCCATGAGGATACCAATTTACCACGTCGATTCAAGACTAAATTGGTTGTCAAAGGCTACAACCAAAAGAAAGGGATTGATTATGTGGAAATCTTTTCTATTGTAGTGAAGATGTCATCCATTTTGGTTGTGCTTGGATTGGCAGCAAGCCTTTATCATTTGAAACTTGACATTTATCTTCTCCTGCGAATATTGGATAAACCGTCATCGTATTTTTGTGCTCATTCTCGTCCAAAATTTCAAGTGGGCCTTTGCCGCGTTTGAGGCCTTTTCGGGCCATATTTCGACTTAAGTGTTTTTACGATTTCTTTGAAAAATCATCCTCAACACGACGTCGGTTTTATGAGATAATGCAAAACAATCGTATAGTCGAGATAACTATGGTGTTAAGTTAATCGTTATCATTTTATAAGATCGATTAAAATTTATACGATAAAACTAGTCTTCGTTAATTTTATCGTTAAGTTTCAACGGTATCTCCAGTCGAGACGAAAAAAGGAACAGTTCAATCAAGGATCAAAGGAGAAGCTGGTCGACTAAGGGCGAGTTGGTCGGGATTGATCCATGTCGCCTGATGGCGTGTTAGATGAGGGTCCATCCAACACGCCTAATGGTGTGTTAGATGAGGGTCCATCCAACACGCCTAATGGCGGGTTGGACGAATCTGGTTCGGTCATTTCGTCGCTCGGGAATCGTCTGCTTAAGAGATTGAATAATCTATCCCGAGAACGTTTCGTATACTTTTATACAAAGTTTTAGTTTCCCGCATTTTTATTTCTTTTTTAGGGAACAAATATTTCTCGGGAACTTTTAGGCATTGATTCCGTCGTAACCGATTTTGACCCCAACATTCATTGTTGCAACTGAAGCTTGTAAATAGTTGTTGTGGATGAAGAACTTCTATGAAGAGATCGGTTTCAAGAAAGAAAAGTATGTGTTGCTTTGTGATAGTCAAAGTGCCATTTGTCTCGGAAAGAATTCTACATTTCACTCGAAGTCGAAAAACATTCAGAAGAGGTATCATTGGATATGAGATGTGATTGAATCTAAGGAAATGGAGCTTGAGAAAGTTCATACGAATGATAATGGAGCTGATATGATGACAAAATCTTTTCCGAGGGGGAAGATTGAAGTATGCCGAGGGATAGACGAAATGGATGTTTCCTCCACCTAGTCGGAGGGAGAGTTTGTTGGGTTCTTTCTAGATGGAGGAAACACAATGGGTTTAGTTGGTGATAACCAAACTTGGAATTAGGCCATTAATAATAGTCAATTAGATTAGTATTGGAATTTGGGGGTTAGTGAGACACTATATAATGTCTCTTCACCTAATTTGTGTGGTTAGACTTGACATAAGAAAGATGAATGCTTAAGAAGACCCAGTAGACAAAATAGAGAAAAAGAGAGAAGAAGACATAATTCGTCTGAATTTGTCAAGGCAGGTTTGGAGTGTCAAACGGATCCTGATCAGGCTGATGTTTTGTGGGAAGTTTCTGTAGTCAGTGAGTTAAAGGTTCACCAAAGGGATTTCGCTTTCAACGGTTGGATCTTTTGTTGTCTGGGTTTTAGTAAACTGGTTGTCACAGTTCTTCAGCAGTGGTCACTTGAGTGTTTGGTAAATCCGGGTCAGATCTTCTTTGATTGAGCTGAAACTTGGCAGATGTGCTGTTGACTTGTTCATATTGGATTTGTACGGTGGGATTAGTCTCTGGTTGCCATAATCCTAGTGAACTGAGGTTATCTTGTGGCTGCCTGTTTTGAAGCTTTGCTTGTTGGAGATAGGTCTATGTAGCTAGAGTCTCTGTTATGTTCAGGGCGTTGAACAGAGAGGGCGTGTTTGTACTCATACCCATTTATATAGTGTATTTTTGAGTGGACTACAATTCCATTGGTTTTAATTTCTTTCTCATATTGAAGAGGTTTTCAACATAAAAAGTGTTTATCTCATTAGTTTCTGCGTATATTATATCCTGCTATCGTCAAAATATTTTCTTCACAGGTTTCCACAAAGTGAGGGGAACACAATTTGATATACTTCCGCTGCGTCGTATGTGTCTTCCCTACACACATCACTGATTTGAAACTGAAATTTGTTTATTGTTTATTTCACTTCAACAGTATTGTAACAGTGTTTCTCCCACATTTTCTCTTATCATATGTTCCACAAGATAAGTTGCAAGCTAGCCTCTGCATAAAACAAGGATGTGCTTTATATTTGCAAATGTGATGAGGTTGACTTCATCACAAAGATCATATAAGCATCTCTTTCATCGGTTCAAACGGTCAAAGGACAGTTGACGGTCTTTCCTTGTCTCTGAGCGAAGGTTGATGTGGTTTCTTTCATCTGAGATGGAGATTTCCTATAAGTCTCCAAAGCGAAAAACAAACTTGAAAAGCATCATGTTTAGAATAAAGCTGAAAAGAACCACGAAGCCATCTTCTATGTCACACCAAACTTTAGGGAGTTTTATATGCATCATGCTTGGTACACATCCATACTGTAAAAAGTTTCAATGCTTATGGTCACAAATCACAATAAAAGAAAAAAGGGAAAAAGATAGACTCAAGAAGTACATAGAAGAAACACCAAGGACAATGCTAATATTTTTAAAAAGGAATGCGAGGACAATGCTAGAACTTAATACATGAAACGTCTTTGTACATCCTAGATGAGAAAATAAAACGTCTTTGTACATCCTAGATGAGAAAATAAAACAAACACCATCGTCGTTGTCTCTTAATATAAGGTTCACCAAAATGTTGACGTTTAAGAATATAATTTTCAGTTAAAGAAATGATATTTTCAGTTAAAGAAATGACATTTTCATGAAAGCCATCCCCATTATATAGCTTAACCGAAGCAAGGAACAATTACTATATCTTAAACATGCATGTCTCCTATATTCTTTTTGTTGAATTTTAGTTTATTATTTCATTTTCGAAAATAAAATTTAATTTTAATTACAATCTATATTGTTTCTTCTCAAACTAATTTTAATTACAATCTATATTGTTTCTTCTCAAACTATATGAATATTTGAACATGATGGTATAAACATTATTCTCCAAATACTACATACAACATCTTTCAGAATTGTTTCTAAATTTTATAAAATTTGAAACAATATAAAAATTATAATAATTATGAAAATGAAATTTCAAAAATAAATAACTTGCGGTGTAGCGCGGGAACTAACCTAGTGCTACTAACGGCCCGACTGGTTTAAATGCAGCGGTTACGGTTGCGGGTGCGGATGCGGGAGTTTGCGGATGTGGGTGGTTGCGGTTTCAAGCGTTATTAAGTGTTTTGTATGACTGGTACAACGTTTGAAAATTGTTGCGTTTGTGGGATATTTGTGACTGATTGATTATAAGATATTGCAGCGGTTTAATAATAAATTACTCATATCAACATATTATAACATTAAAAAAATATAAAAAACATACTATTGTAATAAAATATAATAATTATCAATATAATATGATTAACAAAAATATTACGTTTATTTATAAAAAATTCAAATTAGTTGAAAGTTATAATTTTAATAAAATTTGTTTTGAAGATTTATATTAAAAAAAATTTTAAAATATTTTATTTCGTTTTATATATGTGTATATCTTTATATATGTGTGTATAGAAATGTTTAAAAACTCTAATAAATAGTTAGTTTAAATTTTTTATAAAGCAAATTATGATATTGTTTGTGAATTTTAATTAATATATAAAATATGTATATATTTTTATTTATAATATTTCCATTTTCAAAAATTTAAAATATTTTTGAAAATAATTTTATATTTATTTTTTCACCCGCAATCGCCCGCAACCGCAAACGCTAGCTGTAACGAGCTTTTGATTTTAAGAGGTTGATAGCGGTTTGGAGCGAATTGTAGCGGTTTGTATGATTGTTTCAAAACGTTGTCAACCGCTACCAACCGCAAAAGCTGCGTTTGTGGATCGTACCGGGAAAACCAGTACGACCATCTCTCGTGCTCTTGGATGACATCTTAAAAAATACAAGTGGACATTATTTAACACGTACGTAGCACTATTTTTTGGAACAAATGTCTCTAACTATGGAATCAACATTAATATAGCATATATATGCTGCACAAGACTCATTTGTCTGTCAACCTATAGGACAGAAATTAGGTTCACCCCTAGGTGAACCTTTAAATTCACCACATCTTTTAGGACCAATCAAAGTGACACATAGATTATTAATTAAAAAATATTAAATTAAATAAAAAATAGCTACAAAAAATAAAAACGATAATTTTAACGACGCCAACGCTTCCAGCTAAACCCTAAACCCTAAATCTTAAATTTTAAACCTTATACCCTAAATTCTAAACCTAAATCCAAACCTCTAAACCCAAACCTATACCCTAAACCCTAATCCTAGACCTTAAACCCAAATTATATACCCTAAACCCAAAAACTAGACTATAAACCTAAACTCTATACCCTAAACCCAAGTCGTAGACCCTAAACCCAAACCGTAAATCTTACACTCAAATTATATACCCTAAACCCAAAACCTTAACCATAAGTCCAAACGGTAAATCCTAAACCCAAACCGTAAATCCTAAACCCAAAACCTATACCCTAAACCCAAATCCTAGACCTAAAACCCAAACGGTAAACCCTAAACCCAAACCCCAAAATTAGATGCTATAGGGTGTGGGTT
The DNA here is from genome assembly GCF_020379485.1 of Brassica napus. Classification (NCBI taxonomy): domain Eukaryota; kingdom Viridiplantae; phylum Streptophyta; class Magnoliopsida; order Brassicales; family Brassicaceae; genus Brassica; species Brassica napus. The sequence continues at coordinate 42,961,968 of NC_063446.1, forward strand.
AATGTTTACAGTTTGGGTTTAGGGTCTAAGACTTGGTTTTAGGGTATAAGATTTAGGTTTATAGTCTATTTTTTGGGTTTAAGGTATATAATTTGGGTTTAGGGTCTAGGATTAGGGTTTAGGGATTTGAATTTGAGATTAGAATTTATGGTATAGGGTTTAGAATTTAAGATTTAGGATTTAGGGTTTCGCTGCAAGCGTTAACGTCGTTAAAATTAGCGTTTTAATTTTTTGTATCTATTTTTTATTTAATTTAATATTTTTTAATTAATAATCTATTTGTCACTTTGATTGATCCTAAATGGTGGAGTGAATTTAAAGGTTCACCCTAAGTTCACCGTAGGAGTGAACCTAAGTTTTGTTCCAACCTAAATTATTGCACATATATAAGAACCTAATAACAATATATTTCTCAAGCAGCAACTTGAAACCTCATTATGTTCGAGGCATATAAGAATATTTTTAAAACAACAACAAAGATATAGGACTTTCATACAAAAAAATAAGATATATATAGGATTACAATATCTCCACATATCAGCAAAAAGTTTGTATGAAAAAATCCATTTACCTATACGGCATAATAGTGTTATAAAAACGGGAGTTCGAGATAGGTAAAGTATATTTGAACACTCTTAGATGGAAATTAAGCAAATTGAAAGCAAAACAATGCAGAAAACGCATCAAGAAAGCACTTCATGAGAAGTTAGAATAACAATGCTACCATATTACTTGACGATTTATAAGAATACAAAAGCAAAAAACATGCCAATGTAACAATGACAGTTACTACAACAACATGAAAAATAAAGAAAAAATTGGCAAATTGGGCAAATTGCAAGTTTGATATTAGGGAGTTGGACGACCTCGAGTTTAAATTAGAAGATTGGGCGAATCGCCTTTTCCAGACTTGTGAAATGTCGACAGAGGGCGCGCGTGGTTCTTGGTATTACGACCGTGCCACCTCTTGATTTTTTATTTAAAAATCAAAAAAAGACCTAATAAAAGAATAAAAAAGAAGGAAATTAGAAAAACCAAAACATCCCTTATATCAAAATATACCAGAACCACCTCTAAACAGCTGCAATTGAGAACCAAACATAAGAAGAATCCCACATAAGAACCACTCTCGACTGTACCCAGATCGGCATGGTATCCCCCTCCAGCGTAACGCCCTCGAGGAGGGTGACTCGTAGTCAATGCGCCAGTGATAGAGAAGCAAATCCCAAGAAAATTCCCCGACTAGGCAAAACTGCGTCTCGTTATGCAGGTATCTCCTTTCGCTAAGCTTCGCTGTGAAATACTTTGGAAAAAGTTTTTAAAAATAAAGCGTTGGGTAAATGTCTGGATTTGGTCATTGTATTTCAGTATCTAGCACGGAGTCCGAACTAGAGGAACCTGCATCCACCGACCAAAAAGAAGCTGCATCCACCGAGCCGGAATTTATTGTCACCACGCCGACTTTCCCAGAAAGACTGTTCGCACGCAATTGCTATCCTGGCAAACCTCGACTGAACATCTATTCAAAGGCGAGTATCATTGGATCGTTAGTGAAGTTGCTAAGAGGCTCCCCTGAAATGAATTGTCTGCTAGGAAGTCAGTTTGGAGCTCTGTTCCACTTACCTGTATCGCGCTGCTCAAACTCTGAGAAACTTGTACATTCTCTCCTCAGCCGTCAGCTGGTTACGATGCGCCTATATGAGCTCTGGTTCTTGTTTGCAGACAAGCCACTACGCTTTTCTCTGCGTGAGTTCGGAGACATCACGGGGCTGAAATGCGAGCCTGAAAGGGAAAAAGTTGGAAACGGGTCAGAATCTATCGATGCCACACCTGGACGTATGTGGAAAGAGTTGTTTGAAACTGAAGATGAAGACGTGACTGTACCAGATGTTCTTCGTATGCTTGAACAGCCTAGTCTTCCTGAGTGGAAGCGGTTGCCACTAGCTCTCATTGCGCTTGTAGATGGGCTCCTGGTTTGTGGTCACAAACTTCTTCGTGTGACGCCTGCTTACGTCGAGATGCTGGAAGACACCAGATCATTTCTTCAATATCCATGGGGGAGAGAGGCATTCGTCAGCACTCTGTCTAGATTGAGACCACCTCAACCTTCTGATCCTTCTAAAATGGATAAATCCCTTTCGGTCATGCGCCTTCGTTTGAAACAGCAGTCAACAGCGTGTTATGGGTTCCCTCTGGCGCTGCAACTTTTTGCTTTTAAAGCTATCCCCTCATTGCTTGAGAAAATTCCCGAACCTAATAAAACCACTTCTTTCTTGCAAGAACCAGAAGGATGCGACTCAACAAATGCACTTCTGAATTTTGAAGACATACTTCTGGTGGAAACCCAAACTGAGGTACAATGCTGTTGTCTATCTTATTTGCAAAACAGAAGTTAAGACGCTCAAACTTTGTGTACTTATGAATGTTTGTGTTCTTTGTTTGAGGTTATTGTTACGTATTCAATCCCAGATGAAGGTGGGGATCCAAAGTGGAAGAAAGAAGTAATTGATCCCCAAATAGATAACTTAGTTCGTCGAATGCGGGAAGGGCACGAGTTCAAAGCAACAGACTTTAGAGGAGGTGATTCATCCCTTCCACCTCTGAAGCCAGCCGAAAAGGCTGAAGGTGTTGGTGTCAAAAAGAAGTGTCAAAAGTCGTCTAATCGGTTTGGGAAAGCATGTGATGAACCTGGAAGTTCGACTCAGGCGCCTCAGCGTCCTATTCGACCTCTTCGTGGATCAGATAAGGAGCAAGAGCTGAAAGAGTGGATACGAGTTGAACTGAAAATGCAGTTGGGTAAATTGCGGAACGAGATTTTTGACTGGTTGCATCATGATAGGGGAGGCTCGTTCACAGTTCCGCAAAACACAGCAGCCGGTAAAACAAACAGAGACAACAGTCACGCTGACCCTACCGGCATGGAAGGTCCAAAGAAGCGACGTCCGTTCAGTGGTGATGGTAATGATAAAGCTGAAATATTTTGGTCTGATAGTAAGAAACACAAGAAGAACAACGGCGATGGGTTTAGCGACGATGAGACAATGAGAATGCATGATAATCATTGTGATGGCCGTACGCCAAATGCTCGCTTCTGGGAAAAGGTAATCAAACTGCTCCTACAATTTTTAATGATAAACAATGCCTGAATCCCGGTCTAACTTTTTTGAGGAAAATTCAACGTGTAGGTAGATTCAATGGCGGGCGAAGGCCCCTCTTTCTCGAAGTCGGCAAACATTCCAGAAGTCGATGTTTCAACGCCGATTGGACCAGAAATTGTATCAAAGCCAGCAAAACCGACTCTCCCGGAACCGTTGGAGGTAAATAGATTATAACAATGAATTTATAGGCTCTAGATATATTATGTTTTGCTGTTCAGCTTGGTTTGGCCAGGTATTCAGCGTAGATTATCAGTTGTTCGTTTTAGTTAGTGAGGTGTACAGGAATGCTGATTTGTTTGGTCAGGTATTCAGGTTATTTAGTTAAGGTATTCAGGTTAATTTTTGAGGTGTACAGGAATACTGATTTGTTTGGTCTGGTATTCTGGTTAATAGTTCAGGTATTCATGTTAATTTATGAGGTTTACAGGAATACTCATTTGTTTGGTCTGGTATTCAGGTTAATTTAAGAGGTGTTCAGCTTAAGTAGTCAGGTATACTGATCTGTTTGATAGTTTTCAGGTGAGAGATCAGAGGTATTCATATTAGTTAGTCAAGTGTTCAGATAATTTTGCCAGGTGTACAGATTATGTTGATTAGGTATTTTAATGTTAAACTACATCTGAATCGAAGTATTTGAATGAGCTATATCTGAACGTTGTCAGGGCGAGGGGGGAGATGAGTCTCCAATATCAGGGCTAAATTTGTTAGCAGAAGAGGTTGAAAAGGGGACACGGAGTGACAATGTCTATAAAGATCCACAGGAGAACACTTGTAGGATGCTTACCGTTTGGTCTCATCCTGAATCTTACGTCCTTCCGCCGGAGGAACAAGGTGGTAAAGCGTCACCGACAAATTCTGAAGATTACAAGACACCGCCAGAGGATGATCCGATGACTGAATGTCGCACACCAGACGTTGGGAATTCGAAGCTGAGTCGATATCTGACTAGGTCATTAAAAAAAGCAGAGCTAAAAGGGAAATGTATTCCAATAAGCTCAACCAAAAAAGATGACCTCCAGACGAAGCGTATTCCGAGACGTTCAACAAAGATTGGAGGAGTGTACACCCCAGACAAGAGATTGAAGAAGCTTTTCCAAAGCTGCAAGAAACCCAAATATACGCCCTTAGCAGACTTGGAGAAAGCGCAGTTTCAAGAGTTTCAGTCAATTCTCCGCGAGAAACCGACACAGTAAGTTGTTTGGATATACTGTCAAATGTTTAATATTGACTTTTGGTTTGTTCTCAAATTTCAGGGAATTCGAAATTGTTATTGGGATCCATGTCTCAAATAAGTTCTTCCTATCGTTGGCGCGGCCAACAAATTGGGTCAGTACCGAGGTATTCCATTCATCAGAACTTAATCCGTTTTATTCAAGTGGTTTGTACATATTTTTCTAATGGTTTGTACATATTTTTCAGCACATTTCTGTGCTAATTAGTATGCTAGTAAGGCGACATGGACGCAATTATCTGAGTCGGAGGTGCAGATTTGTAGACTACTTCAGTATTGCGGGCATGATATCAAAGTTCGCAGAGTTCGAGAAGGCCTCAGATAAATTGGGATTCAACTGGGGAGGGCTTGTCAGTTTCAGTTTCACCGGAAAAACGCCGCGTCGGAATGACAAGAAGGTGTTGTTGGTTGATGTGGACAGGGTGTACGCCCCAATGATGTGGGGAAAAGATCATTGGGTTGGTCTTGTGATCAACTTGACATGCAGACAAGTGGAGATTTTGGACTGCAACATTCCCCTTAATGAGTCCGATAATGAGGTGAACAAGCACATGGCTTATCTTCTACGCGCATTGCCTCATGTCTTAGCTGCGTTTTCGCCTCCTTCCGATAGTAGTCATCCTGAAGAAGACCAAGCATTTTCATGGGTGCATCCAGACAATATTTACTTCAACGAAAGGTCTGGCGACTGTGGACCATGCGCGGTCAAATTTCTGGAAATGCATGCAGCGGGATACTCCTATGAGGATATGGGGCAGATCGATGACAAAAAGGTGGACATATTCCGTCAGAAATATGCGATGGATACCTATGAAGAATTTATTGGAAACGCAAAAGTTCAAAACGATGGTTGAAGACGTATATACTGCCTGCTTCATTGCGTTTGTTAAACCGAATTGTTAACGGTTATTGTATCTTTTCATTCATCCAGACACTATAATTCAAACAGATCAGTTTATCTTTGAAGGTTTTATATCGTATTTCTTATATATTTAGGGTTTAGGGTTTAGTGTTTAGGGTTTAGTGTTTAGGGTTTAGGGTTTAGGGTTTAGGGTTTAGGGTTATTAGAGTATAATATCCATGCAAGATCTCACCATAGTGTGTTAGTTATTTGTTTCAAAGGAAAACAATTTCAGAAGTAGTTGATGTTTTTACTGTTTCATTTAATAAGTATTAGTGTAAAATTTAAAAATTGATTGCAATAACTATTTCTCTGAGTGTGTTAGGTACAAAATGTGGGAGGGGACAATAACTTTCCTAGTAACTCATAAGACTCCTTTGTTTATTTCTTTATTATATATATAAATATTCAATGCTTCTGATAAACATCTCCAACAGAACTCAATAGTATGGCATCTCTAAACATCCCCAATCTTCCAGAAGAAATTTTGTGTAAAATAATAGAGATGGTGGGAGCGGATTCATTCTACTATCTTGGTGGTATTTTGCGGGCTGGGAAACGCGGTTATGCACTTGTCCACGAACCCTCCGTCTTAAGGAAGTGTAATGTTCAGCCAATGGTCACCTTTGCAACATGTCAAATCTGCACTGGTGGTCAGTTTCGAGAGTTTTTCATCAAGTGCGTAACAGCTGGCAACACAAACGCTATCTACTATGAAGGGCTCTATGCAGCACTGATCGTAGGTCCTGAGAAATGTATTAGAATATTGCAACCAAATGTCCCAAATCATGATTTATCAACTTTAGCAGTCGGCATTTTCAACGTGTGTATTGGCAATGACAAGGAAGCCAGTAAACTGTTTCAGCAGTTCGAAGCTAATCACTATGACCTTCGCTCGGATGCGATAGTTGGACTGGGAGCTGATCTAGAGTGGCGATTGATATCATTTGGAGCGCCATACATGAACAGATATGGTGCATCTTTCAAATTTCCGGATGATGAGGTAATCAAGTCACCAAGCTGCCTTTATGGCCATGATTACACAGTCGATTTTGAAGGTTCTTGTAAAAACTGCAGGCTATTTTGGATATGCTACAACATTTCTCACATCCTCTAGGACTTTATTTATGTTATCCTCGATGTTATCTGTTTTCTATCGTATAGCTTAAGTATTAGTATACCAAATTGTCCAAACACAAAAAAAGACCATTCCAAAACAGACCCTTCCAAATAGAACCATAAACCATTCCAAATTGGACGTCCATATCGTAGACCTTAAGTATTCGAATACCGTCAGTATACGTAGACCTTAAGTATTCGAATACCGTCAGTATTCGTATACCGTCAGTATTCGTATACCGTCAGTATTCGAATACCGTCAGTATTCGAATACCGTCAGTATTCGAATACCGTCAGTATTCGAATACCGTCAGTATTCGAATACCGTCAGTATTCGAATACCGTCAGTATTCGTATACCGTCAGTATTCGAATACCGTTATTCGTATACCGTCAGTATTCGAATACCGTCAGTATTCGTATACCGTCAGTATTCGTATACCGTCAGTATTCGAATACCGTCAGTATTCGAATACCGTTAGTATTCGTATACCGTCAGTATTCATATAATTAGCAATTCCTAATTTTACTAATATTAAACATGCATAAAAAGACAGCAATAATAAACAGAAATCATAAATTTTATTATATAATATAATAAAGAGTTCAAAAAAAAAAAGAGATCAACATAATTACAAAAAACAATAAAATTCAAAATATTTAATAATATTAAAAGAGGAGGAGGTTCCTAGTCGGAGTCGGAGGTGCTGGAGTCGGTGCCGGAGCTGTCTGGGTAGTTGTCCATCCTGAACTGCCAAGAACCCAATGTGTGGTCGGTCCAGTCGGAAGCGTCGTCATCCACGTCCGTGTCCATCTGCATCCACTCCCAGTAGTCACCTTCTTCATCGTCCTTTAACCCCGTCTCTTCTTCGCCGGGGTATCCATAACCCTCATCCTCCGGGTCACCTTTTCTCTCCGCCTTGCGAGCACGTTTGCTACTGCGGTGATCGGGGCTTGTGCGGCGGCGTTTGCGAGGGCTGGATGGAGGTGTTTCCTTTAACCCCTCCTCGACTTCCTCCGCCTCCTCGAACAGGGCCTCGAGTGTGGCGAACTCCTCAGTTTCCAGACCGTCGCGGATCTCTTCCTTCAAACCGGCCTTGGCCAACAGGATCAACTGTTGCTCGGTGCGTTCGCCGACTATAGGCAAACTGTAAAAGAATCGTTTGTATTTTGCGACGGTCATTTTGCCCTGGCTGATATCAGACACCATTTTTGGAATGAAAGAGTTTTGCAGAGAAAGAGGTTTACAGAGAATGTATTTAGAAAGATGAAAAAGATATTAAATGACAACAGAGTAGTATATATATTACAAAAATAATTAATTAATTTTTTGGTAACAGACGCGGCGTTCCATTACTACTCCTCGGTTTAAACCATGCGAATTAAATCGTTGCGACTCCTCGGTAGAATTAAATGTCCGACTGATTAGACCATATGAAATGAAGTAGGAAACTTTCTTCTCGTAGACAGAGTTCACTTAAATTTATTGGCGTGTTAAAACCATAAGTGTACGCGTGTTCGTACACCAACGAAGAGAGAGATGAGAATACCTTAAGTTCATACATTCATTAGTACAAATATGTATAAAGAAGATGTCTTTTCCGTGTCAGAAGGTTGCCCTAATTTCAAACTACGTAATGAAGCTTACGTAACCGAGGGGTATAATGATGACTTCGTACACCCTAACCGAGGGTGTATAATGATGACTTTTGTACACATTATGAAACTACATTAATTCAAATGGGTTTGCTTCTTAATTGGATATGGATAGATCCATTATGAGATAAACAGTTAAAATTTGATAGAAGAGTACAAATTAACCTTAATATAAAATTACATAACAGAGTACAAATTAACCTTAGAATCCCTTAACCTTAACATAAAGAGTACAAATTTGATAGAAGAGTACGAAAATTACATAATTACATTACAAAATTAAGAGTTACTTGAATATGATCACCAACCCAAGTAAAACTAATATAATAACCATTCCACCAACAAAGTATTCGAAGCCATTGGTTAACCTTGTTCTGTTTTCAGCTAACTCAGACACTATCTTCTCTAGCCTAACCAGCTTCTGCTCAGTCTCATTCTGGAGATCCTTAAACTTGTTAAGTTGTGGGTCATAGTCATTCCAAAAGGTAAGATAATCTACCTTTTCAGACAATTGAAGTGTGTGCGTATCCCTGGCTCTCATCTCCTCCATAACCGCCTCATCCCACCATTTATGAACATGACAGTCTCCATCATTAACATAATCACACGTGTAGTATCTTCTACCTGGATCATTTACAGTGCGAGATGTTGCTAGCTTAGGCCGACCACCACAGTAGCATGTCTGCGGGAATCCAAATTCGACCTCGGGTTGCGGAGGGTACTGAACCGTCGCAGCATAATTGTAATTTAGCTCAGCTTGGTCCCGACGAATAAGATCTTCAACCTCACGGTCTTCTGTGTGGCTGGAGTCATTCCCACCATAGTCCTCTGATTCGGAAGGCTGGCTATAGCTATAATCAAGTCTCATCTTTAGTATAAAAATAGAGTAAAGAGAGAATCGCTAAAAATCTGAAATATAGACGACACAAGCAGTCATACTTAAATAGATTGAGATTGTAACGGCTATATTATTATTGGACCACAATACAACGGCTACATTGTATTTAAATGTCTTTCTAACGGCTAGATTGGCTACACAGATATCGTACACCTCAAGTTATAAACAAGTTACATCAAATCATAAACATGAACACCATATTTAGGAATGACAATAAATCCATACATATCTAATAAATTCAAGAAGAAGAACTGCGTAATCCATATCTCATCAGTTCGCAAAATAGCATTATAGATGTGTTATTAGGAAACACCTAAACAATAACTCCCTTGTCAACAATACATAAAATCTCCTCCATCCATAACCCATCATTGTAGCGGTTCTTTACAAGACTTTTTGTTGTGACCTGAGATATGACATCGACTACATGTGTTTAGTTTCTTCTTCTTCGGCCCCTCCTGAAAAAAACATAACAGCCTTTATTCAGAAAATATCCATGACTACAGTCAGATGAGATTAGGTCGTACCGGTATTTCTCCTGCAGAACGTTTACGCTTGGTCGGTGGACGTCCTGGTGGTCTCTTCGTCTTTGGTGGTAACATGATAAGGTCACTAACCTCCGAAGGTATGAAAAGATCTTGCGGATCTGGAACCGGAAGTGTAACACCCTTTGTTGTTTCATTCCATGTCTTTTTTAGATAGGCGTCTGCAACGAACTCTGAGTGCTGCAAGTCCCGAAACATAGCCGCAGCAATGGCATGTCGACATGGTATTCCAACTTTCTGGAATTCAAGACATGTGCAAGACCTAGTTTCCAAATTAACAGAACTCCCGAAGCCGGTTGTTTTTAGAGTTACCTCAAATTCAAAAGCAGACAGAGGCATCACAGCGTACGCTCTTGCGTCTTCTAGATTGTTCTCCATCAACTCGTCAACAGCCGGGGGGATCTCACCACTCATTTTCGATATCTTTCGCTGTCTACTCACAAACCAACGACTAATCATGCGTCTGATGAACTCAAATAGCGCCATTATCGGGGAATCGCGCGCAGGAACTAGTGCTTTGTTGAGAGACTCAGCTATATTCGAGCTCATTAGATTGTACCGCTCGCCCTCAAAGTGTGACCTTGTCCAATGTCTAGGATCGATCTTCTCAAGATAATCCCAACAGCGCTTATCTGTAAGTTTGATCTCCGCGTAAAGTCTCTTAAAGTGGGATACCTTGAATACCTCGGCTGCCCTGCCAACCATTTGCTTCTGATTCCTTTTCTTGAATTTTGCGTCGACGTTTCTCTGTAGGTGTACGAGGCAGCACCCATGGTGTGAAAGAGGATACCACTTATCTTTAGCAACACATATTTGATTTGCTCTATCAGACACAATAGATAAATCGGAGCCATCTTCTACGATCTCTGTCAGCTTCTCAAAAAACCAACTCCAAGACTCGTTTGTTTCATTGTCTACAACAGCAAACGCTATAGGGAATACCTGAAAATTGGCATCTTGCCCACTTGCAGTTAGTAAACACCCTTTGTACTTCCCAAACATATGAGTACCATCCACCACAATAACCTTCCGTAGATGCTTCCACCCGTCAATGCAAGCTTTCAGCGCCATGAACGCGTACTTAAACCTTGCCTGACCCTTATCATCTTTTTCAGTTTTGATATTAGTAATGGACCCAGGATTTGCATACTTTACAACAAAAAAATATTTCGGCAGGAGCTTGTAAGAGCTCTCTTCTGTTCCTTGTGCAGCCACAGTTGCTAACTCTTTTGCTTTCCAACATTTCCAATATGTGGCCGTAAACAAGAACTCACTCCGGAGCATCTCGGGTAATTCAGATGCGCGCGGTCCAGCTTGGAGCCTTTCATACTTCGATCTCATTAGTGCAGCTATTACTTTCGACGTCGCATGTTTCTTATATTGCGCTTTAGCATCAGATGTGCAGACATGCTTCAGTTGCGCCTTCCTCACCTGATATGTCGAAGATTCCCCCAATTGCTTAGCCATAACATAAAATTTGCAGTTTTTATCAATGCATTTCGCTGCGACGTAGTTAAACGCATGTTTGTGGAACTTGAACCTGAACACCTGCTTTAAGGCATAAATGTGCAAACTGATCTTGAATTCTTGCTTGCTACTGAATAGCTTCCCAGTGTACATATCAGCATCTGCTAGAGTGAAGTCAATATCATCGACGGTATAATCGTTAACTGCTTCGTTGTTAGACGAAGCTTCTACATCCTCAAATCCATATAGCTCAACGGCTCTAACGGATTTCATGAGTGATTCGTCATCAGCCTTATCCTTTTCACGACGTCTTCTTGCGTCTTCCTCACGGCTTCGAGACTGAGGTACCGGTTCGATAAAGTCGTCATCCTCGTCTTCTCCAACCAGGGTTTCATGTGTCTGACCACCCGAAACACACTGAGGTACCGGTTCGACAAAGTCGTCATCCTCGTCTTCTCCATCAGATGTATCATGTGTCGGTCTAGACGAAACACATTGAGGGACCTGCCCAACGAAATCATCACTGTCGTCAACTTCCCGAGTATGCATGTTGAACGGCTTTGGAGGAGTCTGGAGAACCAACATTTGGGAGCTGTTGTCCAAACTTGGGTCCTCTTCTTGATTTGGATCTGAATGATTCTCAGTGTCGGCCACTTGATCACTTGACTTGACACCTAAATTGTTACTTGCTTCTTCAATATTCTCCATCGAAATCCTAGATGAGCCTATGTAATCTCTACCCTCATCTACGTAATCTTCAAAAGTTGATGGTGGGTTTGCGGTACGCTGTTTGTTTGTAGATGAACCACTGCCTTTGTTTGAAGAAGGATTAGTTCGTCCACTCCTCGTTTTAGTCACCACCTCACCACGTACACCTCCATATGCAACGTTCGTTCGACCACCACCACCTACCCCTCCATCCTCATCCTTATCATCGTCCCATTCGCAATTTCGTCCAACAAAATCATGCCATAAATTGTAATCATAATCCTCATCGTCGGCATCTTCGCCTTCCCCTAACGCAGCATCTTCAGTCGTCTCCACTTTATTCTGAACTTCACATGCAGTTCCATCCACTTCACGCATCCCAAAACCATTTGAGGCATAAACTGCTTCAATTTCCGCAACTCCCATCAGAATTATTTCATCTTCGGTCAAATCAGTCTCACCGTCATTAACTTCATTCCGGGTGTGCACATTAGCAGACGTACTCGCAACTTGCATTTCGTTGCTGCTGGCAACTTCTTTGGACTTCAAAAGATTTCCCATTGGCCTCAGAAAATGGATTTTCCCATCTATTTCCTCTTTGAATGTGACAAATACGTTGATGTACTTGTCCACCTTACGTGCCGAAGTAAACAAGTCGAAATCCTTATCTTTGGAAATTTGAACAGGAGCTTCTCTTTCACCAACAACACAAGATCCGTGTTCACCAAGCCAATATGACATCTCAACGGCAACAGACATTCCAACTAGACCGTATGACTCAATAATGGCCCGCTTCAAGTCTTCAACAGAAGTTATCAACTTCGCATAGACAGCCCTCCCCATACGGTCGCTATCAAGTTTAAAATCCCAGTCACCAGTGTCGTACATAATCCACCGTCCAGAGATTACAACGATGTATGAATCGTGAACACCTACGAAAAAAAAACATAAATTTATTTAAAAATTCAATGTGCTAATCAGAAGCAATAAATATAGTTTCTCACAAAAAACACCTGAATTCCGAACACCCTCAAATCTGTAATAAATGATTTCAGCAATAACTATAATGTCATAAATGCAATGGTGTACGGCTTATATATGATTTACCTTCGATGCTAGATACAGAACACCCACCATCCGCCATACCCTTTCCTCCCTCACCATATCGGATGCAGCTCATGCCTCTGTGTGTAAAATTCGCTGCCTCAAGTTCCCTTGTTCGGTAGCCTTTTTTACTCCTCAACAAAGAGACATGCAAAGAGATAGGGTTCGTACGTTTTTGTATTAAATAATTAATAGTTGCCATGTTTTTAATTAATAAATTAAAGTAAAACACATGTTTTCCAAAGTCACCAGTCATTAATGGCCATTCGTCCACCTTGGAGCCGTTGTTTCCCGCGAGAAATCATCACATATAAGGCCTTCAAGTTTTGGGGTCAAATAGCCCAAAAACGAAGCCCAATACCATGTTTCCTTCTGAAATTCAAATAATATAATATTTAATTCGTCTCTTACACGCACATCCGGCGCGCGTGTGTCGGTATTCCTGAGGCAAGTTTTTCTGGGCAAAAGACAGCCTGGTCCCATGAATTTCAGCTCAAGATTGTTGGGCAAAAAGGTTAAACTGTCCACTTTTTCTTCTCTCTCCTACTAGGTTGCCCAACAACCTAATTAAAACATGGACTTGCCCAAATTTCTAATTCAAACTTAAAAGTTGCTCAATCTTCTAATTTTCCCAGAAATAAATGCTACACATGCTACTACTATAAACATATTAAAACTTTTTTACATAATTTAAGCAAGAAATATAAGGTTACTGTGTCAAATAAGTTACGGAAAACTAAAATAAATACAAAAACAAATGAATTCATTTTTTTTTAAACTAACATATAATCCAATAACAACCATGGAAAATGAAGTAAATTGTTGCAAAGTCTAACGAACAACAAACCAACAAATAACACATAAGAACATACACAATAGTGGACGACTAACGAAAATCAAACAAACTAAGTTAATTACGTCGGCTAAATAAAATTAAAACAATATGCCATTAAGAAAATACACAACTATGGCATTATGTAATTTAGTCAACCGAATTGACTCCGACTCAATATTTTTACATCTTATAAAAGTAAAGATCTCATGAAAGTAATAGTTTATAAAATTATATAATCTTTGTCTTAAAAAACAAATGTCAATTCAAATACTTGAAACTTAAAAGTTAAAATCTTTGCCTGAACCTTGAGCTAACACCTAGTATATATATATATCAATAGTATTAAAATAGAATCTATTTTATGGATTTCTCTTTGGTATTATTTGGGATATTACTTCTTGTGCCATTAGGGCAAAAAGTAATAAAAAAAATTCTTCGTTAAGGGTAAAATCGTCAAAGAAAAAATACCAACTAAATTAATGCTAACTAAATAATATACACGCTTAATATCACGTTCCAGTTATCATTTAACTACCCACCTAAATTTGAAACACATGTATTATCGAAATACAACATCACATCACATCGCCATTCCTCTTATTTCATCACTCATTCTAATACATAAGGCATGCTAAGAGAGGAAATATAATGTTGCACTTACTACTCCGCTTTACTTTATCAGCAACTAAAGTGTCTTAATGATCGACACCTTCTTACAAAAAAACGGGCGTGCCACCCACGCGCCCTATCATATCTCTCTCTCAATTCCTTTGTCTCGAGCCGCCGCCGTCGTCTTCAACTCACCTCTCGGCATTGTGAGAGGGCCACCGTCGCTCCCATAAGTCCGTCTCCTTCCCCGTCATGGGTCAGGTCAGTGAATCGGCGCCCTGCTTCTGGTCTTGGTTGGTGCTCTCCGCCGCTTCAGTTGGAAGACTCGCCGTGCCGAGAGAGCTCAGGTGCTGGTCTTTCTAGCGACTGTCCGGTATCTTCGCAGCCTCTCCTCGCCGGATCTTGCGCTGCCCCTCACGGCCACCGTAAAACCCTAACGGTTAGGATCTAAATGTCGCTGAGAAAATTGGTCTTATCTGTCAAGGGTCACTTGGGATTTGCTTCACCACGAGCTTGTGGTCTCGGGACTTCAGACTCAGGTTTAGAGACGGCTTGTTCGTCTCTCCATGGGTCAAGCTTAGGTGCTTGCCATTGAGTGTAGCTTTAATTAGCTCCTCGTCCCTCCTTTGTGTCAGATTTGGCGTTGCTTGTTGGTCTGGTTTGATTTGTAGGTTCAGCTGATTTTGGTAGTGGAGGTGGAGGCTCTTTGTTTTCTTGGTGTTTCGGGTTTTCAATTTTCTCCTAGAAGAGGTAGTAAGGCTCGGGAGTGGTGATGCTGCCCCTTTCTCTTCACCGGCTTAGACGACGAGCGCGGTTGAGTAAGTTGAGCGCTATTAAGCTCATGTGGTTAGTGTTGTCCTGTCTTTCGTCGGATCTTGGCTTAGACCATGTCCCAGCTCGGACCTTGAGGGCAGTCCTTCAGCGGGATTGTATTTGCTCTTGAGAAATGATAAATTGTTCAGGCAAGCGGCTGAATCAGCTTCTAGTGAGTGTTGCGCTTTCTCGTCCCCTAGTCTTCGGTCCTCTCCTTTTAATCCTGTCTCGGCCGTCTTCTCACTCGGACTTCTCAAGTTTGTATCATTACTCTTGTTCGCTCACGCAAAACGGTTTAAGTATTGATTGCTTTTGTTTCCATGTTTTTTCTCTTTTTTACCCTGGAAACAAGTCTATAGGTTTTCTGTTTGTTAATCACATCTTGTAAAACCTTTCATTTTTGAAATGATATTTACAATTTAGCAAAAAAAAAAAAAAAAAAAGACACATGTAGGCGGTGGATGATATTTTACATGTTGGTAAGTCATATACCCCTACACTAACCTAATCCTTAACACTATATAACGAAGCTCCAAAGTGATTTATGGAAACTCACACGAAAGGAAACCTATAGAAACATCATTTAGTTTTTTGATAGTTGACATTGTTGAACGAAACTACACTTACGTTTTTTTTATTTTACAACAAAATATCATGTTATGGTGTGTTTAAGTGTATATTATATTTAAGTGCTATAGGATATATGTATTAATATATTTTCAAATTATAAAAATATGATAAAATCCACACTAACAATATCGTTAACCTATCTACATAAACCCAATTTCAAAACACCATTTATGGAATAAAATGCATGTCTTTTGCTTTTACTAGTTTTAATTTTCCATACCAAATTTAAACAGTAGCTGCACAAACACGAAGTTAATATCTAGCAACAATATTTCTATTTGAACAACTAACTAACTATATTTGTTATTTGAAGCACATAGTTTGTAACAATGTAGATACATAATATATTATGATCATTAAAGTGGTATATTCCAAGTAATATTCTGAACTAACCAAATATTCTCAATTCTCATCTCCTATTTTCTATCCGTGAGATCCCTTTCAAAACCACTTACCCATTCGCTATATATACAACCATTTCAACCTTATGACACGAGAATCAGAACAATATCTCATACAGAATGTCTTCTAAAAAGAGTATTGTCATATCTTTCTGAAATTAAGCTTCGGAACAACTTGGTGCATTCAAGTTAAGGTCATTCACACATTGAAGGAATTCAATGACAAATTTGGAGAAACATTGTAGATAATTTCTTCAAACAAAAAGGTTAACCAAATTCCATATACTATTCTTTGAAACTTTAAACCATAATATTGTTATTTTTAGATATCGTGGAATTTTAATATTGTTACCTTTTAATGTTTGTTTCAGGGTGCTAAATTGTGATGCTTTTTGTAACATGCCGCTTTTGTGAATCCTTCTCTTTCTCTCGGAAGAAGTAATCCCACATCATTATGTACATTGTCTCTGACAAATGGAGTCTGAAAGGGTAAATCTTCACCTACAAGTTTTACAGGTATTATCAAATGGATATCAAAACTTATAGAACAAGCAAAAACAGTTAATTTAAAAAGATCAAACAAAGTAAAGATATGATCAACCAATAAATAATATTAGCTTTTGAGATAGGATCAATATATAAAGAATTAGTATATAATTTTTGTATATTATAAGAAAATATAAAGAGTAAAAATATGTTAAAATCAATGTTTTAAGACCCGATCCGGACATTAGACTAACTATTTTGGTCTTTGGGTTATTGGGTTGACAGCGGGTGAACCATTGATCAATAGTTCAATTAATTGTAGTATATGATTATATATATCAATTTAAAAATACAAAAATATGTTAAAAATAGTAAAGTTTTTAAACCTATTTTCGCTATTTTTTTTTAATTTTACATAAATACAAAATAATAATTTAAACAATTTTTTTGTAACAAGTTGGAGTTATGACATATAATAAAAAAAATTAAAATTAAATAGTATTTAAATATCTAATGCAAACATTAAATTAACTTAAATTTTAAAATAACAATTTTTTAAAAAATTGGGTTACATATCAGTCATCCATCTGTTCCGCTTGTTAACCTCAAGTCCTAGCAGATTTTTCTGTGAGTTTTATAGATTTTTTAAATAATGAATATTTATTAAAATCCAAACCGAATTGCATATCGTATCATCGGATTTACCGGTTCGTCTACTGATCTAGGTTGGATATAAGAGCATTGTTTTAAACAGAAAAGAATTCATACAAATTAATAAAACATTTGTAACGTTGGTAATGAAATATTTAATTATAAAATATTCCGCACTTTGAAACGCTTTCAAAATGCGGATTAAGATCTAGTAGACAGTTAAGAGAGGAGAATCTATTTGCTCAAAAGCGCACTTTCTAATATCATACACTCCTAAATTTGTTCTCTAAAATCGTTAGAACAAAGATACAATCATGTAAACTTCTTCGTTTTCTGGTCGACACGGAAATTAAAAGAAAAAAAAGACACTACAAGAAAACAGCGACATACTGAGGGAAAAATTCGTCGGTATGTCGTCGGAATAACATTATTCCGACGACATACCGACGAAACAAGTCCTCGGAAATAACTCCTCGGAAATTCATTTTTCCTCGGAAATCCCTCGGAATTTTCCGACGGAATTCCGAGGAAACAAATTTCCAAGGAAACTCCGAGGACCACCAGTTCGTCGGAAAGCTCCTCGGAATATACCGAGGGAGAACTTCCTCGGGATATTTCGATGGACTTTCCGATGGTCCAATCCTCGGAAGTTCCGACGAAATGTTCCTCAGAATTTTCATCGGGAATTTCCGAGGAAATGAACCCTCGGAAAATTCTGAGGAACAAGTCCCTCGGTATATTCCGAGGAATGAGTCCCTCGGTATATTCCGAGGAACATGTCCCTCGGTATATTCCGAGGGTTCATTTCCTCGGAATTTGAACCCTCGGAAAATTCCGAGGAACAAGTCCCTCGGTATATTCCGAGGAAAGAGTCCCTCGGTATATTCCGAGGAACATGTCCCTCGGTATATTCCGAGGGTTCATTTCTTCGGAATTTAAAAAAAAATATTTTTTTTTAAAAAATAAAATTTTTGAAATTTAAATTCGAAAATATAAAATTAAAATAAAAATTGAAATCATATTAGTTAATATTCAAAGTTGTACAAATAAAAATAAAACATTTCGAGTTTTTGAAAAAAAAAAAACTACGGGTCTGGCATGTCCGGGAACACCTCGTTCGGGTACATCCTCTGCATCATCTCCATCATTTGCTGGTTCAACCTCCTCTGTGACTCATAGCCCGCCTGTTGAGCCGCCATCTGAGTCTCCAACAAAGATATGCGATCATCCTTGTCCTTCAACTGAGCCGTAAGTACTTCTGGATCAACAAAAGGCGGTGGTGCAGAAGAAGGAGGAACCGACCGGGTGCGACGACCCAAACCGACCAACCGACCGGGTGCGACGACCCAAACCGACCAAACGTCCCTTCTTCTTTGGAACCGACTGAAATAGAAAATAGCCAAATTTAAATCAATAAATAAATGAATTGAACTTTAAAAAAAAGAACTTACGGATTCAACGATTTCGTTGATTCGAAACCGGGACAAGTTGGTTGAAGCCGTCGAAGCGTCATCCTCGGTTTAAAGCTGAGACACTTCGTCTTGCACCTGAGTTTGGACCAGGATGACCACTTCCCTCACAAGACCGTCATCAATCTGGCCGGTCTTCTTGTTGGTATACGCCCTCTTCATTAGGGCGAGATCATCAACCGGCTCGCCATCATTTTCTTCCGCCTTGAAAAAAACATAAATTAAAGAAACATTAGAAATTAGAAGAATGCACAAAAAATAAAATTTCAAAACTTAAATAATTGAAGAAAAAGCGATTGAACTTACCATGCGATCTCCCAGAGAGGCAATAGATTGAGCACCCAAGTTATGCTTGAAGACGCCCTTCCCTTTACGGTCGCTCCTGCGGTTGGTGGAGTTAGTGGAAGAAGTTTCTTTCGTCTCTTCCTTATCCCAATGCGCACACAACTCCGTCCAGACCGTGTTGTTTATCGACTTTGGGACCTTTTAATAAAAAAATAAAGAAAATAGTTTAATAAATTAAAAAATAGTTTAATAAATTAAAAAATTGTTTAATAAATTAAAAACAAACCTTGTTGATTTCTCACTTCTTCTTCCACTCGTGGATCTGCTTCCCATAGTTGTCCATAACCTTATGGACGAAGTGGTGATAGATAAAGAGCGTCTCATCGAAATTCCAGTTGAATTCTTGCTGAAAGAAAACACAATTAGTAGAAAATTTATATTAAAGATTAAAAATATAAGTAAAAAATTAGAATACTTACCGCAAACTGACGAAACCACATATGCTGCTTGTCGGTAGGGAAGTCAGTGAAAGTCGGATGTCCCTTGTCGAGGGCCGAGTACATCATACGGTTGATCCATGCACTGATCCCGTTCCTGGATCGGTTGAACCTAATAAAAAGAACAAACGGTTAATAATGAATTAAATTTTAATGAAAAAAAAATATGTTTAATTACCATGTTTGACTCCGTCCATGTGGATACGGAGTGAGATAGGGAAGATGGTCACGACCGGGCTGTCGAACCATCTCCGCAACACTAATCACTCCCGGAGGACCCGGAGGAGCAGGAGCGGGTGCAGCAGCGGGAGCGAGAGGAGCATGAGCGGGTGCAGCAGAGGGAGATGTATGGTAGGAGCTGTGGGGCGAAATAGAATCCTGAAAATGGCTGGAATCCCGAGACTGGCTCCCCGTACCACCACGACCACGACGCTGTCGAGGCCGGGTCTGATCATCATGAGACCTGTAAATTAAAAAAAATATTTAATAAATATAGAAATATAGAAATTATTAATTTTTTTTTTTTAAAATCCCAAATAATAGTTTTTAATCACAAAAAAAGTTTTATAGATATTAAAAATGTTTAATAAATATATAAAAATAGTTCTAATAAACAAAAAATAGTTTTAATAAATAAAAAATAGTTTAATAATTACAAAAAATAGTTTTAATAATATTAAAAATGTTTAATAAATATAGAAATTTATATAATATAAATATATATATATATATATATATTTAAATCCCAAATAATAATTTTTAATCACAAAAAAAGTTTTATAGATATTAAAAATGTTTAATAAATATATAAAAATAGTTCTAATAAACAAAAAATAGTTTTAATAAATAAAAAATAGTTTAATAATTACAAAAAATATTTTTAATAATATTAAAAATGTTTAATAAATATAGAAATTTATATTATATATATATATATATATATATTTTTTTTTTAAATCCCAAATAATAGTTTTTAATCACAAAAAAGTTTTATAGATATTAAAAATATTTTGTAAAATCTAAAAAATCGAATTTATATACAAAAATCGTTTTGTAAAATACAAAAAATCAAATTTATACAAAATTCGATTTTATAAATACAAAAAAAATAAAAAAATTTATAAAAAATTTTTAAATCAATTCAACAAAACAAATTATTCAATCAAATCACAATTCTAAACCTATTATACAACCAAATCACAATCCTAACCAATCACCCTAACAAAAATCTATCAAATCTACACAAAAACCTAACAAATAGAACCTAAGAGAGTGGGATAGGGTCCTTACATGATTGGTGTAAGAGAAGGGAGAGATCGCCGGGGATATCGTCGGAGAGAAGGGGGAGATCGCCGGAGAGGAGGGAGAGGAGGCGGAGAGGAAGAAGAGAGAAATGGAGAAGAAGAAGCGGGTCGTGGTTATAAAACCAAGGGTCCGACGGATAGTTTCCGTCGGAATTTCCTCGGAATTCCAATTTCAATTTTCGCGAAATATTTGCCCGGTTAAATGAAAATATTCTGAGGAAATTCCGATGGATACTTAAATATCCGTCGGAATTCCATCGGAATATTCCGAGGAAATACCGAGGAACTAGTGTTTGGGGTTTCAAAACATCGATTTTTTTTGCCGTATTTCATTTCTTATACAATTTTAATGCATACCATTGAGGATTCTTTGTATAGATGATCATAAACCATGAAATAACAAAATTTCAAAACGAATTGTAAGTATTCCCTTTACCGTTCATTAAAGTGTATAAGTGTTTCTCTTATGTTGTGGGGATTTCGTTCATACAATCGGAAAAGTGTTTATTATAGGGTAAGGAACAAATTTTTGACTTCATAATCAGTCTAAGACACTTAATAAGGGTTATATAAGTGTTATTCAAACCGCAAAACGTTGTTTTCGGTTTAAAAACCTTCCGAGGGAATTCCGAGGAAACCCTTATCTTCCTCGGAATTCCGTCGGAATATTCCGAGGAAATACCGAGGAACTAGTGTTTGGGGTTTCAAAACATCGATTTTTTTTTGCCGTATTTCATTTCTTATACAATTGTAATGCATACCATTGAGGATTCTTTGTATAGATGATCATAAACCATGAAATAACAAAATTTCAAAACGAATTGTAAGTATTCCCTTTACCGTTCATTAAAGTGTATAAGTGTTTCTCTTATGTTGTGGGGATTTTGTTCATACAATCGGAAAAGTGTTTATTATAGGGTAAGAAACAAATTTTTGACTTCATAATCAGTCTAAGACACTTAATAAGAGTTATATAAGTGTTATTCAAACCGCAAAACGTTGTTTTTGGTTTAAAAACCCTATTTCCTCGGAATTCCCTTGGAATATTCCGAGGGAATTCCGAGGAAACCCTTATCTTCCTCGGAATTCCGTCGGTATTTCTATTTTAAAAAAAAAAAATCGATGCTAGTCTGTTTCCGAGTCATCATCACCAGATGAATCTGAATCTGGATCTTGGTGAAACTCTCCAATCACTGGTTCATCCTCTACGTGAACGACGGCTTCCTCTCCGAAGTCGGTTAAATCGACTACAAGACCAACTCCAGCTAAATCTTCTGCTGCACTTAAGTTGCCGGATGTGCTTGGTTGTAGTGGGTCTTCCAGCTCAAAACTTCCCTGAACTCGGCCTCTCGGGTTGAGTCTTGTAACAGTAACCCATGGATCATCTATGTTCCTTACCCGGGGGTACTTGATATAATAAACCTGTAACATTTAAAAAATTATTAGTAAAATTATAAATTAATACATGATGATGAATCATTCTAAATAATTAACATTTAATTACCTGATCGGCCTGAGAAGCAAGAATGAAAGGATCATAATATTGCAGCTTTCGCCTTGAATTTACTGATGTAATACCAAATGCGTCTGTTCTCACACCTCGATCTAGAGTGTTGTCGTGCCAATCACAATAAAAACAGTACAGCGCAATCCAACCATGCCCAAATACTTGATTTCCAAAATCTCATGTATGTGTCCGTAGTATACATCATCTCCTGATGCAGAACAAACGCCAGCATCATAAGTCGTACTCGAACGTCTCCTCTTCTGAGTTGTGAATGCATATCCTCGAGTACAAAATCTTGGATATGATTTCACAACAAATTTTGGTCCAACGACCATCTCGCGTATCCAATCGTCAAATGTTTCACCTCTGGCCAAACTAGCAGACACCTATATTAATAGCACATATATATGTTATATCAATAAATGTGAATTAGTATAAATATGTGATAAATGATATTTTAATTTGTTTAAAGCAGTCACATAAGTAAACATCCATCCAGAAAATTCTCTCTGCTTCATTTCTTCTAGTTCGTCCTCCGTGGCGTATCTTATTCGAACCTCTTTTCTGCAATGAAAATCCTGTAATCACAATAATGTAATTAATTAAGATTTAAATTTCAACTTGTTAAAATAAAAATTTGTAAGCTAATTTATTTACCTCTCATATTGAAGAACATCTTCGCAGTTGGTGAGCAAATATGTTTGCAAATTACTGCGCTCCT
The DNA here is from genome assembly GCF_020379485.1 of Brassica napus. NCBI lineage: Eukaryota > Viridiplantae > Streptophyta > Magnoliopsida > Brassicales > Brassicaceae > Brassica > Brassica napus. The sequence continues at coordinate 42,984,962 of NC_063446.1, forward strand.
GCTCAGTAAGTCGAAGGTCCTTTGGTTTTCCGCTAAGTCGTCCAACGTCTGTGAAAATGTCTGGAACCGTAACATGATATGTTGCCCATTCGCCTCTATCATCATGTCGAGCATGTCTTCTGTTTTTTGTTTGAACTTCTGTTGGAAAGTAGTACTCGGCAAAGTTTGAAGTTTCTTCATTGATCATCTGTGCGACTATAGAACCTTCCACCCTACTTAAATTTTTCACCATCTTCTTCAAATGGAACATATACCGCTCATACAGATACATCCATCTATACTGCACAGGACCACCAAGTTCCAATTCTCTTGCCAGGTGAATAACAAGATGCTCCATAACATCAAAAAATGAGGGAGGAAATATCTTCTCAAGGTTGCACTGAATCACGGCTATGTTAGTCTTCAAATTTTCAATACCTTCAAGAGTCACTGATCTCGTGCATAAATCGCGGAAGAAACCACTTATCCCTGCAATTGCTTCATGAACATTTCGTGGTAATAGTTCCTTGAAGGCAAACGGAAGGAGGCGCTGCATCATTACATGGCAATCGTGGCTTTTCAAGCCAGTAAACTTTCCTTCCTTTCTGTCGATACAGTTACGCAAATTAGATGCGTAACCGTCTGGAAATTCCACATCGTTTGAAATCCAATCAAAGAACGCATCTTTTCCCTCTGCATCAAGTCGGTATATGGGAAAAGGAGCCCTACCATTCTCATCAACATGAAGTTCTGAACGAGCACATATATCGACTAAATCCAGTCTTGACTTCAAATTATCCTTTGTTTTACCTTGAACATTAAGGATCGTGTTCATGAGATTGTCAAAAAATTTCTTCTCAATATGCATGACATCTAAATTATGCCTTAGCAGATGATCCTCCCAGTATGGCAGATCCCAGAAAATACTTTTTTGTGCCAGTTATGTAGGTCTCCAACAGCATCTACCGGAAAACGCTCATGTCCACCGACGTCTGGCGTCCTTTCTGCACCAAAATCTCTTAGTTGTGTCTTCAAATCTTTCCCACAAATTTCCGGAGGTGGACTGTCAAACACCCTCTTGTTCTTCGTAAACAAATTCCTACTCCTACGATATGGATGATCAGGTGGTAGGAATCTCCTGTGACAGTCAAACCAACACGTTTTCCTTCCGTGTTTTAGTTGGAAAGCATCAGTGTTATCTTGACAATATGGACATGATAGCCTTCCATGCGTTGTCCATCCAGATAACATACCATATGCTGGAAAATCACTTATTGTCCACATTAGTACTGCCCGCATTTGAAAGTTTTCTTTACACGAAACATCGTATGTTTCAGCACCTTGAGCCCATAGTTGTTGCAACTCATATATTAGTGGCTGAAGAAACACATCAAGTGATCTCTTAGGATGCTCTGGTCCGGGAACGAGAATCGAGAGAAACAAAAACTCTCGTCGCAAGCACAAGTTTGGGGGTAGGTTGTATGGTGTAAGAATGACTGGCCATAGAGAATACTGTCTTCCACTCTTGCCAAACGGGCTGAAACCATCAGTACATAATCCAAGGTAGACATTTCTTCTCTCATACGCAAAGTCGGGATACTTTGATTGGAAATGCTTCCACGCTTTTGCATCTGAAGGATGTCTGATCTCACCATCTGTTGAGTGCTCCGCATGCCATCTCATTGGTTGCGCTGTGCGTTCAGACAGATACAACCTCTGCAACCTTTCCGTCAAAGGCAAATACCACATCCTTTTATATGGCACTGGAACTCTTCCACTCGTATCTTTATAACGAGGCTTTCCACAAAATTTGCATGTAACCCGCTGTTCATCCGCCCTCCAATAAATCATGCAGTTGTCGCTGCATACATCTATTACCTGATACGATAAACCAAGACCAGCTACGAGTTTCTGAACCTCGTAGTATGAACCAGGAGCTACATTATCCTCGGGTAGAATACCTTTTACAAAATCAGCAATCGCATCCACACAGTCTTCAGCCAAATTATAATCTGTTTTAATGCCCATCAATCTTGTAGCAGATGATAAAGCTGAATGACCATCTCTGCAACCTTCGTACAATGGTTGCTTTCCAGCATCCAACATATCATAAAATCTCCTAGCTTGTGCATTGGGTAAATCTTTCCCTCTAAAATGATCATTTACCATCTGCTCAGTACCTACACCATAATCTACATCCGTTCTAATTGGTTCTTCTAATCTAACCGCTGGCTGAGGTTCGCTAGTACTACCATGTTCATAATCAGTTTCCCCATGATGATACCAAATTTTGTAACTTCGTGTAAACCCACTCAAATATAGATGAGTCCAAACATCCCACTCTTTAATAACCTTTCTATTTTTACAATTAGAGCAAGGACATCTTAACATACCTGTTTTTGCTTCCGGTTGTCGGTGAACTAACCCCATGAATTCGGTTATACCTCGTTGGTATTCTTCCGTAAGCAATCTCGTGTTCGGATCCAAATGAGGTCGATCGATCCAAGAACGAAAATAATTTGAAGAAGACATGTTTTTTATGAATCAAATTCGTGTGTAAAGAGAGTAAGAGGGAGAATGAAGATATGGAGTGAATGAAGAGGAAGAGGGGTGCTTGTATTTATAGTTGAAATCCTGCCGACAGACCGAGGAAATTCCGACGGAATTCCGACGGAAACGGCTAGTTCGTCGGAATTTCCTCGGAATTTTTAAAATCCCCCAACGGCTCTCTAACGGCTATAATATATCCTCGAAATTCATCGGTTTTTTCCAAGGAATACATTTTTCCTCGGTATTCCATAAGAATATTCCGACGGATTAATATTTCCTCGAAATTCCGTCGGTATATTCCGAGGAAATTCCGAGGAAACCAAATTTTGTGTTTCCTCGGAATATCCTCGGAAATTCCTCGGGATATTCCGAGGATTTCATTTTCCGTCGGAATGTCCGTCAGAATACCGCTGTTTTCTTGTAGTGAGAGGTCAAAGTAAGCCATTTTCTTTGAGAATGAGTCTACTTTCGCAGATACTCTAGGCTTTTAAATAACAAGAACATAACTAGCAAATTATATTTATATACTAGAGGCTTCGCGCGGAATATTGTTTTATTGTTGTTAATTATTATTTTTTGGATGATATAGTTAACTAATTAATTATATGATCGTCTTTATTTGCTGAGAGCATTATTTGGTATTTTTATTATGTTATGTAGTAATAGATGATATGCTAACATATTATGCGTTTGTTTTTTAATAGTGTGTTGTTGTGGGTATAATAGTACTTATTAGTGATAGAGTGAGTTTGTGATGTAATGCATATTGAATTTCAATAATTTTACATTTATGCATTTGTTGATTCTAAGTAGGGGTGTTCAATCCGGTAAAACCGAACCAATTAAAACCGAACCGAACCGAAATAGAAAAAATGGTTTGGATTTGGTAGTACCGAATATACCGAATAGAAGTCATTTTTAAGAAACCGTGGTATATGGATATGGTTTGGTATATAAACCGATCAAACCGAATAAACCGAATAAACTGATCAATTAAAATATAAAGTATAAGTATATGTAAATTATATAATATAATTAATAATTTATACCTAATTTATTTTATTGGTATGATCTTCCTATTTAAATGTTTATTTTAGTTATTTAATATTTTATTTTAACTTCAAATTTTTTTTCATCAAATTAAAAAAAACATATTTTTTACTTTTTTGTTTAATAGTATTACGGATTACTGATATTTCTTACTTTTATTCCATAAAACTATTACTGTTATTAAATAAATATGTTTACTGATTATTTAAATTGTAAAATAAAAAATATATTATTTAAAAACCAAAATATCGCCATGTTATAATTAAATTTAAAGCCGATATCTAATATTATAAAGTAAAATTCACAAAATATTTTAAAAGATAAATATATTTACGGTTTTTTGGTATAAAACCGAATAAACCGAAAACCGACGGTATATAAACCGAACCAAACCATATTAAATATGTTTTTAATATGGTAGATATTTTTTATAAACCGAAACACCGAAAAAACGAAAAAACCGAACCGAAACCGAACCGATATCCGGATTGAACACCCCTAATTCTAAGGCTAATAATTTCAGGGTAAAAATTAATATATTTCCAATTATTTAAAAATTACTTTTTAAAGATGTTTTGTGCTCTCTCCCTATATTTTTACATTGAGCCGTCACCATCTATACATTTCGTTTACCTTTCCGGTGTGTGGGATTCTCACCATCACCGAAAAAGACTCACATATTTGCTCTTGTTCTTCCTCACTTTTTTCTCCTCTTCTTCCTTAGATTTCAGCTCATGTTAGGAACTTCATCTCCTTGGGTTGAGTCGAGTTTAGTCGTCTTTAAAGTTGTTTTCCTCGTCGTTGGCTTACCATCGATAGTCCATTCTCGTCTTGGTTTTCAAGATATGAGTTTTGGTGATCTGACTTCTATAGCCCGAGGACGGTTCCACGATTTGATGATTTTGTTTTGTGACAATTTTGTTTTGTCTACCCTTCCATCTATGTTCCCTCATCTCGTTGCAGCTTTCATCGCTGCTTGCGTCTCTGTGACTCTCCCATTCGCCATGTTTGCCACTCTAGGTTTGGATAGTGTTCTCCTCCGAGTATGCTCTGTAGATTTGGAAGAATGTTTCTGGTCTCAAGTCTGGGCTCTGGTTTCTCTGGGGTTGGCTTATGTTCTCCCTCATTCAGGTTGTTCTCTTCTTCCCTTGCTTCCCTTAGTATAAGTGTGCGGTATTAGTCTGTTGGAGCTTTGGTCCCTACTATCCAGAGCTTTGTGGTTCTTCACCGGCATAGGCGTCTTGTTTGTGCTTGTTTAGTTTGTGAGGTGCTTCTTACCTCTTAGCTGGTGGTTGTGCTTATCGTTCGTTATGTATGTCTCTTCCTGATTCGTGGTGATTTTGGCCTTCTGTTGATTATTCTTCCTCTAACCCGTTTTCTTGGTTCTTTGCATTGGTCTTTGATCACGCTCCTTTGTGTTCGAGGGATTGCTTTATCTCAAGATTATCTTTCTACATTTTTCTGACTTTTGATTGTTCTGGCCAAGACACTCTTATGATTGTTAGTTTTCGTTCTGGATCGCCTTTGAGCTCTGGACCTTTATTGAGTTAGTGTTACTTTAGCATTATTTTTTTGTAATTATGGAGGTTTTATGTTTAGATTATGTGTTCTGCTTTAGTTTGGTTAATATTAAGATAAATATATAGTTGTAAATGAAATAATAGAAAATAGTAAAAAATAATAAAATAGCGAAAGTTTATGTTATTTTTAGCTGTGAATAAATTAAATATTTAAAATATATTTATATTTGTTTTACTTATTTCTTTATTCGTTTTACAATTTTTTGAACAATAAAATAGATTATCAAACTTCAAATGATGATGGTTAGTGTGAGAATGATTAGATAGTGCATAATTAGAAAAAAGTGAACCAAATTGAAATAATCTAAAAGAAGAAGGATCTAAAATATAAAAAGACAAAAAAAAGTACACATGTCAACAAACCCCCCCCCTTCCACATATCATAAGAAGAGAGAAAAGTCTACTTTATATATTTAAAATATATTTATATTTTTTTTACTTATTTCTTTATTCGTTTTGCAATTTTTTGAACAATAAAATAGATTATCAAACTTCAAATGATGATGGTTAGTGTGATAAGGATTTGATAGTGCATAATTAGAAAATAGTGAACCAAATTGAAATAATCTAAAAGAAAATGATCTAAAATATAAAAAGACAAAAAAGAGGACACATGTCAACAAACCCCCCTTCCACATGTCATAAGAACAGAGAAAAATCTACTTTATATATTTATATTTTTTTTACTTATTTCTTTATTCGTTTCGCAATTTTTTCAACAATAAAATAGATTATCAAACGATGATGGTTAATGTAAGAAAGATTAAATAGTGCATAATTAGAAAATAGTGAACCAAATTGAAATAATCTAAAAGAAAAATGATCTAAAATATAAAAAGACTAAAAAAGAGGACACATGTCAACAAACTCTCCTTGCACATATCATAAGAAGAGAGAAAATTCTACTTTACATATATATATATATAGATAATACTAATACATATATATATATATATTGCATATGAAGCTAGGATTTGCGAAGACGTGTTCATATAATGGTCGGATTTAACCAATACAGGTTGCACAAAACGTTTCCAGATTTTACCAAGAATCATTACACACATGTATTGTAAACAAATAGCATGCATATATTTGTGATGATCACTTTTTAGATGCATATATGAGAAGCGTACAGGGTTGTAAGTGAAAAAAAAAAAAAATACTAATTCAGCTATGAAATACGTATTTCATACTACAAACTTTAGCTACGGATTTAAGTCTTTGCAAACTATCTTAAATCAAAATCGACGTAAACATAAATTTGGGTTTGGGTCTAAAAAAATGTATGTGGTAAAGTACTTATAAGGATTTCTTGAGAACTGGACCGAAAAAATTGCAGTTGAAAAGCCAAGACATTCACCGAAACGTCTTCAAAGCCAGGCTTCATGAAAATTTCATAAATGAAATTAAACTGATATCAACTTAAAATCGATGGAACACGAAGTTAATGTGAAATAAGTTTCAAGACTGACAATTTACAGTTTCAGCTAATCTCTAACATATATATAGATGTTCATGCACTTTTCTCTCTTATATAACACCAAAGATAAACTAGAAGCAATAATGAAGACCTCCATTGTCTTCTTCGTAGTCATTCTCTCCATTTCTGCTATCTCCTTAGCCAAGCAGAGCTCTCTGGAAGCTTGCATAAGAAGTAACATTGCCCGGTCACTCTCTCCTCCTTCAAAAACATCTAATTTCGAGGTGTCAGACGAATTGTGCAGAGATGAGGCACGAGCCATCATGTACTACTTGAGACTTAACAAAGAGTTCCCACCATACTACGTCCAGGCGTTGTGCAATATATTTGGAGATGATGAAAAGAAAGTGAAGGTATACGTTACTAAGACATGGATGAATCATTCCAAGAAGCTCCTCAATAGCTTAACATGCATGAGAAGAACCACACTGGTAACCAAGATTAAGAGCCCTGTGGAAGATTGCATACGAAGAAAAATTGCTCCATCACTCTCTCCTTCGCCTTCCCACACATCTCATTTCGATGTTATGAAAGACCAGTTATGCAGAGACGAGACACGCATTATTATGTTCTTCTTGAAAATGAACGGGAAGTTCCCAACTTACTACGTTGAGGCATTGTGCAATATATTTGGAGGCGACGACAAGAAAGTGAAAAATTACGTTATGAAGAAATGGTTGGATCATTCGGAGAAGCTCATCAATAGCTTAACTTGTGTTTCTTGATAAAAGATAATATAATTTTGATGGATCAAAACAATTCAAAAAATTTAAGAGGAAAAAACAATTAACTGCTTTTCTTCACTACAGTTTTAAAAACCGGATTGAATGATGAACCCGTAAAACATATGACTCCTGGTCCAACCTTTTAATAACATTTTTTTTGATGAAATTTTGAATTTATTTATCATCATTAAGAAAAATTTACAAAGAATGCTTTTCTAAAAGAATGAGGTTCTGTATATCTAGAGAGTGTAATAGAAAATTAACTGAAACTCCTTTCCTAACCAAAGACCTCAAACCACCTTCTCATGAGTCCTTCAAGCCTATGATGACCCTTATAACCCAGCGAGGTGATCCGATTCTTGACAACCTTATTTACCATACAGACCAACAGATCTGTTCCTTTAATCCCCTGTTGGTGCCTTCGGAGATTTCTCTCCCGCTAGACATGATAAATAACCACTTGAAACAGTAGTCGAATGAGAATCTAGTCCAGAAGTGAATAAGCTCCTAAACACACTAACCTGAGCATATCTGACCAATCTGGATTTATTCTTCTTCCTATGAGCCTGCCTGCAACTCTGTCCCAAATTGTATAAGAATAGGGACATGCGAAGAATAGGTGGTCACGAGTTTCATCCCTGTCCCCACAGAGAATGCATCCTTGCGTAATCCCCCACTGCCTCTTTCGATCTCCAGTTGGGAGCCTGTTCTGTATTGCAAGCCAAGCGATGAAAGTACATCTAGGAATCCCTTGTTTAAACCACACCCCGTCACTCCAGTTTACTGCTTCTTTCTTGCAGCGTATTTGTTCCCAAGTTCGAGCAGAAGAGAAGTACTCCTTATAGTCATCAGTATCATGCTTCCAGAGAAATTTATCATCTTTCATCTGCGGGTCGGGGACTGGCTCTGCTCAAATTTTGGCTTGAAGCTCCTGGAAGTGGCGGCTTCTCTGGCCCCTTATACTCCACTGGTTCTGGCGAACGGCATCATAAACCCTTCACTGCGAAGAATCCCCAGATAACGTGTGCCAGTTCCACCTCTTACATCAATAAGTCTGCCAATTCTCAGCCAATCATCATGCCAGAAGAAAGCTCTAGCCCCATTACCAACTTCCACCCTGATGAACTGAAAAGCCAGAGTATGCATCTTAAGTAGCTTCCTCCATATCCATGAACCCGTTGACTCGTCACACACATCCCAGGAGATAATGCCGAGTCCATGAAACCCACAAGGAATCTGACATATTAAATATGCGACAGATCAAGCTGAGAGCAAATACCCTAACTGAATCCCTGAGTCTCCTTATCCCTAGCCCCCCTCCGACTTAGGATAACACAAATCCTCCCAAAGAACTTTAGCTTCGTGAGTCTGATTAGGATCACCCGACCACAAAAAAGCACTACAGAGCCTTTCAATTGTATCCAGACATGTCATTGGCAAGATAAATGCTTGGCTCCAGAAGTTACCGATGCTGAAAAAATGGAAAGCGGCTACTAGGGTTTTCTTTTTTCGACAGGGGAGATGAAAGAAGACAGGGATATTTTTGTCTTTTTAAAACTAAGGATTGATATCTGCATATTTGGGAAATTTCAAATTGTGATTTTAAAATGAACAAACTACTAGCCCAAAGCCAACTGAATCAATAATTTTTTTTTCATAATAATAACATTTTCTTTGGCTTTTAATAATTAATATAATATTTGTTGGATTAAATCAATTTAAAAATATTATAGTGTTTTTTTCATTACTGTTTTGAAAACCAGACCTGATGATGAACTGGCAAAACATATTAGTCATGATTCAACCCAGTTCAACCAAATTCTAATTATAATTTTCACTATTATTAAATGTATACTTATAATACTATTATTATATGTATACTTTTAATAACATCACAACAAAATATATACATAGTTATAATCACATATGTATATATATTTCTATAATATTGTCCATTGTATTAAATGCTCAAAAACAAAATACTGATGATCAATTAGTTTTTTCATTCCATTAATGTCTTCCATCTTATTATTTTCTAAATCTATTTTTTAAATTGTTCATACCCACTATTTTTCTTCAATTTTTAATTCAAGTTTTGTTTAATTTGAATTCAATAGATACGAGTTGAAGGCACAAGTTAGATGGTGAGTTATTTTGAAAGACATTTATTGATCTGTTTGTAAATGTCTCATCTCGGTTTTTCGTCTTTTCCTTCTATTGTTGATTTTTTTCTTTTTTCTCCAAGTCAGCATGTTTTTTTGACCGCTTTTGAGTCAATTAGGTTGACATTTGTGTACTCGATGGGCCTTGTCCTATTGATGCAATCCATCCAACAATAAACCCCCAGCTTATCGCTAGAGACAAAATCAATCTCGATGAATTTGCAAGAGTATGTTCTAAGAGTAAAGAACTCGGCACTTGCCTTTCGAATGAATCCAAGCTTCCATCTCGGCGCATTAGTAGGCTACAATCCGGTTCTCCGTGAACTATCCTAGACCTGGTTTAAATTAATCATACTGCTTTAATTCATAAACCGGATTTTGGTTTACTCCGAGAAGTGGAGTCAGTGCTCCTCGAAAGGCAGAAAATCGTGCCACCATTATAGGTTTCGTACATGTCTTTTCATTTTTCGAGCCGTAACACTATAAATAAAGGATCATGTTCCTATTTCCCCACTTCTCTTCACAATTTAAGGCAATATTCTCTAAAAACTCTCTCCACCTGTTTATCACATTTTATTTTTTTTCCTATCCACCACCATAGATTAGCTAGATTTCTCCGATCTGCATCGAGTTCATCAACTGTTCTTCCTGAGAAAATGGTTTCGATCCGAAGATGCTCGACAAATAGGAACAAGAAGGTCACTTACCCGAATCCAGATTCATAGGTGGATACCGTCCCGTTAATGATCTATCAAGGATTAATCAAAGCGCCTTGAGAGACACTGCCGGGCTAGACTTCGATCAACTTCAGTTGGTTTTTCATGCTGAAGAGACGTTCAGAGCAGATGGGATTGTCAAGATGAAGCAAACAATCATATGGAAGAATTTCCTTACGTCGGCTTTAACCCATAAAGCACTAGAGAGGAAATTCGACATTTCTCGCAAAAAACGCGGTTTATCCATTATAGTGTAACTGGATACCAGCCTGAGATTGACGAGGCCAATATTCGTCCTCTAACCATAAACGGATAAAACGAGGCAGACATTCAGTCGAGATGGTCAAACTTTGTGAGTGTGAAAGAACTCCTTGAGAAACTCAGCATCTCTCCTAATTTCACGTTTATCATTCCACAGCCCGATCAATGTCCGTGGACCCCTCCAATAGGTTATTCTTCCATATACGAGTCTTGGTTCTCGAAAGATGCTAAGATGTGGTTTCATCCCTGCGACTCATTACGGCCTACTGCAGAAGGCGAGACATCTCTCTCTCTCTCTCTCAACTGATAACGGGTTATATTAGGATTGTTGTAGCACTGATTGTCATGGATGATGCGATCAATGTTTCAGTGAGCCTTAGGCTCTTCTAGGAAAGGAAAACAGTTATGGTGGACCAGAATGGTTATATCTACATAAAGATGAGGACCGAGAACAATATCCTGACCGGATCCCTCAAAAACTCGCAACTGATTGTGTCATTAGGTTTATGTTTGGATCAACCGAGTCACCTTTGTGGAACTACCAATCGATTCTTGAGTGTTGTGGAATCTGAGAGTTGGTAGATAGACAAAATCGTACCTATCTTCGGAATAAAAAGATATTGATTCTTTTAACCTTCTTTTTCTTTTATTTTTCAGTTATGCATCCTAATATGATGGCAAATTTGGAGAACTTTTTCAAGACATTGTAAAGGCCGCAGCTCTCAGTCACCAAACTTGGTCGAAGATCATTGACAAAATGATCAGACTTTTTCTTGCGCATATAGATAAAGGTAATCGACGGTCCTAAGTCTTAACTTTCTTTTTACATTTATGATTATATCCTCCATTCTTTGGAACATTTTATTTTACGCAGCTGAATGGGCTTCTAAAATCCCTTGCTCAAGAGACCGCAGAAAGAGACTGAACGTTTAAAAATGATTAAGGGCAAAGTAAAGAAGAACATCCTTATTTATGCCGACTATATTGGGAAAGTGGTGGATCTGATCAGTGTTATGAATCCGATGCAGATTCTTGACAGATGGCGTCCCAGACTCCCACTCTTCCCGTTCCGACTGTGAAGCCATCCAAGTCATAGAAGAAGAAAAGCAAGTCGGTGAAGAAGGAAAAACAACAAAATTGGTAGAGATCTTCAAAATTTGCTAAGGAGAACGTATAGATTTCCTACTGAACAACCTCCACCTCCTGTTGACAATACAGAGAAAGGTGCCAAAGAGTCTGTTTGGCCATCCAACATTCATGCACACAAGGAGGAAGAGACTTCTAATGCAGAAAAGATCCTATCGCAGAGAGGATCGTTCCGGCCGCTGCCAAACGTGCACTTGGCGACGGCTCAGTACCCCCCCCCCCCCCCCCCCCCCCCCCAAAGGTCTCGCGTTGAGATTTCTGATAAAAGGATACTCCACTAGTGAATGACCAGGATGCGCTTTCCGATCTATTCTGGCAGATCAGAGGTGGAGTGCGAGGTTTGCCAGAGGTCTCAGAGTTAGCGTTTCTAAACAAATACAAGGTAATAATTTGTGCCTGGTCATTGCAAAACTTTAAGCTTTTACTTTACTTTTTCTCTTTCTAACTCATCTTTCTAACAACAGTACATGACACATATGAATGTTATGGTTGCAGACTACAAGGTTGCACTGAGAAAGATAATCGTTGAACTCTGCAAAGTCCAAAATGTTGTTAAGGCCAAAACTGAGAAATATCAGAGGTTCCAAGGAATAAATGCAAGAATTTCTTGACAAGGATAAGAAGATAGTGACCAAGAAGAACTGTGCCCTTACTGAGCTCAAGTCAGCGAACAAGAAACTCGTGAAGAAGGAGGAGGCGATGAATGCCTCTGATGTGGTGGTTGTGTAGCTGACATCATAGAGGTACACTATTGCTTTGACTCTAAAGGAAATGGACCAGGTGAGGAGCTCTCGTGAACAAGAAGTTACCTTGGAAAGCCGTGTTGAGGCTGCGATGTCGGAAAAATTTCATGAACGCTTGGAGAAATTTCGTAAGCGTATAGCAGAACAAAGGTTGTGCAGAAAAAGTGATATCACTCAAATTACCTTAAAAAGTGATTTTACTCTCTTAAATAAGAGGTTCAATTGTAGTACTTAGTGATCGAATCCACAAGGAGTTAGGGCACACGATAGAACTTAAAAATTTGTGATTAAGCTAGGTAAAATATGAAGACAGTAAATAGCAAGCAAAGCGAGCAAAGCAGTTGTTCAGTGATTGGTTTTAGGCTTGTAAACAGTTATTAGGAAGCTCTAGATCTAGGGTTTCTATTTAGGTAATCAGGATTATAGAGGTATAGAATACTTAGGTTGTCAATCCTAGAACTCGACTTCTTATGTAAAGATATCGAGCTTTCACATGCGAGTCTTATGTTTTGACTAAGTCTAATATCTCAGCTGTCGCTTGTTGATACAGATCGAACGTCGATCGAGGTTATGGTAAGAACGTCGATCGATATTCTCTTATAGTTGATCGATAGGTTCACTAGTATTGTTTAAATCAGCTTTCGCTTGTTTCTAAACAATCCTAGCTCAAATGAATTAATTCTGGTGCAGAATCTACCCTCGTAGTTGTCCACAATCCTAAGTTCAGGGTTCTAGTTAGATACTGTAGAACACATGCATTAATAACAATTCATTGAACGATATTTATCACCTTAGACATTCTATATTTTGGGCTAATCCCTCATAACCTGTTTAAACCCTAAAATCTTACAAGTGAATTACTCAGGCATAGCAAAGTAAATAATAGCAACAATATGAATAAACTGCAAGAGAGAGAAGGGAATCAGAAACATTCACACCCCTCTAAACCGCAGAAAATCATTTCAATCATTTATTATTATAGATGCCGAAGAGAGATAGAGAAGGGAATCAGAAACACACATACTTTTACCTTCCAGACTAGTACAAGGAATCCGATCTAATGTATACCAAACCCTAAGACAAGCAAATTAACCTCAGTTAGGTTGGAGATCAGCTAGAGAGTGGTTAGATTATAAGATTCATAAATAAACTAAATATCAGTAAACCTCCCCCAGACTAAATTACACTATCCCCAGTGTATATCTAGTCGAAGTTTGGTGAGAATATAAATCAAAAGTACACAATTTAACAAGGAAGTACGATATACCTGCTTGCTGATGTTGATTGTCGATCGACCAAATCAAGTGTCTGTCAATCGATTTTGGTGTAGTATTGTCGTCGATGTTGACCAGGTCTCATCGGTTGATAGGCTGAGATATCGTCTCCTCTGATCTTTTTAATAAACTAAATACAAAAATCAATAATAAATTCAAAATTAAACTGAGTAAAACTTACTTAATAGTGGGTTGCCTCCCACTCAGCACTTTGTTATAGTCATTTAGCTTGACTTTGGAGGTAGGTTGGCTAGTATGGAGGTGGATGACTACTTGTTGGGAAACAAGTGTCAACATCTTCTTTGCCAATCTGAAACCATGTACCAACAAAGCTTCTTATGGCTTCATCTCCTCTGGTCCACTGGTTTTTTAGTATCTCCTTATCAACCTCATTAACATGCATCCTTTTCTAGAAATTACTAATACTGTGCTGCTGCATTCCAAGTCTGGCATGTGTTGATTCTGAGATGTCCTCCAGTTTCTGGGAAAAATCCTCTTTCATCCAGTCTGGACAAAAATTAATCTCATCAAGTTTGTCTTCTAACAGCTTTATTGTTACCATCCTTCTTCTCAAAGATGCGTGACTAGTGTCGATCGATGGTCGAGTGTAACCATCGATCGATGCTTCTGATTGGATCACAGAGTGTGTCTGAATCATGTATATCTCCTTTTTCAGCATATCTCCTTTTTCATTCCATTAATGTCTTCCATCTTATTATTTTCTATTATCTATTTTTTAAATTGTTCATACCCACTATTTTTCTTAAGTTCTTAATTCAAGTTTCGTTTAATTTGAATTCAACACATACGAGTTGAAGGCACAAGTTAGATGGTGAGTTATTTTGAAAGACATTTATTGATCATTGATCGAAAGATTGATCGAAAGGCAATTATAATGTAAAAGACTAGGAACGTATGAAAAGATGATCAATGCGGCAAGGAAAAATAAATTATGAAAATACTAATCTTGTGCCGAATTGTGTGTGTTTGTAAGATTCTCATCTCGGTCCTTGGTCTTCTCCTTTTCGAGTTGAATTGTTTCATTTTCTTGCCAAATTGGAATGTTTCTTTGACCTCATTTAAGTCAATTGGGTTGGCGTCTGTTTACTCGATGGACCTTGCATTATGGATGCAATCCATCCAACAATACGCCCCCCCAGTTCATCGTGAGAGACAAAATCAATCTCGATGAATTTGCAAGAGTATGTTCTAAGACTAAGGAACTCAACACTTGCCTTTTCGAATGAATTCAAGCTTCCATCTCGGCGCACTAGTAGGCTGCAATCCGTTTACCATGAACCATCCTAGACCCTGGTTTAAATTAATCATACTGCTTTAATTCATAAACCAGATTTCGGTTTACTCAAGTAGAATCAATGCTCCTCGAAAGGCAGAATAGTGCCACTGTTTTAGGTTTTGAACATGTCTCCTCGTTGTTCGAGCCGTAACACTATAAATAGAGGAACATCTTCCTATTTCCTCACTTCTCTTCACAATTTAAGGCTATCTTCTCTCAAAACTCTCTCCACCTGTTTATACATTTTAATTATTTTCCTATCTACCACCATAGATTAGCTAGATTTCTCTGATCTGCATCGAGTTCTTCAACTGTTCTTCCTGAGAAAATGGTTTCGATCCGAAGGTGCTCGGCAAATAGGTACAAGAAGGTCACTTCCCCAAATCCAGATCAATAGGTGGATCTAGTCCCGTTAAAGATCCAGCAAGGATTAATCAAAAGCGCATTGAGAGACACTGCCGGGCTAGACTTCGATCAACTTCAGCTGGTTTGTCATGCCGAAGAGACGTTCATAGCAGATGGGGATGGTCAAGATGCAGCAAAAAACCATATTGAATAATTTCCCAACGTCGGCTTTGACCCATAAAGCACTAGAGAGGAAATTTGAAATTTTTTTCGCACGGCGCGGTTTATCCAGTACACTGTAACTGGAATGGGCTCTTCATATACCAGCCCGAGATTGATGAGACCAATATTCGCCCGCCAACCATAAAATGATAGAACTAGACATACATTGAGTCAACATGGTCAAACTTTGCGAGTGTGAAAGAACTCTTTGAGAAACTCAGCATCTCTCCTGATTTCATGTTTATCATTCTACAGCCCGATCAATGTCCTTGGACCCCTCCAATAGGTTATGCTTTCATATACGAGTCTTGGTTCTCGAAAGATGCTAAGATGTGGTTTCATTCCTGCTACGCATTAAGGCCTACTGCAGCAGGTGAGACATTGCTCTCTCTCAACTGATAACGGGTTATATTTGCATTGTTATAGCACTGATTGTCATGACTGATGAGATCAATGTTTCGGTGAGCGTAAGGGTCTTCTAGTACAGGAAAACAATTATGGTGAAGCAGAACGGTTATATATACGTAAAGATGAGGACCGAGAACAACATCCTGACCGCCCATCCCTCAAAAACTCGCAACTGATTGTGTCATTAGTTTTATGTTAGGATCAACCAAGTAGACTTTGTGGAACCACCAATCGATTCTTGGGTGTGAAAGAACTACAAGAAAACATATTTTTACGAGGGTCGTATTCCATGTTAATTCGTCGTAATGGGGGTGTTACCACGAACTAACGAGGAAACGCGTTTCGTCATTAAACGCCCCTCATAACAGATGTTTCGTCGTAAAGGACACGTTAAATTTATGAGGACAACTCTTCGTCGTAACACGAGGAAGGAAAGATTTCGTCGTAATCGCGTCGTTACATTTCGTTGTAAAGTACTCGTAATCTTTCGATGTAATTTCCATGTAATATTTACGAGGACTTTACAAGGTCTGCGATGTAAAGAACTCGTAAATTTTACGAGGAGTTTATAAGTCTTTCCTTGTAAATGCGTTGTAAGATTTACAACAAATTTACATCATTGGTTATATATATAATTATTATTTTAAATATTATGGAATTATTGAAATTAAAATATTTTAAATATAAAACAAAATAAGAAAAAATATTTTTTTAATAAAAGCTAATGTCATCAAATAATATTTAAATTTATAATACAAAACGAAACAAATTAAAAAAAAGATTATAGGAGCACATCCTCAAAGTAGTTGGAGGTGGCGCTCAGATCTGAAGAGTGTCGATCGGTCGATTCGGGATTCCGTTGTTGCATCCCGAGAGCCAATCTTCTTTGCTCCAATGCTCTCCGCAGAGTCGGGTTTCCCACCGCCATCACGTCCAGCTGATCCTCAAAAAAGTCCAAACGATCCTGTTGGGAATCCATTCGAGCCTGCATCCGAGAAGTCTCCTGGTCCCATCTCGAAGATTATGACAAAGTCGCCCTTGCAACTTTGTTAACAGAGCCTATTCCCACCGTCCGTCCATTCGTTCTAGGAGCCACGTGTAAAAAACATATTAATACAGTTAATTATATTAAATTGTCAAATTAATTAAAATAATATTTTAAACTTTACCTCTTCGAAGATCCTGTCGATCTCTTCTGTTGTCAATTTGATGGGTAATCTATCGGGAGACTACTGGGTTAGTTGCGTCTACTGCTCTTCAACCCGAGCAGCCACATCGTTGAAGAGTTTCTCGGATGCATGATTGACAAAAATCCCATCTGATGTGGCGTTAGTCATCTTGAATAGATCAGACATAGATGGTAAGACTCCGTCTTCTCAAGCTACAAACAGAAAGAATAAATTAAATTAAATGTTAAAATTAAAATTATTTAATATATATAAGCTTAAAAGAATAAAAGTAAATATTACAACTAAAACTTACAGCTTCTAGACGGTTCTATGAAACATGAACAAATGACCATCTTTACCTTCGTTCTTCGGGAAGCGGAGCACGAGTTGGCCTTACGGATCGAGGAGGGTAGCTTCCAATAGGTGATGAGACCATCCCAAAAGTCCTTCTTGATCTCGATGGGCTTTCCCTCATAACTGTAGAACTCCCACTTGTCTTTCCAATCCGAGACGGTATTGCAAAGGCGGGTCATTGCTTTTGCAACAAATTTCCTCTTCACCCTCTCGGTGATTCCTAAGGACCAGTGTTAATTTTGCTGAAACAAACAAAATTTTGAAAAAAATTAAAATAAATAAATAATTATTAAAAATAAAAATTTATAATAAAAAAATTAACATAAAACATATAAACCAAGTCGTCTTAACGTGATCTGGAGTCATGGTCCAGTTCGGATAGGACCTGTCGAAATATCCCTTGATCGTCTCTGAAATGCTCCGGCCAACACTAGCCCCAAACCTGAAAATAGAAACAATTTGTTAGAAAATTAAAATGATTTAAATTTCAAAATAATTAAAATTTGTAACTTAACAATAAGTACCCGACGATTTATCCGGGTCCAGAATATCCAAACCCTTTTGTCCAGGCTGGGCAAGCAGATCCTCCACTGTATTTCTCGCGTATGGTGCAGATGGAGGAACACAAAAGTATGGATGAACTACATCTGCTGGGGCAGGCTGAGGTGCAGCGGGTGGAACTGCTGGAGGAAGAGATGGAGGCATCTGAAGGGGTATCTGAGGTGCAGGAGGAAGAGGGCTCGAAGAAACTCTCTGAGATGTTTGAGAGTCAAGAACTGCCTCAGAAGATGATGGGCCGGAAGAAGATGTCCCGACACCGTCGCCAAACATCTGGGAATA
The DNA here is from genome assembly GCF_020379485.1 of Brassica napus. Classification (NCBI taxonomy): domain Eukaryota; kingdom Viridiplantae; phylum Streptophyta; class Magnoliopsida; order Brassicales; family Brassicaceae; genus Brassica; species Brassica napus. Next base: position 43,003,263 of record NC_063446.1, read on the forward strand.
AGTAGGTGGTGGGTGCTTCCTAGGAGCCATCTAAGTAAAAAAAAATATTAGGATCAATTTAATTAAAAATCAAAACATAATCTTTGAATATTTTTCTGTTACCTAAACTAATCACATATACTAATTACCTAAACTAACCACCTAATTAAACTAATCTAAAAAAACGATTAGAGAGAGGATACCTTAGTAGGAGGAGAGGATATTGGGAGGAATGAATGACGATTCCTCGTAAAAAAAAAGATTCTGGCCTCATGTATATATAAGAAAACAGGTTACTCGTAAATTCGTCGTAATGTACGACGAAGTTATCACACCCGCATTTTTAATTTTATGACAAAGTCACCACGCCCGGTTTTTTAATTTTACGACGAAGTTACCACGCCTAAGTTTTTAAGATTACGACGAAGTTACAAGGACACATGTTTTGACTGATTACGACGAAGTTACCATGCCCGTGTTTTGCTTACGACGAGTTTACTAAGAAATATATGAAACCCCAAAAATCAAATCCCTAAACCCCAAAGTTACTTATCAATAAGATCATCATCTCCTTTACACATTCATCCTCTTTATCAAATATCCTTAAACACTAAATTTCAAATTAATTTTTTGAAATCCAAAGGAATAAAGTATTATATAAAACAACATTTGTTAAACATACATTAAGTCTATTAGGTAACCGATAAAGAACAACATTTGTTGCAAATATTACATCATTCTGAATTGTTTGGGTTCTCATCAATATCAGTACAATGATCATCATCGCTTCCATCGAACTCGTCTTCACATGCTTTATCTGTCACATTTTCGGCTTCATTTTGACGGTTATACGAGTCGATTAGAAGGATTTCATCAGTTTGTTGATCAGGCACCTTAACTTCAGTGATAGCTTCTTCTTCTTGCAAAGGTGGTTCTTCTCCAGCAACAATTTGTCCACGAGGTGTAATTTTGAAAGCATCTAACTAGTTTATCCTGGAACTTCGAAGGCGAGGATATGGAAGGAAGCTAACTTGCTCGGCTTGGGAAGCTAAGATGAAAGGGTCAAATTTGTTGTATCTTCTTTCAAAATTGACATCCACAACACCAAATTTGTTAAACCGAACACCTCTGTTCACAACGGGATCGAACAAGTCACATTTGAAGAGGACACATTTTAGCTTCAATAACCCCAGAAATTCCACTTCAGTAATCTCCTGCAAGATCATGTAAAAGTCTATTTCGCCTTTGACACATATTCCGTAGTTACTTGTTGCTCGAGATCTCTCATACTCGTATGTTTGAACGGTAAAACCTCATGTGAAATACATAAGTATTGTGGTGACCTTCGTTACTGGATCTTGGACCAAATCGTGAAACCATACGGGGTAATATGGATCGTCATAATCAACCTACAAAAAACAAAACCGTTAAAATTTCATATTAATTATATTATAGTACCAAAAGATTGCTCAATATTTGAATAAGATTATTACTTGTGATTTGAACCACTTGACAAAATGTTTATCTTTCCGTTTCTCCACCTCAGTTGCGGATATTCCTGGTATTGCTTCTTCAACTTGCGATACAAACATGCTGCAAATTAAATGAATGCATCACATGATATAATTAACATCATTTCATATAATTAACATACACATCAATATTTACCTTTCAAACGAACGCGTCACTGCATCCTCGCAGTTGAGTAGAATATAAGTGTGGGCACTATGCTTATCCTCTTCACTAAACCACCATACTTCTTTCAGTTTACCACCAAACCGTCCAATTTGGCAGAAAATGTTAGAAACACCATCAACTGCATATGTTGGCAGTACTTCACCATCATCATACCTTCTAGGAACTTTTTTCCTCGTACGAACTCTTGGAGAAAAGTAGTATGATGTGAAGTGAGATGTTTTTTTCTGTCAAACTCCCAGCAACTGTTAAACCTTCCAAATTTTCAAGATATATTGCTTTCCTCTTCAAATGTTTCATGGCGTGCTCATACAGATACATCCATCCGTTATGGACAGGTCCAAGAAGCAATGCTTCGTTTGGGAGGCGGACAACTAGATGATCCATGACGTCAAAAATGATGGAGGAAATATCTTCTCTAGGTTGCATAAATATGATTGGAATGTTTTCATGAAGTTGTTAGATGACTTCTTCCTTGAACGCATGTGTGCTAAAGTCTCTGAAGAATGCTCTGATGGCTGTATATTGCAAAACTAACCCAATTAATAACATTTCATAACATAAATTATAAATTAATATTTACCTGCAAGTGCTTCATGTACATTTGTTGGAAGGAGCTCAGCCAAAGCAAATGGAAGTAGTTGTTGCATAAACACATGATTATCATGACTCTTCATTCCTGAGAACTTTTGACCTCGTTCAACACTTCTTGACAGATTTGAAACATAAACATCAGGGAACTTAACTTCTGATGCAACCCAGTCAAATAAAGTCATCTTTGCTTCTGATGAAAAACAGAAGATGGGAACATGAACGTTTCCATTGCTCTTGATATGTAACTCAGTTCTTGAGCAACTATTAGGTAAGCCCATCCTTGACTTTTTGTTATCTTTTGTCTTCCTTGGGACGTTTAGTATTGTATTCATGATATTATCAAAAAATTTCTTCTCTATATGCATCACATCAAGGTTGTGGCGTAAAAGAAGATCCTTCCAGTAAGGCACCTCCCAAAATATACTCTTCATATGCCAATTGTGAGGGACCCCATACCCATCATACATATTTCCAGGAACATGCCATTTTCCTCCACGCTTAACAGTTTCATGAGCTCCGTAATTATCAATTTTCGCTTCGATCTGTTGGCCAGTGAGATATGGAGGAGGAATGTCTCTGGCAACTTTTTGAACCTAAACAATGTCTTATTTTTTCTGTACGGATTGGAAAGGGGAAGAAATCGACGATGACAATCAAACCAACAACTCTTTCTACCATTTTTCAGTTGAAAATCATCCGTCGATCCAAGACAATATTGAGATAATCTTCCATGTGTTGTCCAGCCATATAGCATCCCATACGCAGGAAAGTTTATCGTCCACAGCAGAACTGCTCGCATCATAAATTTTCTTTTTCATGGCACAATCATACGTCCTTATCCCTTCTGACCACAAGTTCTTTAGCTCTTATTTCAATGGTTGAAGAAAAACACCTAGCGACCGTTTTGGATGCTTTGGCCCATGGATTATTATGGTCAAGAATATAAATTCTTGTTCCGTGCACGTTTCCGGCGGTAGGTTGTACGGCGTAAAAATGACTAGCCACAAAGAATATTGTCTCCCAGATATTTCAAATGGACTAAATCCATATGTGCATAACCCAAGATAGACATTCTGAATATTTCTGGTGAAATCTGGGTCTACCATGTTAAAATGTTTCCACACTCTTGCATCTGATGGATGAGCGACCTCACCATCCCTCTGGACATGTTCTTCATGCCACCTCAGCGTTGCAGCATTCCTCTCAGATTGATATAAGGTTTCAACATGTTTGTAATTGGTACGTACCATATCTTTTGGTACGGTACCCTATTCCACCCACGTCCTTGCGGTTTGAATCGTGGTTTCTTGCAGAATCAACACTCTTCTAGCTCTCATCGTCTTTCCAGTAGATCATGCATTTGTCGACGCAAACATCTATCATCTCCGAAGGAAACCCAAGACTATAAACCAATTTCTGAATTTCATAATAAGATTCAGCTGACACGTTGTCTTCTGGCAAATACTCTTTAAACAACTCTGCTCATGCATCCATGCAACTCTCAGGTCAATTATGATCCGTTTTAATATTAATCATCCTAACTGCTAGAGACAATTTAAAGAGATCTTCTCTACAACTAGTTTAGATTGATTGATTTGCAGCATCTAGCATTTCATTGCATCCAAATTAGGTTTTTCTACATTTCCAGTTTCATCAGTTATTGTTGTAGTTGTTTCTAAAAAAAACATCAGTAATCATGTAATGAACCCTATCATAATCTACCATCGGCTCTTCCTGGTGGTAACTATATTCATTATGCAAATGATTCAGTTCTTCATTATTACAAGCATCCTCAAAATTATTATTACTACTACTAGTTTCATTTGCACCATAACCTTCTCCATGTTAATACCAAATATAGTATTGTGGTGTAAATTCTCTATTTACTAAGTGCTTCCATACAGTTTCACTACATAAATTTTTTGAATTCTTGCATTTCCGACAAGGGCAAAACATCTTACCGTTTTCCTGCATGATCTGTGTACAGTCCGCATGGTACGTGAATATTTCTAGCCCGCTCAAAAATGCATCCATCACTCTACCGGCAGAATATTTATGCGAATACATCCAATTCCGTAACTTGTAAATATTACAGCCATCGACCATTTTTTCTTAGATTTTTTTTCTTGATTTTTTTCTTTGTATTCTTTTCTGTGTTGTTAGCATTGAGAAATGACATATATATAAAAAAAATTTGAGTTTAGTAGGTGAAGGTGTAACAACTATTTTACAAGGAAATGTTTTACTAGGGGTTTACAAGTCCCTCACATGTGATTTACAACGTTTTTACAATGAATTTAGTAGGTTAAAGCGCACTAAATACATATTTTCACTTAAAATAACAGTAAAATGATTCGTCGTAAAACCGTTTAAAGTTACAAGGAGTTTACGACGAATCTTCTCACTACAAGAAAACAGCGTAATTCTGACGGACATTCTGACGGAAAATGAGATCCTCGGAATATTCCGAGAAAACCCAAAATTTTGGTTTCCTCGAAATTTCCTCGGAATATACCGATGAAATACCGAGGAAATCATATTACTCGGAAAACACCGACGAATATCCGAGGATATATTATAGCCGTTAGAGAGCCGTTGGGGGATTTAAAAAATTCTGAGGAAATTCCGAGGAAAGAGCCGTTGCCGTCGGGATTCCGTCAGAATTTCCTCGGTACTGTCGGCAGCATTTCATCTATAAATACCCGCACCCCTAACCTCTTCATTCACTCCATTTCTTCATCCTCTCACATACTATATTTACACACGAATTTGATTGAAAAAAGCATGTCTTCTTCAAATTATTATAGTTCTTGGACCGAACGACCTCATTTGGATTCGAACACGAGATTGCTTACGGAAGAATACCAACGAGGTATAACCGAATTCATGGGGTTAGTTCAACAACAATCGGAAGCAGAAACGGGTATGTTAAGATGTCCTTGCTCTAATTGTAAAAACAGAAAGATTATTAAAGAGTGGGATGTTTGGACTCATCTATATTTGAATGGGTTTACACGAAGTTACAAAATTTGGTATCATCATGGAGAAACCGATTATGAATATGGTAGTACTAGCGAACCTCAGCCTGCGGTTAGGTTAGAAGAACCAATTAGAATGAATGTAGATTATGGTGTAGGTACTGAGCAGATGGTAAATGATCATTTTAGAGGGGAAGATTTACCCAATGCAGAAGCTATGAGATTTTATGATATGTTGGATGCTGGAAAGCAACCCTTGTACGAATGTTGCAGAGATGGTCATTCAGCTTTATCATCTGCAACAAGACTGATGGGCATTAAAACAGATTATAATTTGGCTGAAGACTGTGTGGATGCGATTGCTGATTTTGTAAAAGGTATTCTACCTGAGGATAATGTAGCCCCTGGTTCATACTTCGAGGTTCAGAAACTGGTAGCTGGTCTTGGTTTATCGTATCAGACAATAAATGTATGCAGCGATAACTGCATGATTTATTGGAGGGCGGATGAACAGCGGATTACATGCAAATTTTGTGGAAATGCTCGTTATAAAGATACGAGTGGAAGAGTTCCTGTGCCATTTAAAAGGATGTGGTATTTGCCTTTGACGGAAAGGTTGCAGAGGTTGTATCAGTCTGAACGCACAGCGCAACCAATGAGATGGCATGCGGAGCATTCAACAAATGGTGAGATTAGACATCCTTCAGATGCAAAAGCGTGGAAGCATTTCCAATCAACATATCCCGACTTTGCGTATGAGAGAAGAAATGTCTACCTTGGATTATGTACTGATGGTTTCAGCCCGTTTGGCTTCACAAACACGAAGTTAATATCTAATAACAATATTTCTATTCTAACAACTAACTAACTATATTTGTTATTTGAAGCGTATATTTTGTAACAATGTAGATACAAAATGTATCTTATATATTAAAACAGAAGTCACAACTTTGATTCATGTGTGATTTTTTTTTTTAAAAATGGACCTAATAGACTTATTCCTAGAAAGTCATGTTACATTTAATCTCTAATCTTATCATTTAAATTTTGGGCTATCAATAATTGGATTTAAACAATAAATGATCCATTGGATTTGTAGATAGTATAAATTAAATAAATATAATTTAATGTCGTAATACTATACATCCATATGTTAATTATTTAAATATTTTTCGATGTTAACTTTTAAAATTATAAAGATTTTTTTTTAAATAACAAAAATCATATTATCTAACAATGATTAATCTTTACTAACTTAAACCAATGAAAACAAATTTTAAACTATATAGTTTATTTTAAAAATTAAACAAAAACTAAATGTTTAATTATTATCTCAATAATATAAATCTATGAAGCGAAAAGTTTAATTTTTAAAAAACTTTCTAAATTTGTAAAATGTTACAATATTTTTGAATATGACAATAAAACAATATTTTACTAATCTTTATATATATAGTTATGATTTTAATAATCCGAAAATATATATATAAAAGAAAATACAAATACATGTGAAAGTTTGATACAATCTATTCAATGAAAAAATATACCGTAAACTTATTATGTTTTAAAAATTGATAGACACATCTTATATATTAAAACAGAAGTTACAACCTTGATTCATGTGTGATTTTTTTTTTTAAAATGGACTCTTACTAGAAATCAGTTATCATTCATTTATTACTAATAATATGGATTAATAATATATCATTCCTGATATAACATCGACTCCTAAAAACCCGGATTGGTTAACAAACTCACCTTGATTCATGTGTGATATTTTTATTTGGATCATCATTTAAATTTTTTATTAAATGTATTTTCTTAATGCTAATATATAATCTTTTAACTACTTAAATCATATTATAATTTGATATCTTTTAATTTAAAATATAAATATATATATTTAATTTTTTTAACAAATGTGTTGAAAAAGATTATAACAATATCTTAATTATCAAAAATTGTATATAAATATTTTCACTAATTTTGTAGTTAATAATGAAATTAATGTTATTATACATTAATATATATATATATATATATATATACACTATGTTATCTTTTATAAAATTCACAACCATTAAAAATTTATGCTAGAAATATAATATGTTGGTAAAATGGGTTAACATTAGTAAATTAGATAATTCATGTATAAAATAAACTTACCTTAAACTTTTTATATATATATAGTTATTATCTTAAATGAATAAATATAAAAAAATATTGATAAAGGAAATATAGCGCTTTGAATTACGGGTCAGGATCACAATAATTGAATAAAAAATAATTTTAATATATATATATATATATATATATATATATATATATATTAAAAAATACCAAATATATGTGATGATTTGAAATAATCAATTAACTTACAGTATGAAAACTATCAAATTGTTATATTTAAAATAATTATATATAAACATTTAAATATATAAGTAACTTAAAAAATATATTATAATTATGTAAAATATATTCTAATTATGTAAAATATATATAAACATGAAAATTAATATCCGCACGGTTGTGCGGGTCCAAATCTAGTTCTGATCATTGAATTGGTATATTCCAAGTAGTATTTTGAACTACAAAAAATGTTTGTCACCTACACGAAGTATAGTCTAATATAGTGGAAACCATCCAAAGTATTGGAATATGTCACTAACTACACAATGTTTATGTTAATACCTGCCACATATACAAAGTTAAACTTAATATGGTGGCAACAAAACAATTAGGTTTAATTGATTTTAAGCTTAGTTAGTGAGGTCATTCTGTAATTTAATAAACCTAAACCAAGATTAACAAAGCCCGACCCGACCCAACCCATAAGGGATTTCAAAAAAAAAATAGGGATTTCAAAAAAGAGAGATTGAGAGAGATTTGAGAGATAGATAAGAGATCGATTTCTTCGTAATAGAGACAGAGAGGAAGTCAATTTTAGAATCACGATGAGGTAATAGAAACAGAGAAAGGGAGTCAATTTCAGATTTTAGAGATATAGCCATTCAACTCCACTCTAACACAAATACAAAATTAAAAACTTCTCAAGGTACTCCATAATACAGGATTCACAATTATTTTGTACCTTGTATCATTCACACCCATAGGATCTTTGACCCGGATTTTTGTCTATCCAAGCTTGAGAGATCTTAGCCGACAACCCACAGTAACAAAGCACATTCCCTTCAGTTGCCTTGCTCTTTCGCTTATTGCTCGATCCTCCACCAAATTTCATCTTTCTTTCTCTTTGTCTTTTTCTGTTTTAAAAACCGATATGAACCCTAACATGTAATGAAATCGAATTGGAGATAAAATCTTCTAGGGTTTATGGGTTGGCCGGGTTGGTTTTTGTTAATTTGGATTTAGGTTTATTAAACTACATAATGACCCCACTAACTAAGTTTAGAATCAATTAAATCTGATTGTGATGTTGCCACCATATTAAATTTCAAAACCACTTACCCATTCGCTATATATACAACCATTTCAACCTTATGTATAACACGAGAATAAAAACAATATCTCATACAGAATGTCTTCTAAAAAGGTATTGTCATATCTTTCTGAAATTAAGCTTCAGAACAACTTGGTGCATTCAAGCTAAGGTCATTCACACATGGAAGGAATTCAATGACAAATTTGGTGAAACATTGTAGATAATTTTTTCAAAAAAAAAGGTTAACCAAATTCCATATACTACTCTTTGAAACTTTAAACCATAATATTGTTATTTTTAGATATCGTGGAGTTTTAATATTGTTATCTTTTAATGTTTGTTTTAGGGTGCTAAATTGTAATGCTCTTTGTAACATGCCGCTTTTGTGAATCCTTCTCTTTCTCTGGGAAGAAGTAATCCCACATCATTTTGTACATTTTTACAGGTATTATCAAATGGATATCAAAACATATAGAACAAGCAAAAACAGTTAATTTAAAAAGATCAAACAAAGTCATAGAATAAAAACAAGAGTTACAGCTGTTATGTTGTCTCTGTCCGTCACTTTTGCAAATCCAGAAACAAATAATAAAAAGTAACAGAAGATACAATACATAATTTTAGCTTTTAAGATAAGATCAATATATAAATAATTAGTATATAACTCATATATCATTTAGGTAAAATTTAATTAATGTATATTATAAGAAAATAAAAAAGTAAAAATATGTTTAAATCAATGTTTTAAGACTCGGTCCTGACATTAGACTAATTATTTTAAGTCTTTGGGTTATTGGGTTGACAGCGGGTAAACCATAGATCAATAGTTCAATTCATTTTAATATATGATTATATATATATCAATTTAAAAATACAAAAAAATGTTAAAAATAGTAAAGTTTTTAAATATATTTTTGCTATTTATTTTCATTTTACATAAATACAAAATAATAATTTAAAAAATTTTTTGTAACAAGTTGGAGTTACAACATATAATAAAAATATTAAAATTAAATAGTATCTAAATATCTAATGCAAACATTAAATTAACTTAAATTTTTAAATAACAACTTCTTAAAAAATTGGGTTACGTGTCCACCGAAAATTAAGTATTTTCTATGGCAATTGGTGACAGGGTGTATAGCAGTTAAGAAGAACCTGCATATGCGAGGGATACCTTGAGATATCTGTTGTGCAAGATGTGAAGCCGAGGAGGAATCGATCAACCATGCATTTTTTGAATGTCCTCCTGCACTTCAGGTGTGGGCTCTTTCCAAGATTCCAACAAATTTAGCTATATTCCCAACAAGCTCCCTCTTCGTGAACATGGATCATCTTTTTTGGAGAGTGGTTCCACAGTTAGAGGATCATCACTTTGCATGGATACTATGGTACATCTGGAAAAGAAGGAATAATAAAGTCTTTAGTAATCTGGATGTGGATCCTCTGGATACCCTTAAACTGGCAGAAACAAAATCTACACTCTGGGCTGATGCACAAATATTGAATACCCAAAAGAGGACTCCACAGGTAGACAATAGGTAGACAATACGATTCTTCCGTCAATCCCAGGAATATGGTGTTTTACGGATGGTTCCTGGAAGGAGAATGATATTTTTCTGGTCAAGAATGGTACAGTACTTTAGAAGGATTTGAGGGTTTGATGGGGGCAAGGAATGTTCGGGCTTCCCTCTCTCCTCTTCATGCAGAGATGGAAGCTTTACTATGGGCAATGGAATGTATGAAAAACTTACGACAATTTCAGGTTACGTTTGCAACGGATTGTTCTCAATTGGTGAAGATGGTTTCAGAACCAGAAGAATGGCCAGCGTTTGCAAGTTATTTGGAGGATATAAACAGCCTGAAAGAGAGTTTTTTTCCGAGCAGAGATTATCTATGTACCAAGAACGCATAATAAGAAGGCGGATAGCTTAGCCCATAGCGCTAGGAAGGCAACGTCTTTTGTAGTTCACATGGATCAAGATCTCCCAGTGTAGTTCACAGAGTCAATATGAGTCTTTAATCTTGATGACAAAAAAAAAAAATTGGGTTACGTATCAGTCATCCATCGGTTTAACTTGTTAACCTCAAGTCCTAGCAGATTTTTCTCTGAGTTTTATAGAGTTTTTAAGTAATTAATATTTATTAAAATCCAAACTGAATTGCATATCGGATCATCGTATTTGCCGGTTCGTCTACTGATCTAGGTTGGATATAAGGGCGTTGATTTAAACAGAAAATAATTCATACAAATTAATAAAATACTTGTAACGTTGGTAATAAAATATTTAGTTATAAAATATTCCATGTAAACGTTTCAATGCGCGGATTAAGATCTAATAGACACTTAAGAGGAGAATCTTTGTGCTCAAAAGCGCACTTTCTAATATCATACACTCCTAAATTTGTTCTTTAAAATCGTTAGAACAAAGAGACTACAATCATGTAAACTTCTTCTTTCTCTGGTCGACACGGAAATTAAAAGAAACAAAAAGTCAAAGTAAGCCATTTGCTTTGAGAATGAGTCTATTTTCGCAGATCTTCTAGTCCTTTTTTTTTTTTGCTAAATTGTAAATATCATAGATGAAAAGAAGATTTTACAAAATAAAGACCTTAGTTCTGCATCATCTTGGCAAAAAAGAATAAAAACAAGATAGGACAAAAGAAATAAACACCAACAAAAGATAGGTAAGCTAATATTATCTCAACCAAAGGGTCATGAGAGGCCTGAAGCGCTTGTTGTGTCTCCTGGAGGAAATGATGTTTCTGATCTCCATGTCTATACCATGAAACACAATAAAAGGTGGAATTGATCTCTAGTCCTTTAAATAACAAGAACATAACTAGCAAACTATATATATATATATATATATATATATATATATATATATATATATATATATATATATATATATATTGCATATGAAGCTAGAATTTGCGAAGACGTGCTCATATATATGGTCGGATTTAGCCAATACAGGTTGCACTAAACGCAGAGCCGTGCTCACTATGTTACAAGAAAGGCAATTGCCTTAGGCCCCCAACTTACATCCTATATTTTGGGGCCCCTATTTTATTATTTCATTCAACTTTTTATAACTTTATAGATAAATTTTCCTATTAACTTTGATATATGCAATATTTTTGTTGCTATTCATTTATTTACACTATCTGGATATATTTCATATTATGCTATTATAAAATTTAAGATTTTAACTTTCATATTTATTCCTAAAATATTTCTGTCTTCATTTTTTAAGTTTTGTTTCAGGAATTAATTATTTGTTTCATATTTATGCTCTTGTAGTTTTATTTGCAATCTTGTAATAATACATTTTAAGTTGCCTTTTAGCCTATCTAAATCAACATATATTTAATTAATTATTACAAATCGTTTTAGATAAATTTTGAATATTTGTATATATGTTTTTACCTTTTGTTTAGAAAACTGAATAGCTTATATAATTTTTAAGAAATTTTATGTTTGGTTCTTCATTTATATATTTATAAATTTTAAATATATTGTTTTGTAGAATATTTGTGATAAATGTTTATTACTAAATATATTGTTTTGTAGAATATTTGTGATAAATGTTTATTAGGCCCTCAACACCTAGGCACGGCACTGACTAAACGTTTCCAGATTTTACCAAGAATCATTACACACATGTATTGTAAACAAATAGCATGCATATATTTGTCATGATCACTTTTTAGATGCATATATGAGAAGCCTATTACAGGTTTGGTTGTAAGTGAAAAAATACTAATTCAGGTATGAAATACATTATAAAGGTTTGACATACTACTAACTTTAGCTACGGATTTGAGTCTTTGCAAATGTATTAGACTATCTTAAATCAAAATCGACATAAACATAAATTTGGGTTTGGGTATAAAAAATGTATGTGGTAAAGTACTTATAAGGATTTCTTGAGAATTGGACCAAGAAAATTGCAGTTGAAAACCCAAGACATTCACCGAAACGTCTTCAAAGCCAGGCTTAATGAAAATTTCATAAATGAAATTAAACTGATATCAACTTAAAATCGATGGAACACGAAGTTAATGTGAAATAAGTTTCAAGACTGACAATTTACAGTTTCAACTAATCTCTAACATATATATAGATGTTCATGCACTTTTCTCTCTTATAACACCAAAGATAAACTAGAAGCAATAATGAAGACCTCCATTGTCTTCTTCGTAGTCATTCTCTCCATTTCTGCTATCTCCTTAGCCAAGCAGAGCCCTCCGGAAGCTTGCATAAGAAGTAACATTGCCCGGTCACTCTCTCCTCCTTCAAAAACATCTAATTTCGAGGTGTCAGACGAATTGTGCAGAGATGAGGCACGAGCCATCATGTACTACTTGAGACTTAACAAAGAGTTCCCACCATACTACGTCCAGGCGTTGTGCAATATATTTGGAGATGATGAAAAGAAAGTGAAGGTATACGTTACTAAGACATGGTTGAATCATTCCAAGAAGCTCCTCAATAGCTTAACATGCATGAGAAGAACCACCCTAGTAACCAAGACTAAGAGCCCTGTGGAAGATTGCATACGAAGAAAAATTGCTCTATCACTCTCTCCTTCGCCTTCCCACACATCTCATTTCGATGTTATGAAAGACCAGTTATGCAGACACGAGACACGCATTATTATGTTCTTCTTGAAAATGAACGGGAAGTTCCCAACTTACTACGTTGAGGCATTGTGCAATATATTTGGAGGCGACGACAAGAAAGTGAAAAATTACGTTATGAAGAAATGGTTGGATCATTCGGAGAAGCTCATCAATAGCTTAACTTGTGTTTCTTGATAAAAGATAATATAATTTTGATGAACCAAAACAATTCAAAAAATTTAATAGGAAAAAACAATTAACTGCTTTTCTTCACTACAGTTAAAAAAAACCGGATTGAATGATGAACCAGTAAAACATATAACTCCTGGTCCAACATTGTATTAAATGCTCAAAAACAAAATACTGATGATCAATGATTTTTTTCATTCCATTAATATCTTCCATCTTATTATTTTCTAAATCTATTTTTTAAATTGTTCATACCCACTATTTTTCTTCAATTTTTAATTCAAGTTTTGTTTAATTTGAAATCAGCAGATACGAGTTGAAGACACAAGTGAGATGGTGAGTTATTTTGAAAGATATTTATTGATCTGTTTGTATATGTGTCATCTCGTTTTTGGTCTTCTCCTTTTATTGTTGACTTTTTTCTTTTTTTTCTCCAAGTCATCATGTTTCTTTGACCGCTTTTAACTCAATTAGGTTGGCATTTGTTTACTGGATGGGCCTTGTCCTATGGATGCAATTCATCCAACAATAAACCTCCAGCTTATCGCGAGAGAGAAAATCAATCTCGATGAATTTGCAAGAGTATGTTCTAAGAGTAAAGAACTCGGCACTTGCCTTTCGAATGAATCCAAGCTTCCATCTTGGCGCATTAGTAGGCTGCAATCCGCTTCACCGTGAACTATCCTAAATCATAGCAACAATATGAATAAACTGCAAGAGAGAGAAGGGAATCAGAAACAGTCATACCCCTATAAACCGCAGGAAATCGTTTCAATCTTTTATACTTATAGATGCCAAAGAGAGAGAGAGAAGGGAATCAGAAACATACAGACTTTTACCTTCCAGACTAGACTTTTACCTTCCAGACTTGCAGAAGGAATCCGATCTAATGTATACCAAGCCCCAAAACAAGCAAATTAAGCTCAATTAGGTTGGAGATCAGCTTTGGTTCCTTCAAACATTCTCAGCAAGTGTGGGTAAGGCACGTGATCCACTTTGGTATCTCTAATACACTCTGCAGTCAATAAATCAAAGAGTGGTACTAGAGAGTGGTTAGATTATAATATTAATAAATAAACTAAATATCAGTAAACCTCCCCATAGAGTTAAATTACACTATCCCCAGTGTATATCTAGTCGAAGTTTGGTGAGAATATAAATTAAAAGTACACAATTTAACAAGGAAGAACGATATAACTGCTTGCTGATGTTGATTGTCGATCAACACAATCAAGTGTTTGTCGATCGAATCTGGTGTAGTATTGTCGATCGAAGCCGACCAGGTCTCATCGGTCTTGTGTTGTATTGCCGATCGATGTCGACCAGGTCTCATCGGTCGATAGGCTGAGCTATCGTCTCCTCGGATCTTTTTAATAAATTAAATACGAAAATCAATAATAAATCTATACATATAAAGGAGGGTTTCCTTCACTCAGACAATCCAAATCAAATTCCATGTCATTAAGTCGGAGTCTGTGGTGGCAACACGTGTCACGGTCAATCAAAACTCAGTGTTTCATTTATTCTTGAGTTTAATGGGTTTTATGTGTTTACTACGGCTCAAATACATCTTCTCCACAAAATATTATACGAAACCTAGGGAAAGTGGCCGCCGTGCAACAATTCACGTTCAGTCAACTGTCAATAGAAATCCAACGGTTTCTCCGATGACGAACGATTCCGATCAATGTCTGTTGGAAGCCATCGTTTTTGGAGAATAGACTTCTTTAATCCAGCACTGTCACGAAAATTAACTTGGTTCATGCATCTTCATTAACATTCACATTAATACATATTCTCCACTTCTCACACAATCTCACATTCAATGAATCCCATCATTGATTCCTTTTTGTCAATCCTCCATTATAAATATGAAAGTTTTCTTCCAACAAAATCATCAGTTCATTTCTCTTAATAAATAACACAAAATGTGATTAAAATAGATCTATTAAGCCCATGATTGTACTTAATAGATTCTGACAGAAAAGTGATAAGAAACATAAGAAATGAGGTGAGAAACATAATAACCAGAGAAGAAGAAAAAGAAGGAATAAGATAAAAGAGGGGAGATAACTTCTTTTTTTTGTCAACATTTTCCAGTTATGGAAAAGCCCAAAGACTTTTACATGGTGAAGTAATATTAAAACACATCCAACCCAAATACAATTTAAAATTTAGCCTAATAATTAATCCAGTTTACAGATCGAATAGTCATTCCACGTATCCCCCCAACCGCTATCAGGCATGATGACACGCGTCCACTTCATTGCACATGAGTTTGGAAGTTGCGACACGACATATTAATTTTAATAATGATTATGCATCTTTGTTTAGTTTCACGTATTAGGTTATTTCTGTTTTGGATATTCCCAATTATGTGGGCACTTTAAGTTTGTTTCAAATTATATAGTTTATTTGCACTCCGGTATAAGTTATTTTTTTATACAGGTGTTTAAATTGTATTTGTTTAATTTAGGCGAAAATGAATTTATGTATAATATGACCGACCAAATTTAGAGACTACCATTTTCTATTTAAACAGCCAAATCACTTTTTGTTTGGGACATTAACGGTGAGATTATATTTCAATACTAGAGTGGTCCACGTATTAGCTGACTTGACATGCACGGGAAGCACTATGCAGGGCGTCCTCTGTTCCACTAAAAGCGTTTAAAGTGTAAAAAAATATTATGTATCACATGATCTATAAAAAACACAGGTACTAAAAGAATATTATTACAATATTCATTATGTATAATGGAATTTTTACTGCAGTTATTTATTATTTGTTATCATGTTAACACATTCACTAAACAAGTAGACAATAAGCTTTTTTAAAAAAAATTCCATGTAGGAAAATATACACATTGAACGATTTAATGAAAAGTTTGGATATTATAGCTGATTAAGTGCATAAATTGATTAGTAGATATTAATAACTTCTTGCCAAAACAAAATGACGGCCAGATAATTGAATAGTCAATTTCAGATATGAAACGAACGCACCCAAAAACTACTGATACTTGTGTAACATATAAACCGGTTAACCAAAACTCGAATCATATAAACGATAGGGCCACAAAATGTACCCTAAAAGAAAAAAATAGGTTAGTCTCCTTTAAAAAGGTACTAAAAAAAGATGTTCATATTTGCTTGGATCAAAATTTGGAAGCCTTTATAATAAATATTCAAGGCATTTGACATACAGAAACTCTGTTCGTCTGCTATCTCTGATCCGGTGTTTTAAATACTGACTGCATCACTTTCATCGCAGGAACAACATCCAATGTGTTATCCAACAGTTTTAAGCTTCGACGAAAACATCGTTTTCAAAGCTACAAATGCTAATATTTTGAGAATCTTGATTATGTTTTATTTTAAATTTCGTCAACAGACGACTCTCTCTTATCTTAGAGTTTTACATTTCCCGTGCTGATGAAAACCATCATATTAAAACTTAGACATAAGTCAAGTTAGTGGTTTCAAATATAGAGTCCCTAATATGTATTTTCTGTGTTCCAATAGTTTAATATATACATGGAATATATCGTACTACCTTATTCACACAACAAATAAAATAAATATATTTCGAATAAATCAACACAACTGGTGCGTGACAAAACCGCATAAAATAAAATCTATACACAATAAATTATTCTATCATAATTACAAACGCAAAAACATAATAGTAATAATTAAAAAAACAAAATAACTAATTTTTACATCCATAATATTGTTAAGTAAAAATAATCATTCACATATTCTGTTGAAAAACACTATATATTAATAAAAATTCAAATAGTATACTCTTTTTAGTAATCCATAATTTTTATTGAAAATACAATGCAACTATTAAAATCAAAATTTAAATAATTAGTTAGTTTTATATGGTATATGTTTTACTGTAAAAGATATATATATATATATATATATATATATATAGTCTTCAAAATCCAATGCAAATATATCTTCGAATGTTTTTGTAATCATTTGTATTTTATTATAAATATTTAAACTTCAATCACAAAATTTCAATGGGAATTTAGCAGTTATAACTTATAAACATTTTAAAAGTTAAAAACATAACAAAAATGAAAAAAAAAACTAAAACAAGTTAAAAACCCTAAGATTTTTAGCCTACAATTTAGTCTTACATCTCAATCACAATTACACAATATTAATAACTTCTCACTTATATATATATATATATATAATCGACTATAATAAATATAAAATGCACCAAATAAGTTATTATATGATAATAACTTTGAGTACAATAACATGAATACTCAACAAGAAATGATGTAGTGCCACCTCATTAAAAAAAACATAACTAATTATCAACATAGCTTTATTTAATCTTCAAAAAAAAAAAACCATGTACAAAATTTAACTAATATTTATATTTTTAATTAATAAAATTTTACATTAAATATTTACTCTAATAATTTAAATTATTTTCAAATATTCATCCCGTCCGTAGGGCAGGACATCCCTAGTTGAAAATAAAACTAAGTGAAACTTACCTAATTGTGGGTTGGCTCCCATTCAACACTTTGCTATAGTCATTTAGCTTGACTTTGGAAGTAGGTTGGCTACTTGTTGGGAAACAAGTGTCTACATCTTCTTTCCCAATCTGAAACCATGTACCAACAAAGGTTCTAAGAGCATGAGCATTGGTGAACCTCCCCTTGGGATTCACATGATTTTTTTAATATTTTTTTGTGGGTCTATGAATAGTTATGAACCTGTATTTGTCTTTTTTTGCATTGGTGAACCTGAAGAAAAAGTTCATAAGACTAAAATAATAATATTTAATTTTTTTTTTTAAATTCAAATTATTCAGAATACATTAATAAAATATTAAAAATATTATTAAATTTGTGAAAACTATTTATTCAATACATTAAAAGAGTAGATTACATAAATTGAGAAATTGAAAAATATACAAAGCTTATTCATCTTCATCACCAAACTTTTGCCAAATATTTTCCATTAAATCAGCTTTCAAACGAACATGCTTCTCTTGATCTTGAACTTCTCTGCGCATGCCTAACATATCACCAGCTTGAATACTTTCTCTGCTTGTCACCTTTGAACTTCTGCTTGACTCTCCTGATTCGAACTCAGAAATATTTATTTGAGCGTATCCGTGTCGTTCGTTCTCTACTATCATATTGTGCAATATGACACAAGTTCTCATTATCTTACCTATCTTTTCCTTGTCCCATTGTAGAGCTGGGTTTTTAACAGTTGCAAACCTCGACTGTAATACTCCAAAAGCCCGTTCGACATCTTTTCTGGCGGATTCTTGCTTTTGTGCAAATTTCTCGGCTTTAGGACATACGATAAGTGTGGTTGTTGACCTTGAACTTAACTTTAGGCGCTCGACCATGTAAGATGTCATCAAAAATAGGTGACCGATCAAGAACATTGATATCGTTGAGTCTACCTGGTAAGCCGAAAAATACGTGCCATATCCAAAGATCTTGTGATGCCACGGCTTCTAAGACAATTGTCGACTTTCCTGAACCCCGTGTGAACTGACCTTTCCAAGCCGTAGGGCAGTTTTTCCACTCCCAATGCATACAGTCGATGCTGCCTATCATTCCCGGAAACCCCCGTACCTCTCCAACATCGAGTAATCGTTGAAGATCCTCGGCTGTAGGGCTTCGTAGATATTCATCTCTAAACAACTGTATTATTGCATCAGTGAAATTTGCCAAACATAAACGTGCTGTACTGTCACCAAGTCGGAGATATTCGTCAAATGTATCTCCCGATTGACCATATGCCAGCATACGTATAGCTGCCGTACACTTTTGAAGTGGAGATAGCCCGTTCCTTCCGCAAGCACTTCGTCTTTGCTGAAAGTATGGAACTTCATTACTTATACGTTCTACAATGCGAAGGAACAATGGTTTGTTCAGTCGAAAACGCCTCCTAAACATTTCCGGTGGGTATGTAGGATTATCATTAAAATAATCGTTCCACAGCTGATTGTGTCCTTGTTCCCGAGCTCTTTCGATATAAGCCCGTCTTTTGGACTTGTTGGGGTGACCATGAATCACTGAGTCGATGTAATTATCAACAACTTGGTCGACCATTTCTTCTAAAGCTTCATCAACTTCATCACTTGATGAGGAAGACATTATTTTTTGCCTTATCCTTCATTGAAAAGACAAGGAATTATTTTTATTTTTCGTAATCCAATATTTTTTTTACTATAATTCTTTTTAATTGTCATATTCCCTACTTTCTTTACAATAATAATATTTTAGTTAATCCTTTTTTAACATCATATTTTGTTTTACTATAATTCTTTTTAATTGTCATATTCCCTACTTTCTTTACAATAATAATATTTTAGTTAATCCTTTTTTAACATCATATTTTTTTTTACTATAATTGTTTTTAATTGTCATATTCCCTACTTTCTTTACAATAATAATATTTTAGTTAATCCTTTTTTAACATCATAATTTTTTTTACTTAATCCATATATTTTCTTAAGATTATATTTTTAAATTTATAATTTTTTTTACTTAATCCATATATTTTCTTAAGTTTATATTTTTAAGTTTATAATTTAAAAACTTTCTGAATAATCTTTTTATTTTACACTAGAATATATGCAGAATTTTTTGTTTTAAAAAATAATTCTCTACAAGTTTTCATAAATCTATAAAATTGTTTTTGTCATTTTTTCATAACCATAATTCTAGATTCTGTTTTTTTTTCTTACTTGAACTTACCTTGTGACTTGAAGCTTGAAGCTTGAAGCTTGAAATTTGGTTGACTTGTAGAGGTTCTCGATGGTTGGGAATTCAGCAAGTGTGTTGATGTCTCAAAAGTGAATAAGCAAAGTGTTGTGATGGTTGAGATATGAAAATAGAAGTGTGGTGATGGCTCGGGTACAAACACCCGTGATGATAATAATAGAAGTGTAAGATGATAATCAATATTAGAGAGCACTAGACATGATGGTAATAAAGTTTAAATAGAAATAGAGTGGTGATGATAATGGAGTGAACACATTGTTTATATAGAACTGGAGACATGAAGCTACTAGTTCGGGTACAAACACCCGTGAGGAGTACAAAATACAACCCGTGTGGTTACATACACCCATATCCGATTGACCTAAAATGAGTGTACAAAGATACAAAATAGTACACTCACGTGAAACCTAGTACTACAAGCATGATACAAAAAAAAAAAAAAACAAGTGACCTCCACTGCAACAACTACTGAGCTCCAACACGTTAACTCCAACCCGTGACCTGCACTCTCTCACCTGCAAATGAAAACAGAGCAGAATCAAGTTCAAGCTTTACTTAAAAATTCAGCCAAGTTAAACACACTTACCAAATCAAAGCATTTCACCAATTAGTTTAGTCTTAAGTTCCTTCTCTTGAGAAGAAAGTGTCTCCTCATTTTTGGCGAGGAGACGATCAAGAATCTTTTGTTTGGAATACATATTTTTCATAGCTAGCAAGCTCTTAACTCGATCAAAAGCAACTTCATTCCCGTGCTTCCTGCGCTTCCCTGCTTTGCTGGCCTTCACTCCCGGAGGCCTAACATCTCCATCGTCAGGTACGACCTCCGGAGCTGGTTCCTTCCTCTTCTCCTTTGCACCATCTTTGACGTGTGACCTCCATTTCTGATCAAACCTCAGCTCCCTCCAGCAATGTTCAAGTGTGAATTTGAGGTTGTAGTCATTGAAGAAAAAGTTATGTGCAGCTTTCATGACATCATTCTCATTTTGCCCGCTCGACTGCTCCTTCAAAGCTGCTTCATGGCAACCAACGAACCTGCTCACCTCCGCATTCACCCTTCCCCACCTCTTCTTACATTGGCTCCATTCTCTAGGAACGGAGCCAATCATCTGAGGGCTTGAGTTGAAATACAGCTCTATTCTCTTCCAAAAGGCCACTACCTTCTGCTCATTAGCGACTATGGGATCCTTGCTCGTGTTCAACCAAGCGCTAATGAGCACAAGATCTTCTTTCACACCCCACTTTCTCCTTTCCAAAGGTTTAACTAACCCGGGCGAGTTACCTAATGCCTCAGCAGAGTCAAAGTCTATAGATGGACTGCTCTGCGAAACTAAAAGGTTCACAAACCCGGGAGAGTGTGAGGGGAAAGGTTCCATGTTTGGTTTCTCGTTTAGGTTTGGTTTGGTGATTAAATGTTTGTGCGTTTTTAGTTGTCGATTTGCTAGGTTTTATAAACTAGGTTTTGCTTTCAATTAACTACAGCAGAAGATGGAGTAAACAAAGTCTACCTAACACAACTTTTCTCATATAGCAGTGAATACACATCAAATCACTAGAAAATATTAACTACGCTAAGTACCATTTAACACAGCAACCAACAACCAAAATTTATTATAGATTTTTATAAGTTGTAGTTAGAGTTCTAGGTTCTAGTTCTAGTTATTGTTGTAGTTATCTTTAAAGGTTTCATTAGTTCCACAATAGCTAAACATTTACGATATAAATGTATAACAATCAACAATTGCTAACAGTCATTTAGGAACTACATCTAAAGTTTGGTTGACTCTTACCTTCTGTTTTCAGTCGAAGCAGACCTTCTCCAGCGTTGCAACCTGCACGGTGAGAAAATCTACGTGCTCACAGAGGAGTTGAACCTGCTCCTGCACATGTAAACAAAAAAAAAAATTGTTAGTCAAGCAAGAAACAAACGAGTAAATAACAGGAATTTTTTTTTAAACAAACCTCAAGTCTATCGAGCTGTCTACCGAGATTCGACGCCCCCAACATCACTTCTTCAGCCTCCTCCACCCGCTTAGTCAACCTTTCAATCTCCTCCTGCACACCTATCACCCAAGGCTGACGATAATGTAACCCGTCAGCCTTGGTTACAACATAATCAAATCATCAGACAGTTTTCAAATGATAAACCCATAATCTATAAGGAAACTGTGTAAATTCCTACTTACTTCTTAGTTCTTGCAGGTGAAGAACCGCTTCCCCGGAAGAGTGTCGTAGTCGTCCTTCCGGCGAACCTCATCGATGATTCTCCCACCACATGGACACCTTCTAGGAATCCCGTACTCTGAATCGCTCACGTAGGATAGCATGTTTATGTGGTCCTTCTGGCTCTTTGAATTCCTTCTCTCCTCTGCCGGATCCATCTGCGAATAATACAAGTATTAGATCATAATAAAGGAAAAATATGAGTTACGGAACCATCAATCAAACACCCAAAACGATTTAAAACCCTCAATCAAAAAAGCCCCAAATCGATTTAAAACCCTCGCACAAAAATCCCCAAATCGGTTAGAACCGTAAAAGATAAAACCCCCAAATCAATTTAAAACCGTAAAACTAAAAGCCCCAAATCGATTTGAAACCCTAAAACAAAAAACCCCCAAATCGATTTAAAACCTTAACACAAAAAGATGGAGAGGAGGTGGAGAATAGAACCGTCGATCAACTCAATACTCACCTAAGAGGTGGAGAAGAGAAACCGGAGTGGATTTGATGGAGAATACCGCCGGATAGCGCGGTCGCATAGAGAATCGCCTCAGAGAGAAAAGAACCCTAGCTTTTACGGAGATGAGAGAAATGAATCGATATACGCGGAGACCCTTCTTTCTCTCTCGCCGACGCGGAATGGAGAAGCCACTGAGAGGAGGACGCGTGGCTTGAACCCGCCCCTTACGAGTTCAACCGTAAGGCCCGGTTCGGCGAAACAAACCCATTTTTTATTACATTTTAATCATATGGGCCTATGTACTCGAGCCCGTGAACCCGGCATAATACCCCAATGCACATGCTCTAATGTCTTCAACTCCTCTGGTCCACTGGTTTTTAGTATCTCCTTATCAACCTCATTAACATGCCACTACAAGAAAACACGCGAAATCCGACAGCCATATTCATCGGAATTTCATCAGAATGGCCATATTCCGACGACATTCCGACGAAAACCGTCGTCGGAAATATCTGGTCGGAAAAAAAAAGTTCGTCAGAAATTCGTCACAAATTCCGACGAAATTCCGACAAGTACCGACAGACAATATTCCGACGGATATTGCGATAACATTTTTCATCGGAAGAGTTTCGTCGGTAATTGGTCGGAATATATTTCCGACAGATGCCGTCGTCGGAAAAATGTCCGAAAAAATTCCGACGATGATATTACTCCGATATTTCGACGACGCCTGAATCCGTCGAAATTTCCGAGAGCCCGTATCCGTCGGAGTCCTTCGGAAAATTCCGACGGACTTTTTCGTCGGAAATAACCGACGGACCGTTTCGTCGGAAATATCCGACGGACTGTTTCGTCGGAAATATCCGACGGACTGTTTCGTCGGAAATATCCGACGGACTGTTTCGTCGGAAATTTCCGACGCATCATGTTCGTCGGAATATTCCGACGTTACTTGCTGTCGGAAATTTCCGACGGAGAAAGTTTCGTCGGAATATTTTTTTTTATTATTTCAAATAATTTAATTAATTTTTTTTTATAAATCAATAAAAAATGAAATTAAAAATAATATTATACAAAAACGTTTTACATAAATTAAAAAAAAAAACATTTTCAAGTTATTAAACATACATAAATTAAAAAAAGATTTTTAAGTTTTTAAACAAAAAAAAAACTAAAATTCATTGGAATTCATCTGGGAACAAACACTTCATCTTGTCAATGATCTCGTTGTTGGTCTTCTTCTGATCTGCCAATTCCGCAAGAATTGTAGCGTTCTGCGTCTCTAACGCCTCAATCCGCTCATCCTTGTTCTGCAGCTGCTCCATGATCATGGGATCTGTGTATGGAGTTTGTGAAGAAGAAGGACACGACGAGCCAAACCGACCAGACGTCCTTTCTTCCTTGGAACCGTCTATATAGAAAAAAAATTAAATATTAGTAATCAAATTAAAATAATAATGAAAGGAAAATTAAAAAGTTACCTGTTCCACCATTTCGTTGATTTGAAGTCGGCAAAGGTTGGTGGAAGCTGCCGTAGAATCGTCATCAGAGTTCTAGGAGTTCTGCTTTTTTGGTTTGCACCAAATCTATGACATCTCTGATGAGAGAATCCTGAATTTCGCTTGTCTTCTTGTTAGTATATGCTTCCCTCATGACATCAACATGATCAACGGGATTACCGCCATTTGCCTCAACGTAAACACAAAGTTAATCAATAAATATGTAAAAATATTAAAAAATATATATTTTAAATAAATAGAACTTACAAGCTGATCCTCCTTAGAAGACATACTGCAAGCCCCGAGGTTGTGGACAAAAACACCTTTCCCGCCACGATCACTGTTGCGGTTGGCTGCATTTCTGGCGGACTTTTCCTTAGTTTCCTGCTTCCCCCAATGCACCTGCAAGTCCTCCCAAACTTTGGTTTTGATATTCTTCGGTATCTTGCCCTTGAGCCATAGTTTCTTCCACTCGTAGATCTGGTTCGTATAGGACTCCGCGACCTTCTTGTGGAAGGCCAGACAAACAGTTTCGGTATGCCCATACTCCCAATTGAATTGTTGCTACAAAAAACCGAAATTAATAAATAAATAAAAAAATTAAAAGTAAAAAAAAAATTTGAAAATTAAAAGATTACAGCAAAATTACGGAACCATATCTCCTTTTCTTCGGAAGGCATCACACTGTAGGTCTCGGAGCAAGGAATACATCATTGCATTAATGCAGGCGGTAATGTCATTGTGTGACTTGTTGAACCTTAAAAAAAAATCAAAGATTAAGTTAAAAAATGGAAAAAAAACAAAGATTATATTAAAAAAAAGAAGAGAAAAGCTGCCACGTAGTATATCCTCGTGGTTGGGGATGATGAACCACCTTGAGATGATCTCGACAAGGTTGTCGAACCAATGTCACAACTGGCATGACACCAGGCTCATATCGAGTAGATGGATCTTGAGGTGGAGCTGCAGGAGGAGGAATCAAATTTTGCTCCTGCGATGATTCCGATACATGGGAACTACTCCCTGAATGAACTCGCTTCTGAGGTACGGGATGACGCTGTGCTGCTGGTGGTCTATCAGGACCGTCAAACCTACAAAATAAAATCCGTCAAAATTAGTCATATATATAAAATGAAAAATATTATAAATGTTTATAATTGTTAAAATCTAAATATAACTTAAAAAAATGTTTCTAATTTTGTAACAAGTTCATATAAACATATATACTAATAGTAGTAAAATGCTTTTATATCATTTAAATGTTTATAATCCCATAAAAATAATAAGTTTTATAAAAATGTTTATAACTTTGTAAAAACGTTGATGTATATTAAAAAAATATATAATTAAAATGTTTTATATATATTAAAAATTATAAAAACGTTTTATAAATATATTTCATATATACAAAACGTTTTTATGTTAATAAAAAATTTATATAAATAATTATAATTCTAAAAATCTAAATATAAATTTTACCAAAAATTAAAACGTTTTATATATATTAAAAATTATAAAAACGTTTTATAAATATATTTCACATATACAAAACGTTTTTATGTAAATAAAAAATATATATAAATAATTATAATTCTAAAAATATAAATATAAATTTTACCAAAAATTAAAACGTTTTATATATATATTAATAATTATAAAAACGTTTTACCAAAATATTTAAAATATAGAAAACGTTTATGTATATAAAAAATATATATAATTAACCAAGCGCTCGTAGCTTGGTGGTAAAGGAGGTACAGCTGTACTGCCCGCCACCCGGGTTCGAGCCTTGGCCACAACGGATTTAACATCCCTTCCGTTGGGGCGCTGAACCCCTTTCGGGGGGATAGTTGGGAATGTGGCTGCCCAGATACCAGAGTTATCAAAAAAAAATAAAAAATATATATATAATTATAATTCCAAAAATCTAATTATAACTTTACTAAAAATTAAAACGTTTTATATATATTAAAAATTATAAAAACGTTTTATAAAAATATTTAACATATAAACCCTAAAATCTACAAATCTAAAATTTTCAATCTACATATAAACAACAAGCTAAAACCAAATCTAACAATATATAACTCCTAAATCTATCAATTCTATCCTAAATCTTTAGATTCAAAACCTATAATCCACAAATCTAACATTCCAAACCTAAAAACATATAATCTTAAGAGGGATTCAAAGACTTACATGATTGGGGAAGAGATTTGGAGGAGTTGGAGTCGGAATCGGCGGTTTGTGACAGAGAGAGGAGGGAGAGGCGCAGAGAAAATGAGGAAGAAGAGAACGAAATGAGGGAGAAGAAGAAGGGTTGGTTTATATATCAAAAACAAACCGACGGATAAACTCCGTCGGAATTCCGTCGGTTTATTTTTACGCGGTTAATAAAATGATTTCGCGAATATTCTTCCCGGGTAAAGTGAAATATTCTGACGAAATTCCGACGAAAACTTCCCGTCACTCTTTTTCCGTCGGAATTCTGTCGGAATAAATGTGAATATCGACAAAGGAAGCCTCGAGAAATCTTTGACTTTGTGCATGTTCTTTGATTGGTCGGGGGTAGTGTCCGTCGGAATTTCGTCGGTACCTGCGGTCGGAATTTCGTCAGAATTGTGTTGGTACTTTCGACGGAATTCCGACGGATCCGAGAAATATGAATTTGGGGATTTGATAACAACAATCTTATGAGCACATACAAATTTTTGATAGTATGTAAATGATTTACATGAGGTTTAACTGAAATATTTAATTGTTTCACACACTATATTATACAAAATCAAAATCTAGTCTTATATACCATAATATGTTTGCATAAGTATAAGTGTTATTGGAGGATGTTACGAATACGTTGATACGTATATGAATTATTTTGCTATACGAAAAACTTTATAAAGCCTTTATATGTGAACTAATTTCATATTATAAACTTACATATGTCATATTTGGATATTTTAATTATGCAATTATACATTTATAATAACTTAGCAAATCTAAAATAACATTCGTCGGAATTCCGTTGGTAATTTCCGACGATATTCCGACGAAATCTAGACTTTCGTCGGAATTCGGTCGGAAATTACCGACGGAACTCCGACGACCTTTAAACCCTATCGAAACACCAAAATTATGATACTCCGTCAGAATTTTGTGGGAATATTACGACGAAATTCCGACGGATCCGAGAAATATGAATTTGGGGATTTGATAACAACAATCTTATGAGCACATACAAATTTTTGATAGTATGTAAATGATTTACAAGAGGTTTAACTGAAATATTTAATTGTTTCACACGCTATATTATACAAAATCAAAATCTAGTCTTATATACCGTAATGTGTTTGCATAAGTATAAGTGTTATTGGAGGATGTTACGAATACGTTGATACGTATATAAATTATTTTGCTATACGAAAAACTTTATAAAGCCTTTATATGTGAACTAATTTCATATTATAAACTTACATATGTCATATTTGGATATTTTAATTATGCAATTATACATTTATAATAACTTAGCTAATCTAAAATAACATTCGTCGGAATTCCATCGGTAATTTCCGACGATATTCCGACGAAATCTAGACTTTAGTTGGAATTCGGTCGGAAATTACCGACGGAATTCCGACGACCTTTAAACCATATCGAAACACCAAAATTATGATACTCCGTCAGAATTTCGTGGAAATATTGTGACGAAATTTCGACGAACTTCATTTTTATTCTAATTTTTTGTTTTTAAAATGGGAGTCCAACAAGTTATTTAAAAACTCTTGTAACTTATTAAAAACTCCAATAACTTATTAAAAATAACTCCAACAACTTATTAAAATACTCCAACAACTTATTAAAAAAACTCCAATGACTTTTATAAAATTTCAAAAACTTATATATATATATATATATATATATAACTCCAAAACCTTTTTAAAAACTCCAATATCTTATAAAAATAACTCCTATAAATCACTCAGAATCTGTAGAATCTTTAGAATCTTCGTCAAACTCTCCAACTTCAGCCTCTGACTCCGAGTGCACAACAGCATCATCTCCAAACTGCGTAAAATCGACAACGAGTTCAACATCTTCTAAATCTTCAACTGGGTTCACGTTGCTGGTGGAGTTCGGTTGTATTGGATCACTATCAGAACTTCCATCAACTCGTCCTCTTGGGTTGATTGACATTACAACGATCCAAGGATCGTCTTTGTACGTAATCTGCGGGTAACTGATGTAGCAAACCAATAAATAAAATTAAAGGTATTAGTAATATGTTAAATGAGAAATATACATATTATTAAACCATTATTATTTAAATAAATATATTGGAATACCTGATCTGCTTGAGAAGCGAGAATGAAAGGATCATAATATTGAAGTTTCCTTCGTGAATGAACCGATGTAACACCAAATGCATCAGTTTTCACCCCTCGATCTGGAGTGTTGTCATACCAATCACAACAGAATACAGTACACCGCAACCCAACCATACTGGGATACTGAATTTCCAAAATATCTTGTATGTTGCCGTAGTACACATCGTCCCCGGATGAAGACGAAACACCAGCATCATAAGTTTTCTTTGAATGGCCTTCCCTTGAGAATGCATATCCTCGAGCTGTATATTTTGGATATGATTTGACCACATAGTTTGGTCCCCGCACAAATTCGAGTATCCAATCATCGAACACTTCCCCTCTAGCCAAACCTTCAGTCACCTATAAATAAAACATGTCAGTGGTCATAGCGGTGATAAATTATTTCATTAAATATATAACTAATTTTTTGTACATGTACACTCACATAATTAAGAAGCCAAACGGCGAATCCTTCATGTCTGAGTTGTTGAAGCTCCTCTTCTGTGGCGTGTATGTAAGTCAACCGCAGCTCTGCCATATAAATACTATACAAAAGTGATGTCATTAATTAATCTACAAATAAAATTTAATAAACAATATGACCTTTTAAATGAAATAAAATTATTTACCTCTCATATTGTAGAAGATCTTCACAGTTGGTGAGTAAATATGTATGCAAATGAGTGTGTTCCCTCTCAGTAAGTTTTCGCCTCTTTGGTTTTCCACTAAGTCGTCCAATTTCCCTGAACATGTTTGGAACGGTAACATAATACGTTGCCCTTTGCCCTCCGTCATCATGCCGAGAAGGTCTCCGTTTTTTTGTCTGCACTTCTGATGGAAAGTAGTTTTCAGCAAAGTTTGTTGTTTCCTCATTGATCACCTGTGCGACTATTGAGCCTTCCACCTTGCTTAAATTTTTGATCTTCTTCTTCAGATGATGCATAAAACGCTCAAAAAGATACATCCATCGGTATTGTAAAGGACCACCAAGTTCCAATTCTCTTGCGAGATGAATAGCAAGATGTTCCATTACATCAAAAAACGAAGGAGGAAATATCTTCTTGAGGTTACACATGCTCACGGGTATGTTATCCTTTAAATTACTAATACCATCCGCGGTGACGGATCTAGTGCATAAATCACGGAAGAAAGCGCTTATCCCTGGATACATATATAAAGAAAAAAAACATTCATAAGTACCTATAAAACCTAATAAATTAATTGAATTGATAACCAATTAAAATATTAAATATAAAATACTTGCAATTGCTTCATGAACATTTTGTGGCAATAGTGCGGAAAAACAAAACAGAAGGAGGCGCTGCATCATTACATGACAATCATGAATCTTCAAGCCAGTAAATTTTCCATCACTTTTGTCAACGCTGTTACGCAAATTTGACGCATAACCATATGGAAATATCACTTTATCTGTAATCCAATCAATGAACTCCTCCTTTGCAGCTGCAGCCAACCGGTATATGGGAAAGGGAGACACACCGTTCTCATCAACGTGAAGTTCAGAACGATCAAAAATATCTACTAAATCCAGTCTTGACTTCAAATTATCCTTCATTTTACCTTGGATGTTAAGAATTGTGTTCATCAGATTGTCGAAAAAGTTCTTCTCAATGTGCATGACATCTAAATTATGCCGCAACAGATGATCATCTCAATATGGCAGATCCCAAAAAATGCTCTTTTTGTGCCAATTGTGTAGTTCTCCAACAGCATCGATTCAAATATTTTCATGTCCACCAACGTCAGGCGTCCTATCTGGTCCTATCTGCACCAAAATCCCTTAACTGCTCCGACAATTTTTTCCCACTAATTTCTTCTGGTGGACTGTCAGACACCTTCTTGTTCTTCCTAAACAAAGTCCTGCTCCTACGGTATGGATGATCGGGTGGTAGAAATCTTATGTGACAGTCAAACCAACACGTTTTCCTTCCGTGTTTTAGCTGGAAAGCATCTGTGTTATCTTGACAATGTGGACATGATAGTCTCCCATGTGTTGTCCATCCAGATAACATCTCATATGCTGGAAAATCACTTATTGTCCACATAAGTACTGCCCGCATCTGAAAGTTTTCTTTGCACAAAACATCGTATGTCTCAGCACCATCCGCCCATAGTTGTTGCAACTCATATATCAGTGGCTGAAGAAACACATCAAGTGATCTCTTCGGATGCGCTGGCCCGGGGATGAGAATGGAGAGAAACAAAAACTCTCGTCGCATGCACAAATTGGGTGGTAAGTTGTACGGTGTCACAATCACTGGCCATACAGAATATTGTCTTCCATGCTTTCCAAACGGGCTGAAACCATCAGTACATAATCCAAGATAGACATTTCTTCTCTCATGGGAAAATTCTGGATATGTTGATTGGAACTGTTTCCAAGCTTTTGCATCTGAAGGATGTCTAATCTGACCATCTGTGGAGTGCTCTGCATGCCATC
The DNA here is from genome assembly GCF_020379485.1 of Brassica napus. Classification (NCBI taxonomy): domain Eukaryota; kingdom Viridiplantae; phylum Streptophyta; class Magnoliopsida; order Brassicales; family Brassicaceae; genus Brassica; species Brassica napus. The sequence goes on from NC_063446.1 coordinate 43,034,558, forward strand.
TCATTGGTTGGGTTGTGCGTTCAGACTGATATAACCTCTTCAGTCTTTCCGTCAAAGGCAAATACCACATCCTTTTGAATGGCACCGGAACTCTTCTCTTTGTTTGCTGATAACGAGGTTTCTCACAAAATTTGCATCTATCCCGGTTCTCATCCGCCCTCCAATAGATCATGCAGTTGTCGATGCATACATCTATCACCTGATACAGTAAATCAATACCCGCTACCTGTTTCTGAACTTCGTAGTATGAACTCGGTGCTAGATTATCCTCTGGTAGAACCCCTTTAACGAAATCAGCAATCGCATCCACGCATTCTTCAGCCAAATTATAATCTAGTTGCAGATGATAAGGGTGAATGACCATCTCGACAACCTTTGTACAAAGGTTGTTTTCCTGCATCCAACATGTCAAAAAATCTCCTAGATTCTGCATTGGGTTCTTCCCCTCTATAATGATCATTTACCATTTGCTCAGTACCTACACCGTAATCTACTTTCGTCCTTGGTTCTTCTAATCTAACCACAGGCTGAGGTTCGCTAGTACTACCATATTCATAACCAGTTTCTCCATGTAGATACCAAACCTTATAACTCTGTGTAAAGCCTCTCATATATAAATGAGTCCAAACATCCCATTCCCTTATAACCTTATTATTATTGCAGGAGGAGCATGGACATCGTAACATACCAGTATTTGCTTCCGGTTGTCGTTGAACAAGCGCCATGAATTCGCCAATACCTGCCATGTATTCCTCCGTAAGCAAATTGGTGTTTGGATCCAAATGTGGTTTATCCATCCACGATCGATGATAATTTCCATAAGACATGATTATTTTTTCGGATTTGTAGAGAGCAAAAAGAGAAAAAATAATGAACGGGGGAAATGTGGTGTGGGGAGGTCTCATTTTTAGGAAAAGTTCATGCGACACTCCGACAGATTTCCGACCGAATTCCGACAAACATAACAAAATTCGTCGGAAATTCGTCGGAATTGTTAAACGGTCAAATATTTCGTCGGAATTCTGTCGGAATCCGAATGGTCAAAAAATGTCCGTCGGAATTTCGTAGGAATCCGAACGGTCAAAAAAATATCAGTTGGAATTTCGTCGGAAATGCATCGGATTTCTATAACGGTCAAATTCCTCCGTCGGAATTTTGTCGGAATCCGAACAGTCAATATGGGCGTCGGAATATTTTCGTCGGTAAGTCGTCTGAGTTCTTAACGGTCAAAATGTCCGTCGGAATTTTGTCGGATATTTTCTGACGAAATTAATTTCGTCGGAATTTCGTCCGAAGAAACCGACGAACGTGACGTCCGTCGGAATGGCCGTCGGAATGTGGCGTGTTTTCTTGTAGTGTCCTTTTCAAGAAATTACTAATATTATGCTGCTGCATTCCAAGTCTGGCATGAGTTGATTCTGAGATGTCCTCCAGTCTCTGGGAAAAATTCTCTTTCATCCGGTCTTGAAAAAAATTAATCTCATCAAGCTTTGTCTTCTAACAGCTTTACTGTTACCATCCTTCTTCTCAAAGATACGTGACTAGTGTCGATCGATGCTTCTGATTGGATCGCAGTTTGTCTTTGAATCATGTATATCTCCTCTTTCAGCATATCCATGCGTGCAGTTAGCCTGTCAATGCTGTCATTGATTGGGTAGTAGACATCATCGAGCCTCTTGTAGGAATCATCCAGTGACATCTCATGGGCTCTGTAGATCCCACGTACCATGTCATCGATCTCTGCTCTGCTGTAAGTGTCTGGTACTGGCATGGTTCTGGCGAACTTCTCTGCATGTTCTGGTAGACAGATATGAGCGTAACCATGCATTGTAGCTCTTTCCAAAATTTCTCTGAGGTCTTCCCTTGACACATGAATGATTCTGCCATCTACAGCTCGTGCATGTCCATGCTCGTCTCTGTAAATGTCATATTCATCTCTTGTTTCCCGGTGAAATCTTCTTTTGCCAATGTGATCATAAGAGCTCTGTCAAAACTCGTAGAGACCGTCGATCGATGGCCGGTTGTTACCATCGATCGATGCTTAATCCTCTGTTTCTGCTTGCGGACTGAAAAGATTTCTTATAGCCTTTGCAATAGTGTCTGCGACATCTTTAGAGATGTGTATAGCTCGTCCATCCAGGGCACGTGCTTGTTCTTCTGAATATTTGAAAATACCAAACTCATATGCTCTAAGATAACCAAAATCTGCACTGGTTTCTGCTCTTGCGTCTGACTCTGTTTCGTGATGAGTGTCTATCGATGCTTTGTAATTGTTGTCGATCAAAGTTTCCCCCTTGGTTTCATGGGAAGGCTTGAGAACTCCTTCTTCTTCCATGGCAAGGCCATGGTACTCAATGTTTGCTTCTTCTTTGTAGTCCTCATCATACTCATCATTCTCCATTGCACTCAGCTTCCTCTCTGAAGGTGTAGCAGTGTGAATCGAGAAGCTAGGTTGGTAGTAATCATTCTCCCAACTGTTGATAGATCCTTCTGGGAAGTCGTCTATCTCATTCGCAGGGTCACTGTCAATCAGTGCTGCAAACGTTATGTCGACCGTCGCTCCAGACTTCTCGTCGATCAATGCTCTAGGTTGAGTGTCGATCGATTTTTCATTCTCCGCTTCCTCTTCAGTTCCATGGTCGCTGTAGCAATCTGCCATGAATCCTGGATCATCTCCAACCTCCATGTAGCCCGTCTGTTGCTTGACTACTCTTACTGGATCATAGTAGACAGTAGGGTCTATGAGTGTCAGGCACAACTTGTTGGTCTGCAACATGTTGGTCTGCATGTTGCATACTGCTCCTACAGTAGCCATGAAGGTTCTCTCAAGTAATAGAAAAGAATTCCAGTTGAGCTTGATGTCCAGGACATGGAAGTCTACTGGAACTAGGGCATTACCAATCTGTACCTCAAGGTTTCTGATGATTCCTCCCGAATTCCTCTGAGAACAATCCACAAAAGTGAATGAATCCTCTGAAGGCTCTATCTTCAGACCTAGATGGTCTACCATCACCTTTGGTAGAATGCTAACTGAAGATCATGTGTGGCAGAGAGCACTAGGGTAGTCAATGCCTCCTATCAAGCATGGGACTACGAAGTTTTCAGGATCACTCTTCTTCTTCAGTGTAATCCTCTATCTCATCTTCTCTCTGACCTGGTGGAACATTCTTGTAATGTCTTCTTCAGTCTTCTTGGTCTCTCTGAAGAACATCCACAACCTGTAGGTAAAGTAAGCCTCCTCAAACAGTTTATCTATTGGAATCCTTAGAATCCTCTTTGTGAAAATATCAATCTCCTTATCATTAGCTTGATCTCACTCAAATTACCCTAAAGAGTGAATTACTCTCTCAAATAAGAGGTTCAGCTGTAGTACTTAGGGATTGAATCCACAAGGAGCTAGGGAACCTAATATATCTAATCAGGGTGATTAAACTAGGTTGATTATGATTAAAATGTAAATAAGCAGGTTGTTAGCAAGGTAGTTGCTCGGTTGATTGATTTGGATTTAAGACAATTAAATAAAGTAGCTAGACTTAGGGTTTCTATTCAGGAAATCATGATTATAATCCTATAGGTGCTTATTAGTTGTATTCATGATATTATAGAGCTCAAGCTCTTAAACAACAAGCCGATCAGCGTTCGCTTTCTAGGTTTTTCTATTGACACGACTTTAGTGTCGATCGACGATTCTAGAGGAATATCGATCGATTCAAGTGTCTCGCTGTCGATCGATTATTCTATAGGAATATTGATCGATGAGTGTTAAGGCAATCTTTACGCACGGGTTGAATTATGCTCATTAGGCTTCCTAGATCAGCTTTCGCCTTACTCTAACAATTCTAGCTCAGTTAGGACGGATTCATGGTGAGATGCAAGCAATGCCGTACGAGGTATCTAGAGGCTGAAGGCAATTTAAAAAATTGGAGCCCTTTCAAATAATCGGTAAACATATAAGTAATATATAGCTTTCATAGGATAGAAAATAATGAAAACAAAACCAAAACATACTTATATCAACAAAAAAAAAGAGGAAGAAATACCAAAGATGGATGGTTCCACGAGAAAGAAAACAAAGCAATATGAATATGATGTATCAAATATTTTGTGAAAGACAGATATAATATGATGAGAAAAATATCTAAATCAATTAAGATTCTGATTTATGGTACTTTCGGAAAGTTTCCTCTAAAACATTATTATTTAAACCTATTAAACTTGACATGATTTCGTTTTGATTTGCGAGTCAGATCTTTTTACTGATTTGTATCTAATATTTATTTAGAATATGGATTTCTTTCTATAAAAGCTTATGTTTAAAACTTATAGTCACACAAAGATTTGAACGTGGTCACTGACCATAAGTGCAGAGAAACCTCGACAGAAAACCACTATGAGATACTAGACTTTCAAGATTTTGGGGCCCTTCAAATTGTATAATTATTTGGGGCCTAAGGAAAATTTGTATAATTATTTGGGGCCTAAGGCAAATGCCTTTTTAAATATACATCAAGCACGCCTCTGGATGCAAGTTATCACTTGTGTCTACAACTCCTATGGTAAGTTCTACGTAGCTAATCTAGAAACATACATTAATGACAATCTTTATGATGAATATCACAACATAGCAATCTATAGTTGGGACTAATCCCTCATAACCTATTTGAACCCTAAACCTAACAATAGAACTACTCAGACATAGCTAAGCAATTCATAACAACAAGGAATAGATAATAAAACTGCATGAGTTTAAAGTAAGAATCAATGAAGTTTCAATCATAAATATCTCTGGATCTTCTCTCCAACTCTCCTAAAATCCTAGAAAAACCTTAAAACCTTTTTCTGTGAAAAACAAGGGAACAAGAAAGCACACTTTGCCTCTAACATGTTGGCATACTATAAGTATTAGGTTAAAACTCGTCAGGTGTAATCTTGTAATTTGGTGAAGTCATGGGCTTTAAGTTGGCTTGGACCAAACGGAATTATGCGCACTCGCTATCGATCGATGTCACGATGTGAACATCGATCGAATATTTTTCTTCAATGTCGACTGATGGTCGTGCTTGATGGTCAGCTCGGATCTCTTTTCCTTTTATGTCCAAAATGCTCCAAAATCATCACTTTACTCCAATTCACTCATGAACCTGTAAATATACTAAATAGACTCTAGGATATAATAAATAGCAGTTAAAACACTTATAAACCATGGGTAAAAGTGGGTCAAATACATGGCCTATCATAGCTCCTCTCTTCAGATGCTTCGGAACCTTTTCCTTCCTCTTCCTCAAGGTTCGTCCCAGAATAGCCTGATCAACTTGAATAGGCTCTGGTGCATCTTCAGATTGCTCACTGATATTGTCTGTTGATGTCTCTGAAGGTTGAGATGGGTTTTTGAGTGCATTCAATCGTGCTACATTGATTTTGGGTAGTTGCACTCGGTAGCAGAGAGGTGCTCGTCGATCGATGCTGGAAGGTGACTGTCGATCATCGGTTGAATCTCTCTGTCAATCGGCGACTGTCTCACTTTGTCGATCATATTTAGACATAAGGCTATGGGTGGATGAGGGTGATTAGCTGCGAAATCTTCATGGATCATGATTCGTACTGTCACGCATGATGCACATAATTATGTCGATTGATGTTGAATAGCAGGTATCGATCGGTGTTCTTCTGACTCCATCGGTCGATGTTCTTCTCTTGGCGTCGGTCGACACCAATGTGAACTTTCGAAACTCATGGAGATTTCAACTTCGAAATCTCCGTCCTGAAGCTTCTCCTCCTTAACTACTTGCCAGAAATCATATTCTATTCTGGCATTAACGTGGTACTTCAATGCTTCATCTCCTTTACCCTTGATGAAGGTCTCTTGCCTTTAACAGCTTCTCATGTCTAAACCACTTGTGTCTCCAACTTCTTCACATGTGCATTCAAAGTTTCAAACTTTGTATTCAACTCAGTGTAGACATCATCCATCTTCATATTGACATTCACTATCATATTCTGCCGACCTTCAAGAACTTGATCAATCATTGCTTCTATCCCGTTCTCTCGAGTCTGTGGTGGTACCCTCTGATAGAAAAAATTCCCATAGGTTATGTTGTTCTTGTTGTTGAAGTTGTTGCTGTAGGATTTCTGGTACTGTGAACTTTGGTTGAAGTTATTCCTCTATCTATTCACATAGAAGTTTTTGTATCCACTCTGATTTCTAGGCTTCTGATTCTGAAAATCGGTACCACTAATGAAGTTCACATCTTCTCTGAAATCCCCGTCACTGCTGAGATCTACAACTTCTGCATCTTCTGCAAAGTTAACCTGCTTCTTGAGAAGCTTCTGAACACTGTCCAGCTTAGCGTTAACATCGTCCATCTCCTCCTTTCCTAGGGTGGCCTATTTTCTCCTCTCAAAATCAATGTTGGTGATATTGCTAGATGTCAAGTTCTTAATAAGTCTCACAGCCTCTTCTGGACTCCTAGTGTTGAACTTCCATTCACTAGATGTATCCACAGCCATATCATATGCCAGTGCGATGCCTCTAAAGAAAGTGCTAAGGAGCTGCACTTCATTGAATCCATGGTGTGGACAGTCTCTCTGATATGACTTAAATTTGATCCAAGAACTTTTGAATGACTTTGTAGGCTCCTGTGTGAATGTAGCAATCTTACTGCTTAAGTCCTCAACTCGTGACTCATCAAATAAATTACGCAGGAATGCGTTCTTTATGTCAGTCCAGGATGTAAGAGATCCTGGTGGTAGCTTCTTAAGCCAACGCGGAGCATCTCGAGACATTGAGTACTTCAAGAGCTTGCAGAACAGATAGTTCTCAAGGGCTCACTACAAGAAAACGTGGCCATAACGACCACGAATTACGACTACAATAGTGTCGTCGTAATGTGATATCATGTTTACGTCGACGTTACGACGAAGTATGATGTCGTCGTAAAGTAGGCGTAAATTTGCTACCAAATGTTTTTGTCGTAAATTAGTCGTAAAGTAACGTCTTTTTAACGACGACCTAGTCGTAGAATTGCTACGAAAAGTCTTCATCGTAAGTTAGTGATAATTATACGACTAGATTACGACAACATTTGGTTTCGTCGTAAACACATCGGTAAATTACGTCTATTTTACATCAAATATTTTCCATCTAATTAACGACCTTATTACGAGGAATGCAGTTGTAAATTAGTAGTAAAGTTTATGGTGACGTAAATTGGTCGTAACATTTCCACCTACCAAAATCGAATTTTTCTTGTAAATATGCTCTCCTCGCTCTCATTCTCAAATGCAAAAAAAAGGTTAAAAATGTCTCGAGATATCTATGAGCTTCGGAGTTGGATGTATGCACATAAAAATTATGTGGGAAGAGTGGCAAGTGATTTTCTCAACGGAGCAGAGACATTCATGTACCAGGCCGGAAATACATCTCTCACGCAAGAAACATTTAAAATGTTATGTCCCTGTCGTAAATGCAAGAATACCAATTTTGCTCAGAGTGAAACAGTTTGGAAACATATAGTAAATAGAGGATTTACTCCACATTACTACATCTGGTTTCACCATGGAGAGGGTGATAATAGGAATGAATCTAGTAGTAGTAATCAGTTTGAAAATGTTGGTAACATAGATGAACCGAGTCATTTGCATTCTGAAATCCCTCTGGAGGATCAGATGGTAGATCATGATAGGATGCATGATATAGTTACAGATGCATTTCGTGAAACTACATCAATAATAGAGGAAGTAGAAAATGTAGAAGGGCCTAACTTGTAGGCAAAAAGATTTTACGAAATGCTAGCTGCAGCAAATCAGCCAATTTACGAAGGTTGTAGAGAAGGTCTTTCTAAATTATCATTGGCAGCTAGGATGATGAATATCAAAACTGATCATAACTTACCTGAAGTTTGTATGGATGTGTGGGCTGAGTTTTTTAAAGAGTATTTGCCAGAAGATAATTTGTGTGCTGAATCTTATTATGAGATTCAGAAACTTGTTCATAGTCTTGGCTTACCTTCGGAGATGATAGATGTGTGTATAGACAACTGTATGATCTACTGGAGGAAAGATGCAGAATTGTTGGAGTGTAAATTTTGCAAGAAGCCACGATATAAACTAGAAGGACGTGGCGGAATAGGGTATCGTACCAGTGGATGTGGTACTTACCTATTACGGATAGACTGAAGAGATTATATCAATCTGAAAAGACTGCAGCAGCGATGAGATGGCATGCCGAACATACTCAGAAGGAAGGCGATACCAATCACCCGTCAGATGCAAAAGCGTGGAAACACTTGAATTCAGTTCACAAAGATTTTGCAAGCAACATTCACAATGTTTATCTTGGATTATGCACATATGGATTTAGTCCTTTTGGAATGTCTGGAAGACAATACTCGCTTCGGCCAGTCATCCTGACGCCATACAACCTTCCACCAGAGATGTGTATGGAAAGAGAATTTCTTTTCATGAGTATATTGATACTTGGGCCTAAGCATTTGAAGCGGTCTCTTAATGTTTTCCTACAACCTCTGATAGAAGAATTGAAGGAATTGTCGTCAACTGGGGCACAGACATATGATTGTTCAACGAAAACAAATTTTACAATACGAGAAGTTCTTCTGTGGACAATCAGTGACTTTCCTGCTTATGGGATATTATCAGAATGGACTACGCATGGGAGACTAGCTTGTCCTTATTATATGGAAAGCATATGTGCATTTCAGCTGAAGCATGGTAGGAAGACGTCTTGGTTTGATTGTCATCGTATATATCTTCCCATTAACCATCCGTACCGACGAAACAAGACATTGTTCAGGTCAAAAGTGGTTGTACGGGACACTGCACCACCTTATTTATCTGCAGAGGAAATCGAGAAAGATATTGATTACTATGGTTCAGAGGAAAAAGTCAGCAAATGAGGTAATTGGCATACTACTGCAAATATGGCTGATGATTACGGGACACATCATAATTGGCACAAAAAGAGTATATTTTGGGAACTTTCATACTGGAAGGATTAGCTTCTACGATACAATCTTGATGTGATGCATATAGAGAAGACCTTTTTTGATAACATCATCAATACATTATTGAACGTCACCGGGAAGACAAAAGATAACAAGAACTCAAGGTTGGATTTGCATGCATTATGTTCTAGGAGTGAGCTGCATATTAAAGACGATGGGAAAATTCTGGTTCCCATTTTCACATTGTCAGAAGAAGCAAAAGCGGCGTTGTTCAAGTGGGTGACCTCAAATGTGAAGTTTTCAGATGGATACATATCAAATCTATCAAGAAGTGTTGAACAGGGGCAGAAATTTTCAGGGATGAAGAGTCATGACTGTCATTTGTTTATGCAACGACTTCTACCATTTGCATTTGCGGAGTTGCTTCCAAAAAATGTTCACGAAGAACTTGCACGTAACAAACACTTCTTAATTAATGTAGAAAACATAAATACATAATTTATCTTATTAATTATGTTTGCACATGTTATTTGCAGGTATTGGAGCTTTTTTTAGAGATCTAAGCTCATGTACCTTAAATGAAAAGGTCATCAGACAACTTGATAAGAATATCGTGATCTTAATGTGCAATATGGAGAAAAAATTTCCTCCATCATTTTTTGACGTCATGGAACATCTAGTTGTCCAACTCCCGTATGAGGCATTGTTTCGTGGACCGGTGCATAATGGATGGATGTATCCTTACGAGCAATCCATGAAACATTCGAAAGGGAAAGCAAAAAATCTTGCAATGGTAGAAGGTTCAATTGTTGCTGGGAGTTTGAATGAGGAAACATCTCACTTCACCTCGTACTACTTTGGGTCACAAGTCCGAATACGAAAAAGGGATCCAACCAGATATGATGATGGTGATGTTATGCCGAGATATGTGGTTGAAGATGTTCCAGACATATTCTGTCAGATTGGACGTCTATGTGGGAAACTAAAAGAAGTTTGGTGGTCGAGTACATAAGACGTTCACAGCGCCCACACATATATACTCCTTAACTGCGAGGAGATGCAGTTATTCGAAAGGTACAAATTAAAATTGTTTTCACTCTATATTTATACTTATTGTAATATTATACTATTAATTAATAATGATCAATTGCTAAAACAGGGATTTTGTGGCTCAAGCTAAAGAAGCTATACCTGGAATATCAACTAATGATCTCAATAAACGAAAAGACCAACACTTTGTGAAGTGGTTAAAAACGTAGGTATAAATCACATTCATTACAAATATAATTAATAAGTTAATATGTTAGTTATATTATGACATATTAATGATGTAAATTATAGGTTGATTATGATGATCCACATTACAGTCCGTGGGTTCATGAATTGATACAAGGTCCCGTCGCTAAGGTCACCACATCACCTATGTAATTCACACGAGGTTACACTTTTCACACTTACGAGTATGGAAGTCGTCGAGCAACGGTTAACTATGGAATATGTGTGAAAAGTGAAACAGATTTCTATGGGATCTTACAAGAGATCATCGAAGTGGAATTCCCTGGTTTAGTGAAGATGAAATGTGTCATCTTCAAATGTGACTGGTTCGACCCCACCGAGAATAGAGGTGTTCGGTATAGCAAGTTTGGAGTTGTGGATATCAATGCTACACGGAGGTACAACATTAACCGTGTAGTAGATGGCTTGCTTGCATTCATATATGTTCTTAAATGATCCGCGAGCTAAACATAAATAAGTTACTCATCGATTGTCTTCATTCATATATGTTCTTATTGCTTGCAATATTCTGATAGGTTAATGCTTGAACCTAGGTTTATTATACTCATTAACCGTGTAGTAGATGGCTTGACATGATATGAATGAGCTTTGCATCCCTAACCAGCAAAAGTAGATGTTAGGGTGTTTTGTGAGCATATCGGACTTGATCTTAATGTTTGTCATCACGTCTCAGTCCAAACGAGAGTTTAGGTACTTAGATCAATTGACAAAAGGTGAAACACCACAACAGTGGGCGTATCTATCTTAAGTGATCCGAGTTCTAGACTAGTGCTAAATTGAACTTGAATAATTGTTTGGCTCGCACTTGTTTAACACCCGATCAAACCACCCTAGGCTACCATTCTCTTTAATTTGAAAACCTTAAAATCAACTTGTTACTTGCTTGTCACGATACCCCAATCTTGAAATACCCCTTTTTGTTTTAGCTTAATATTGATCCCATAAAGATAAAGTGTATCCGTTGGTCTCTGTGGATTTGATCCTAAAGTGATACATCGACATACCATTCGATTGTGGTAGTGTACACATTAGGTTAATTGGTGTGTGTATACACGTAATATCAGCTACTCTAAAACACATGCATTAATAGCAACTCTTTGAAGGATATTTATCACCTTAGCAATTCTATATTTTGGGCTAATCCCTCATAACCAATTTAAACCCTAAATCTAACAGGTGAATTACTCAGACATAGCAAAGTAAATCATAAGCATAAACTGAATAAAATGCATAAATAGATAGAGTTAGAAATACTGGAGTTCCAATACAAATCTCTGAAGGAATCTTGGATCTTCTCTCCAAACTACTAAGAAACCCTATGTATTGTTTGCTATAAAAAGTAGAAAGTATGAAAGCGTGTATTGTTTAGAACAATGGCAGAGCACATACATATTAGTTTAAAAGTCGACCAGGGGTATTTCTCTAAATGTGTTGTGACTTGGAATTTAAGTCGGCTGAAAACCTAGCTGGGTTTTGCGCGCTTCGCTGTCGATCGACAGCAACAGCACATGATGTGCGTCGATCGATGTTTGACTCTGATCGTGGACCTTCAGACAGGTACGATGGTCAGCTACGAGCTTCCTCTTATTTTATCTCTAAAATGCACTCAAATTATCACTTTTCTCAAAAACACTCATGGACCTGTAAATGTGCTAAAAAGACTTCAAAACATAATAAGTAGTTCCTAAAACACCTATGGTTAAAAGTGTGTAAAATCCATGGTATATCAAAAAGTTACTTCTTCTCAGCCAAGTTTTTGGCACAAAGAAGTGTCTCGAAAAGTTGATCTGAAAGGGTTTGTAAGAGCATAAAGAGATCATGGATCAAATGACCCAGAATGAAGCAAAGTATGAGAAAGATATCAACGACATGGAAGTCAACGATACTGAAAATAGCGACTATGTCGTCTCCCCTCTCCTGGACAATCCCGCTTCCGAGATTCCTGCACCAGTTGTTGGAGACCAGTTTGGTAAGAATGCTACTCTGATGTCAACATAGGCTCTCATTGATCTTCATCCACCTGAGCCCGAGGATTCTACCATTGAAGTCCAAGTTCAAGATCAAACTGGAGTGGATCAGCGGGTGAGTGCAAAACTGACTCTAAGGAAAAGCTCCTCAAGAGAAGATTTCGAAGAAGAAAACGAGAACCCAAACGAGCAGGCCGCCCATGGTCGTGGTGAACAGGGTATAGACGATCCTCCTAATGAATTCATCAAGAAGTATCCCTAGCAGGGAGACAGAGACCAGTAGACTTAATGTTTTTTTTAATCTGTAACGAGCTTTCGTCGTCGGTTCGCACCAGACGATGGACGGTGGGGCAGCTGCCTCTTGATCTTTTGGTCGATCGACTTTAGGTCAATTCTGAGACTTTTTGATGGTTCTTTTTTTCTCTTGATCCAACTTTTCTTATTTTCGCGGTTTTCTGTTGTGGATTATCCGGGATCACTACCCCATTGTTGAATGCCAATAAGAGTTTATCTTGGAGCTGTTTTTTGCACTCTTTGGTGTCATGTATTTTTTGTTTATGGTAGTTTTGAAAGTGTGTCTGTCCCATGTATATGTTGAACGCGGTCGTGTGATCGCTACGGTCAGTCTTTTGAGAAGGTTGGGACTCTCAACTTGTATGTGTGGTGAACTTTTATGTCGGTGATCTTCTTTGTAAAAGAATTCTTGGACATTTTGGCAAGAGCGTTTCGGCGAGGACACCTTTTATATTGGGAGCTGAACTCGTTACTTTGTGGATCTTTGAGGTGATATCTTGCATCATGCCCTATAGAACGATGATTTGTTGGTTTGTTGCTTGATCGGCCTCTGAGCCATAGAGTTGTTTGTTTGAAAATGTCACTTTCTCGTTGTTTCAGGCTCGGCTACGGCAGCGGCGATCGTTCGTTACTTTCTTTGCAGCGTCTTGTTGAGTAAGGCGCTCCATCATATCTTTCATCTTGGCCATCATGGTGGCGAGATTTGTTATAAGCGGGGCAATCCCTGAGTCCGTTAGATCATCTCCGAACATCTTTTATCTTTCTTGGTGTTGCTTTTGGGTCCCCACATACTGCACCAATGTTTAATCTGAATTCGTCACGTACGAGTTGAAGGCATGAATTCGATGATGAGTTATTTGAAAGACGTTTATTGATCGATTGAAAGCCAATTACAATATAAAAACTAAGAACTTGTGAAAGAGGATCAACTCGACAAGAGCAAGGTAATTATGAAAAACTTTAATCTTGTGTCGAATTGCATGTGTTTGTGAATGTCTCATCTCGGCCATCGGTCTACTCCGTTATAGTCGACTTGTTTCCTTTTTTCTTTAAGTCGGCATATTTCTTTGATCGCTTTTAAATCGCTTGGATCGGGTTATGTTTACTCGATGTACCTTGTCCGAGCGATATAACCCAATCTCAAACAAGTTTCTATAAAATTCTTCATCTAGACTTTTGGTTTTTGTGCACACATTTTTTTTTCTTTTTGTTCAATCTAGGTTATCTCAAATCTAATAATAAATCTTACTAAATCAAAGCCAAGTGAAATAACTCTAATCTACCTTTTTTATAACACCAAACTCTAATGTACAAAACACTGAAAAATGGTTTTTCTAATAAACCCGGGTCTGTCACCAGTTCAGACTGTTTTTACCGGGTTTTCGCTGGTATTACTGATCCAATTAAATCCAGTTTTAGTACCGACCTGAACTCAGTTAAATGAAAGAATCATAGTTGGACCGGTCCAGTTTACAAAACACTATTAGGCCTTGATTGGTAGAGCATTAGCATTAGCATAATGCTCTACATTATCCAATCAACAATTGTTAGAAAAGTATTTAGAGAAGCATTTACTAAATGCAAATGCTCTCTGGCCAATGCTTTCACATGAAGCTTTTATAAGAGCATTTGCATCTATAATTTATAAAATTAAGGAAAATATATAATTAATTAATTTATTTTATTTAATAATATCATAAAATTATTTTTATATCCAGAAAATATAATTTTGATTTCTAAAATTAATTTATAATAAAAATATTTTTTTTAAATAGTTTTTCACGTTTAAAATATATAATTTAATTTTATATAATTTAATTTATTTTAAATGTGAAATATTATTTTAAAATATATATATTTTAATTATGAAATTTATTTTTAAATAATATTTTTCGATATAAACATAATTTTTAAATTTTTAAATAAAATAAATTAATTATATATCTTTTTAATTTTATATGTTAATATATTTATATATATATATATATATTAGAAATATATTCATTAAAAATAAATATATTAATATACTAATTAAAAATAAATATATTATATATTATATACTAATTTTTATAATAATTTTAAATAGTATACTGATACTGCTCTACCAATCATCATATTAAACAGTTAGCAAAAACATATATGTCCTGCAGCATACTGCTCTGCCAATGCCTTAAAAGAGCATACTGCTCTGCCAATCAGGGGCTTTTACTCTCAGATGCTTTCTCAAGTAAACCGAAGGTACGTAAATGCCTATATTGGTACCTTGGTCTGTGACTGTATGTTTCTTACCAGTAATTTAAAAAAGCTTTCTTGTCAAATAAAACATTTACTTTACACAAACTCGTTACAATGATGTAAACAAACAAGTAAACCTGAATGAATCAAAATCTTGATTGATCTTTTCTTAGGCTTTTTTAATAGTGTAATTGGCTTAAACCGGAGACTATAACCATGCTATACCAGTTCCAGTTCTGCTTCTAAATGTTGCTGCATCAGATATCTCAACCTGTAATTTATCTGGAAGCAACATTGCCTGAAGACTCTGAGCTATCTTCACCAACTCTTATCGACACAGACTCATCTCTTGTTCTTAAATCTTCGTTAACACGGCTTGAGAATTCCCAGCTACTTCCTCTCCTTCCCCTGCTCGACTCTCTTGAATGCATAATCCCACGCCCTTCAGATTCTTCTGGTGGAAGCATTCTGCTCAAATCCCTCGATGTAACCGTTGTTTCCATGTCCTTTTCCAAGTCACCGAGCTCTTCTTCTACCGTCTCGTGCCACACAGGTTTTCTCCCCATCTCTATGTCGTGGGAAACTTTCTGCAAGCTCGGGCTTGACATGGGTCCGTTTACTATCCTTGGTGGGATCGCTGGCTCCTTTGGTACCTTTTCTCTGAAACTGTTCTTAGATAAGGGAACCTTTGTGCAGAACACTTCCATGAAGTTCCCAACTATCCCTTTGTTGAAAGGGTTCTCATGTCTATCATACCGATACCTAAAGTTTTCGTAAGTTGACTGCAAAACCCACAACAGAAAGCGAATGTTAGCAAGAAGCTACATTATTCAAACGGTTTTGTAATGAAACAAGAGCTTTACCTGATTGGTACTGATTAGGTACAAGTGGAAACCAGTAAGCCCACCAACGAACCAGACAGAGACGAAAGAGTAGAGTATTAGGGCGATGGAAGCAGGAGTCTTGATAAGCGACTTCCAGATGCTTATCTTCTCACCATCCATTATCCTCTTTACGTAGATCCAGCAAAACACATGGATATAAATGCAGAGAAGAGCCGAACACAATACAAACATGAAGTAGAACCTGTAGTTTCTCTGCATTTTAAACAAAAGATAATAAGCGTTTTCAGAGATATAACAAAGACGATTTCGTTTAAGAGCCATTACCAATCCAATGCATTGACCAAGCCATGGACAGTGGTGGTCAAATTTCTCAACGCAGTTATCGCACATGGAGCAGTGAGAAGCACGGGGTGGTCTGTAAAGCATGCACGTGTCACAGTATTTGATCTTGACAGTGATTCCATTCACAATCATTTCTTTTGTCCGAGGCAACCTGGTCTGAGTAGGAGTATGAGCAAGACGTGGCTCTCCGTTACTTTCAATACTCTCTGCCTCAGGAGGATACAGATTACGCGGTATGATTCCAGGGTCTCTCCCCGAGGTTAGAGACAGAAATACTAGATCCTGTGGACACAACAAAAGATTGAACTATTTTAGTATCAAGATGCTGAAGAGGAATGAGGGAACTAACATTTCGACTTACCAGTAAATTAAGACCAGCAGCTATGGCGAGAATTGATACTCCTCTATGGTGAGGATAGTCATCAATAAACTTTCTGCCAACGAAAACGCAGAAGATAGTGACAGGAGCAGTGATCAAGAAGATGGTGATGAGTATAGTTCGAGCATCGGGTCCAAACACAAGCCTTCCTCCAAAGCAGAACACCTGAAAAAATGATATGCAGTCATGGTTAGCTAATGGGTTCTTGCAAGAGTTTTTTTTTTTTTTTTCCTCGAATTCTCTTAAGGGAAAACACAAATCTTGGTGAATTATTAGATGAAAACAACTTCAAAGTCAATCAAGAAAGCTGCACAAATAAATTCCCTAAAGTCAACTTGTAAGAATGAGCCCAGAAAAAGAGAGATTATGATCAGATTCCCATAACTCGTGGGTAAACAAGGAATAATATATGTTTAAATCCACCAAAAGAGTGAAGCTTTCGATTCAGATCTTACTCAAAAGGCTCTTAAATCTAACGGACCCAGAAAACGAAATCATAAGAAGAGAAAGAGAAGCTCACGTTATCCCCTTTCCAACCCTTATACGTTCTAATCAGCTCATCTCCACCACCACAGCCGCCGCTAGGACCCGGAGCTCCGAGATGGCGATCTTGCGGCTGCGAGGGTAACATCGGAAACCAGGAAAAGTCGCGCTTTTTGGTATGAGGAGAGTCTTTGAGCAATTAATATTAATGAAGAAATTAAAAAAAAAAAAAAAAAAAAAAGGAGGAGAAGAGTTTGGGTTGGGATGTTTTTTTTCTTCTCCGGCGGCTACTTAACTTGGTCGTCCCTTAAACCACCTTCCCCCTTTTACTATTCAACTTATTCAAAGCGTTTTAATTAATTGAATTTGATTCAGTTTTTCGTAAATTACTTCATGGATCTTTTTTTTCTTGTCGGTTACTGTTTTTTCGCACAAATTAACGGTGTAATAGTTTTAGATAACAATATGTGAATCTATCTGTATATAATAGGAAACCAGATTTTAGTGATTCATCACGTTACTAGTTTTTTATAGGAAAAAAAAATTTAATCCAACAGTCAAATTTGTTTGACTTTTATAATCTAACGGTTTGGATATTGTCTTGTAGAATAGTCTGACGTAATCAATTTATTTTGCCAAAAGACGTTTCCTTTGTTGTCTTCTCCGAAACAACACCTTTTTTAAACCACAACTTTTCTACAGTCGTATTTTTTAACAAGTTGCATCTGTTAACAAGTTTATATACTGAAACTTATAGCCTTTTATTTTGGCATCTATCTATGGGCTTATAGAATAGTCTGACGTCATCAATTTATTTTGCCAAAAGACGTTTCCTTTGTTGTCTTCTCCAAAACAACACCTCTCTTAAACCACAACTTTTCTACAGCCGTGTCTTTTAACAAGTTGCATCTGTTAACAAGTTTATATACTGAAACTTATAGCCTTTTATTTTGGCATCTGGGCATAATCTATTCATCACCATTCGTCATTTTATCATCAGTCAAAGAGAAAGATCACTTCTTGTCTTCTTCCTCCTTTGATCTCCTTATTCATCATCTCTTTTACTTTTGTTTATCTTCTTCTTTTTGTTCTGCTTACGTGACATCCATTGGTATCACTAATGACGAGACGTTGTATTGTTGACGACGAGACTTGATCAATTATTCACCACCAGAGACAAAGCATTGATGTTGAAGATCCAGCGACGTTGTTCGTTGCCGTTATGAGGAACGAATGAGCCACCAACCACCGTTCCAACGCGACCAGGCACGACTATCAATCATGAGCCACCAGAGGCGTATGTAATGTCATCAGAAAGCCACGCTGTGATACACCGGAGATCATGTTGGAATGAAAAACTTTATAAGGATGGAGAAAGTGTTTAAGTGTTTGAAGAGAAAGAAGTTTTGTGAAGAAGAAAGATTATATAACTTAGAAGAGGAGTTTATTACTTCTTACAAACTTGGATTATTTCTTGGTGATACAAAATGAGAGGGGAGTGGAGGTATTTATAGCCTCCATTATACAAAATATCTCAAATATTTTAATCCTAAATCTAGATAATTCTAACATAATATCTAGATTATTTTATCCTAATTTTCTAGATAATTCTATAAGAATATCTAGATTTTTATTTTAAGGAGGTGGATGATTTTTCTAGAATTTGGGCTAAGTTTTGGATCAACACATGATTAACCCAATGATGTTTGATCCAAATCAAGTTTAGTTTTCAACACCCCCTCTTAAACTTGATTTGGTTACTCCGAGTAAGCTCCTCATCTTGATGAAGTCTTCTCGCTTGAGTGGGTTGGTGAAGATATCAGCTACTTGATCATTTGTCTTCACATACTCCAATTGCACATCCATCTTGGTAACACATTCTCTTATGTAGTGATAACGAGTATCGATGTGCTTACTCTGATCATGGAAGACTGGATTCTTCGCCAATGCTATTGCTGACTTGTTATCCACAAAGTTTTTCGTTGGCTCCTCTTGTGGTAAGTTCAGCTCCTTTAGCAAGTTTCGTAACCAAATAGCATGGCAAACACATGAAGTAGCTGCCACATACTCCGCTTCACAAGTAGAAAGAGTGACAGTTGGTTGCTTCTTTGACATCCATGTGAAAGCAGTTTCTCCAATGAAAAACACGAAGCCACTTGTGCTTTTCCGGTCATCTACATCTCCACCCCAATCGTTATCGCTATATCCAACAAGCTTGTAATCGTCAGAAATAGAGTAGTACAAGCCAAAGTTGATTGTACCTTTGATATAGCGTAGGATCCTCTTCGCTGCTTTGAAATGAGTTGTTGTTGGATGCTCCATGTATCGACTCACAACTCCAACTGCGTGTAGGATGTCGGGCCTTGTGCACGTTAGATAGCGTAAGCTTCCAACTAGACTCTTAAAGAGTGTTGGATCCACACTCTCTCCGTCTTCTTCTTTTGATAACTTGACTCCACATTCCATTGGCGTGCAAACTGGATTTGAGTCATCCATCTTGAACTTCTTAAGCACCTCTTTAGCATAGCCTTCTTGAGTAATGAAGATTCCATTTTCTTCTTGCTTTACTTCAATGCCAAGGTAGTATGACATCAATCCAATGTCGGTCATCTCGAACTCCTTTGTCATCTCCATCTTGAAATCTTCAAACATAATCGGATTGTTGCCAGTGAATATCAAGTCATCAACATATAAGCATGCAATCAATATATCATTGTTTTGAGTTTTGATATAAAGTGCATGCTCATATGGACACTTGATGAAGCATTTCTCCTTGAAGTACTTATCAATCCGAGTGTTCCATGCTCTTGGTGCTTGCTTTAATCCATAAAGCGCCTTCTTCAGCCTTAAGACTTTGTCTTCTTCTCCTTTAACTATGTAGCCTTGTGGTTGCTCAATGTAGACTTCTTCCTCAAGGTCTCCATTTAAGAAGGCTGATTTTACATCCATTTGATGTATCCTCCAACTCTTTTGGGCTGCCAATGAAATGATTAGTCTAACCATTTCTAAGCGAGCAACTGGAGCAAATACCTCATCATAGTCGATCCCGGCTCTTTGACTATAGCCTTTTGCCACTAATCTTGCCTTGTACCTTTCAACTTCTCCTTTAGAGTTCTTCTTTGCCTTGTACACCCACTTCACACCAATTGCCTTGTGTCCATTTGGAAGTGAAGCTAACTCCCATGTATCATTCTTTTGAATCGACTTGATTTCCTCATCCATTGCACTTCTCCATGACTTCTTTTCTTGGGCTTCTTCAAAGTTCATAGGCTCGCAATCCGCAAATAGACAAAATAGAGTAAGATTGTCTTGATTTTCGGTTACGTCGTAGATGTCTTGTAGACTTCTAAAACGTGGAGTCCTTTCACTTGATCTTTCATCTCCTTGAGAACTTGTTGTTGGTGAAGTTGGTGGTGTAGTTGGCTCTTCTCTCGGTTGCTCCACATTCTCTTCTTCAAAGGATGGAAAGAAGTTGTAGTCTTCATTATTTGATCTCCAATCCCATTCTCCTTCTTCATTAAAGATGACATTCCGACTAATGATTGTCTTCTTTGTTTCAGGATTGTAGAGTTTGTAGCCTTTGGAGTTAGCGTCATACCCAATGAAGATGTACTTCTCACTTTTATCATCTAGTTTGCTCCGCTTCTCGTCTGGAACATGAGCGTGAGCAATGCTTCCAAAAACTCTTAGGTGTGACACTCCAGGCTTCCTTCCGCTCCAAGCTTCTTGTGGTGTCTTTTCTAAAACACTCTTTGTTGGAGAACGGTTTGATATATAAACCGCACAAGCAACTGCTTCTGCCCACAACTCCTTTGGTAGCTTCTTACTCTTGAGCATGCTTCTTGCCATCTCAAGTATTGTCCTATTCTTTCTTTCCGCTACTCCATTTTGTTGAGGGGTTCTTGGCACCGTCAACTGTCTTCGAATGCCATTATCTTCACAATACTTCAGAAACTCCTTGGACATGAATTCTCCTCCTCGATCTGATCTCATGGACTTGATCTTAAGACCACTTTCCTTCTCAACATGGGCTTTGAACTTTTTGAAATTTTCAAACACTTCTGATTTTTGTTTCAAAAAGTAAACCCATGTTTTTCTTGAAAAGTCATCAATAAAGAGAAAGAAGTAGTTACTCTTACCAAGTGAACTTGGTTTGATTGGGCCACATACATCTGTATGTATGAGTTCTAGTGGCTTTCTTGCTCTTGTCTCCGACTCCTTTGGAAAACTCATCTTGAATTGCTTTCCAAGTAAGCAACCTTCACACACTTGATTTGGATGATTGATTCAAGGTAATCCTTTCACCATTTCTTTCTTGGAAAGTAGCTCTAAGCCTCCAAAGTTGAGATGCCCAAATCGAAGATGCCAAAGCCAAGATTCCTCCTTGTAGCACATCTTGAGACATCGTGCAATGTCATTTTGAATGTTTAGGACAAACATTCTATTGCTTGACATTGGCACCTTTGTGATGAGATTATTTGCATTATCTCTTAAAGAAAGGCTATTATCTTTTAGTCGAATGTCATAACCTTTCTCTAAGAGTTGTCCTAGGCTCAAGATGTTGGTCTTCATGCTTGGAATGTAGTAAACGTTGGAAATGAATTGATGATCTCCATTCTTCAAGCGGATGAGAATATTTCCTTTACCTTTCACCTCCATTTTCGATTCATCTCCTAAAGCCACATCAGTTTTCACTGATTCATCAAGCTCCACGAACATGCTTTTATTCCCACACATGTGGTTGCTTGCACCACTATCAAGGTACCACTTGTGAACCTTATTTGGTTCATCCTTCTTGTAAGCCATCAATAGCATATCTTTTTCTTTACTCATTTCTTCAACATAGTTGGACTTCTCTTCAACTCTATTGTTGTTTGGAGTTTTGCATTCAGAAGCATAATGTCCAAACTTTCCGCAACTATAGCATTTGATGCTTGATTTATCGTACCTTGATTTTGGGTTTCCTCTTCCACGACCTCTTGATGAGTTCTCTCCTCTTTGGTTAAAGTTGTCTTCATATGGTCTCCAAACTCGTCCATTTACACCACGACCTCGTCCTCGGAAATGACCGCCACCACGTCTTAGATTGCTTTGGCCACTTTCTTCCTTGTGATCAATTCTCATCTTGAGAACTTGCTCCACAATATCTTCTTTCTTCTTCTTCTTTTCTTCATAAGCTTGTAGTGATCCAAGAAGTTGCTCTATTGTCATAGTCTCCAAGTCTTTTGTCTCTTCAATCACGGTAACAATGTGTTCGAATTTCGAATCCAATGATCTAAGAACTTTCTCCATGATTCTTACATCATCTAACTTCTCACCATTTCTTTTTAGGTTATTAGTAACCAGCAAGACTCTTGAGAAGTAATCTGAGATGAGTTCTCCTTCCTTCATTTGTAATGCTTCAAATTCTCCTCTTAGAGTTTGAAGACGTGCCTTCTTAACTTGTTCCGCTCCCTTGTAAGATGTCTGAAGCTTCTCCCATGCTTCTTTGGATGTCTTTGCTCCAGCAACCTTCTCAAATGTATCTTCATCTAATCCTTGATAGATTAGACAGAGAGCCTTCTTGTCTCTCTTCCTTGAATCTCTCAAACCATCCTTTTGAGTTTGAGATAGACCACCATCATTCTCCGGTTCATTGAAGCCTTTCTCGACTATCTCCCACACATCATGTGCTCCTAGGATAGCCATCAGCCTAAGACTCCAATTGTCATAGTTGCTCTTAGTGAGCAATGGAACTTGGAAGGGAACACCATTGTTTGCCATCTTCAAAAGGAACTTGTAGCTCTGATACCACTTTGTTGGAATGAAAAACTTTATAAGGATGGAGAAAGTGTTTAAGTGTTTGAAGAGAAAGAAGTTTTGTGAAGAAGAAAGATTATATAACTTAGAAGAGGAGTTTATTACTTCTTACAAACTTGGATTATTTCTTGGTGATATAAAATGAGAGGGGAGTGGAGGTATTTATAGCCTCCATTATACAAAATATCTCAAATATTTTAATCCTAAATCTAGATAATTCTAACATAATATCTAGATTATTTTATCCTAATTTTCTAGATAATTCTATAAGAATATCTAGATTTTTATTTTAAGGAGGTGGATGATTTTTCTAGAATTTGGGCTAAGTTTTGGATCAACACATGATTAAACCAATGATGTTTGATCCAAATCAAGTTTAGTTTTCAACAGATCATACCAGCAGCCAACGATCCTAATCTAGTCTGTAAGGTTAAGTGCACCATTTTCCAAGTGTCTTGTGACGCAAGCACTTTTTGTGATAAACCCTGGCTTTATTTAATTTAATCTTGTCTCTTTTCTTGTGTTTGATCTTTTTTGATCTGGTATGACGTTGGTGAGTAGTAGTCGGTCGATGGAGAAACAGGTTTTTGGATTCACATTCCATTCTCTGATGTTGGTTAAAGGTGAACATTCTCTGGTGTTGGTTAAAGGTGAAAGCTATTTCTCCTAAATTTTGGTATTCCGCTTAGAACTTTCAATCCGCATATTTTATTGATTTCTGCTTGTTTTCTTGTAATCAGATTCTCTCTCGGTCATCGTCTCTTGCCCTTCACATCCAAACCTAGTCATAAAAAGTTTCGATGTACACTGGTTGCTTATCAATTGTTGTTCCTCTCGGCCTCTTCCCTTCCTACTAAATCAATTTGCTCACTGTTTGTTGATTATGTGTTCATAGCTATTATATACAGTTTGTATGCATAACTAATTATTTAAGGGCAGAATTATTCCAACAACACCTAATTCTCTTTAAAACACAGCCAAATGTTTGAAAAAAATCAGTAAAAAATGGGATTAAAACTATGTTTCAAAACGCGGAGTAAACCGAGTTTATGACGGAAAGGTGTCGACGGCAAGCAAAAACACTGGTAAGATGTTATTCGGTTGAAATGGATATTTACAAAAAAATTATTATTTTTTAACCATGTTAGGAATCAGTAGAGTTTCGCTAAAACAATATATAAACAAGAAAAGTGGTGAAATATTTGTTAAAAGCAGTTGTCGGTGGCGTTTGTTAGGGTTTGCAGAGGATTTTGAGAGGAAGAAGATGAAGTTAATCTCGTATAATTTCTGTTTATTAATTAAAAACTAAAGTAAAAAAAATAGATCTTGAGCAACGTGAAACGCGTAGATTGTAGATGTACCAAAATAGCCGATTAACTATTTCAAATTGATTATTCATTTCTTTTTTTGAAAATTTTAATTATTCACTAAATTCAAAGCATGTTTTTGATAATTTTGATAAAATTGAAACATAAAATCATTATGTTTTGATCATTTTGATAAAATTTACAAGGAATTATAATTTTTAAATAAAAAATAATTTTTTTTTTTTTACTTTCAAAACATGTTTTCATATCTGACATAGACTTGTGGTCGAACTGGTAATCCGACAATCCATATATCCAATTCAAATTTAATAAAATTCCGTTAATTGAAAATCTGATAAAATTGGATAAAACCTATAAAACCCGATGTTAACCTGTGATTCAATATCGCTTGATTCTATAAATACCTAAAACAATCTGATAATAAATTTTTTTAAATTGATTAAATTTCTCATATATTACAGAAAATTAAATAAATTTGTGATTCTTTTGACTTTGAAAAAAAATTATTATATTTTTTAATATATTTTTATTGATGTGATAGTATAAATTTATTTTTGTTATCAACAACCTATTATGAGTTTGTATTTTTTATTTATTTTAAATTTTGAATTTAATTTTATGATAATTAACTTAGATTTTGAAAATGTTTGGTTTAATTTTTTATATTTATAAAAACTTTAGTAATATTGGCTGTATTGATTTTTAATGGGAGTAACATGGAATCAAAAGAGGTTAGAGGTGAATAAGTAAATGGTTTTGTAAAAAGTATGTGTATTAGATCATTTAGTGTCGGTATAAAATACATTAATGGGCCTATCATTCAAGTGGGTTGCATAAGAAAAACAAACAGCAAAAGAAACGTGAATCCCTTTTTTACTTTATGCAAACGGTTATACGCTTTAACGTTGAATAATAAAAAGTAGGTCTACAGAAAAATTACTGTTATATCATTAACGAGGGTAAACCACCTTTTGAAAAAGCAGTGGCATAACATGTAATATGTCATGGTAATAAGATGGCAAATAATAGGAATGATCATGTTTTAATAATATTGATATTGATATTGATGATTTCTTGAGTTAATATATTAATAGGAAAAGAAATCAATTGAGTGGTTGTTCTATTTCAAGAGATTGACTCTTTTGAATGCTTAGGAATGCGTGGGAGGAGAATGAGTGAATAATTGCATCTTCTTTGTTAGCCAACGAACAATCAACAACTCACTTCATTTTTTTCTCAGATTATATATAGATGCTTACATCTTTCGTCTTTGAAAATGATATTTTCTCATACAAACTTTGAACTGTGGGTAGTTACAACTTACAATTTTTTTCTACTCATAACTCATTTTGTTTTTTTTGGTCATATACATTTGTTATAACTCCTAAATTATATTTTGTATGTTATAATTGACACCTCGCAAAAGAACTGATATGAGAATCTCAAATAACGCTTCTTTTTTTTGAATTTGTGTTTGTTTGTGATTGCAAATTATAGTATTGTCCCATCTCTCTTTTCAAACTTGTATGTATAATTGGTAAATTATCTTTTCAAACTTTTATGTATAATTGGTAAATTATGTCTATTTTACAGTGAAATATAGAATGTGATTGGAGATACTCTAAGATAGAAGGTGAAAATAAATTTTATCATAGATGAAAAGATGGGGATCGAAGCCTAAATCAAGGGATCTATATTTATCGTAGATGAAAGCATACTCTGCATTGAATCTTTGGCGAAGACTATTTTGAAATTGTGCAGTAAGTGATGTTGGCGAATACCATCTATTGGTTAAGGGATTTTTGTTTGTTAAGCCATGTTTCTGATTGTTGCACGTGTTAAAACTACCAATTATGGATAACAGAATAAAAAGTTACACCATGCCGAAATAGCAGTCATGGGGCCTAAGGAATCCACAAAGGCTAACCAAAAAATTAATATCTCTAATACTGAACAAGAGATTCTTGTCTCGGCCAGAATTTGTCATTGTTTCAATCTGATATTCCTAATAAAAAATGTTTATTTATTTTCTCTAAATTTAACAATCAATTTTGTGGTTAATTTTGCTACATACATCTTACATTCTAATAGAAATGTTGTATATTCTCAAAAGGTTAACCATTGAATCTTTTAATAATATATTAAAAAATTCATATATGGTTTCTTCATACTTCACCTCACCATTTTTCCATTTTAATTTACTTTTTGTATAGAGTTTTACAATCAGAAAATATGATTTTATATTTCCTAAGGATACGTCTTTTTGTAGATTCGAGACCCTCCATTTAAGAAAAAATGTTTCAGAAACCAAAAAACGAAGAAACGCTTAAGAGAAAGCGAGAGAGATGGGATGTTATCTTATTCTTTCGCCTATTTTACAATAACATTTCTGAAATTTTTTTGTTGAGGATTTAGCTTATTTGGCATTTTATTTTCATCACATAATATGTACATATCTCCCAAATTTTGTGTATGATAAAAAGTTAACAAATGTATTATATAATAAAATAAAAAGTTAAATAAGAGAAAAATTATTAATAATAGGTATAGACATATTATTAATATTGTTAAAATAATTTAATTTTTATTAAAGAATCCATATGTCCGCGCTGATGGATTTTTTTGGCTTACATGTTTGCTTTGGCCACGGTGGACTCGAGTTTAAGGTTTGTTGGAGGCGATTCGGTTGTCGAGTGTGGCTTAGATTTATCCACTCGTCGGTTAACCGACGAAGCCATCCAAATCTTTTTATCTTCGCCCTTCTCTTTGTTTGTTTTCAGGTTTTCAAGCTGGTTAGCCTATTCGTCTTGTTCGGTGGTGATCTTTTTCGTCGCACCATATTTTTTTTAATTTTTCTTTCCGGTGAAATTAACTCACTTTTCTGATTTTTTTTCTTTGACGTTATTTTGCGGTAACACTTGATTTTATTTTTTTTATTTTTTTTATTTTTTTTGCATCGAACTCACTGATTTATCTTTAACTAATTTAGACGATTTTTGGTTTACTGTAGTTTTTTAGTTTATTTAATTTCCTTTATTTTCAAATGTTCTGTATATTAAAAAAGAAAGTGGATGCAAGCACATCCATATAACCGTAAATAATTTTGTTACAATTACTACATATGCAAAAATAAACAAAAACATAGATAAATATAAAAGTAAAGTAAAGTACAAAAATGAAAATATGAGATTAGTCAGCTAAATAACTTTGTTTATCAGAGATCATTGCCTCAATTGAAAAGGATTCTGGCCAGTATATCGAATATCTCCAGTTTGAGTGAACGCTGAAACAAACTTGATACATTACGATTACAAAAATAAAGTAAAAAATATCTAAGTTGAAAAACCAGAATGCTCACTACTTTGCGTATTTAGGTCCAATAGAAATAAAAATACTGAAAACTATTACTCATATAGAAATAACTATGTTGTTTGTTTCATATCCCCGGAAGTAGAAATATCTATACACATTCACTAGCATAAAAAAATCTATAACCAGACGCATATTATTTTTTCATATAAACTAGACATAGTTGAATGTAGTTGTTCCTCGAAATCATTTCCCTTTCGATCAGAACTGATTTAATTATATAGGCAGTTGGAAAAAAAAAAACTTCTGATTGATGATTTTGTAAACATGACTTTACATGAAGCCTTAGATCTTTAACATCTAAACTAATCCCATCACAGAACTTTAATTAGGATTATCGGAATACCTCGATTGATCGGTACGGAAATCTTCTTGAACGGTTTCGATTTCGGAAGATGAGTTCTTGATCTCTAAGTTGGAATTAGATATTCTCTTTCTTTGCCTAAAACCTTTTCTTGGGGTCAAAATCGGCCATGGCAAAATCAACGTATAGAAACTTTCGAGAAATAACTTTCGAAAATAACTTGTGTAAAACAAACGAAATAGTTCCGAAAGTCTACGAAGCAAATCAACAGAGAGAATGAGAATGGAAGAAAAGAGCCATCTAGCCCGCTAGCCAACTCGCAAGACAGCGAGTTAGACCTCTAGCCGGCTAGCCAACTCGCCGTATGGCGAGTTGGACCATTAGCCGGCTAGCAGCTTGCCGTACAGCGAGTTGGACTGTTAGCCGGCTATCCAACTCGCCGTACGGCGAGTTGGACCGTTAGCTGGCTAGCCAACTCGCCATACGGCGATCCAACTCGGAAAGTTTCCGAGAAACCTTTCTAAAAAGAAAATAAGAATACGGAAAAGTAAAACTTCATATTTTTAAAAGACTATTGCACAACAAGTTCCTCGCAAGGGACCATTCAACCCATCAAACGGATAATTCCCGAGCATCGGAAAAACCAAACCAGCACCGTCTGACCCGCCATCGGGGAAGTTGGATAAGTCGTTGGATGAACCTCATCCAACTCGCCCATTGGCGAGTGGGATCGACCAATCCAACTTACCGTTGGGCAAGTTGAACGAGCTTCATCCAACTCGCCCAACGGCGAGGTGGATCAACCAAGTCAAACTCGCCGTTGGGCGAGTTGGATGATCCATTTCCAACTCGCCCAACGGCGAGTTGGATCAATCTTTTCCAATTCGCCATTAGGCGAGTCGGATCAGTCCAATGCTATGTATTCCTGTCTCCGCAACTCCACCCTTCGTCTCGATCGGAGTAACCGTTGAAACTTTACGATAAAAACGACGAGGACTTATTTTCTTGTATAAGTTCGAATCAATCGTATAAAACAATAACGGTTTACTAAACACCAAGGTTGTCTCAGCTATACGATTGATCTCCACTGTTTCGTAAAACCAGCGTCGCATTGAAGGTTATTCTTCCGAAAGAAATAGTAAAAAAGTTTTCGTCGAAAAATGGCCCAAAGGGTCTAAAACGCGGCAAAATCCCACTTACGATTTTTAGCGAAAAATTGGCCCAAACTGGCACTCAACTACTAGCCAAACTTGCTCAGGCAGTTCGATCTCTTGTTCCACTCTTTCGGTTGAACTACGTTTGACTTGACCCTCGAAAGGGGTAGGTAGGCAACCTTTCATAAAGTTCAGTCCAAAATCAATCAAAACCTTTTTTCGTATCTTTTTCGTTTGTTGTTATTGATCTTCGACTGAACTAGGTTTAAGGTTTTAGGTGGCTGGAACTAGGTAACTCGCTGACAGCTCTTGCGGCCACAGCTTTTATAATCTTTTGTAATGATCGCAATGCTCTTACGCAGATTCAAAATAAGATCTACATTTTCTATAAATTCGTTTTGATGTCTTTTCATATTTTTCACATTTATTTATCACTTGTTGTTGGCTCTCGCAGAGAATCCGAGACTTCATGAAAAGTTAGGGTTTCTTGACTTTCCTCCATTTACTAAAATCGACAGTGTGAATTTCGGTTCTCACACCTTTCTTTATGTGTTTCCTTAGGATTTTCTTTCATGTGTCTTTGTGATGGTCCAAATGGCACTATTTATAGGTGGGGAGAGGGGCCTAGCTTCCTCATCAAGTTTTGATTACTTCCTGACCAAGTCTTTCTTACTTACTTCGCAAGTTTCATCCTCTAATCTCAACCATCCATCAACGTTGAGTAATGACAAGTGTTTTAGATTTTTAGAACATTTATTCATACATTGAACCTGTTCTCCTTTGATGCATTGAACTTAATTCAAATGCCTTCTTACATTGACACATGTTTTCATGAGTTATAAAGTGAGAAGCCTTCTAGAACATGAATCACTTGTCCATTAGTTAATTTTCATTAGAAACTAAACTCCTTTAATTATCATTTTTTTGGTTACCAAGTGTCATTAGGGTTTAACAATCTCAATAACAAATGGATTAACATAAGACCACATTATGGAAATAAATATTCATTCATATACATAAATGTTTTTTACATTCTCCCACTTGGTTATTGGTATAATCCCTTAAACTTTCTTATTGAGAATCACAAGGCCGGCTTTATTTTGTTAAACATTTGCTTTCATTTGGTCATCATAATTGTCCTGATCTAGCAAACAATGAGAGTCATGGCGGACACATATTATTTTGCAACATTATTCCTTCCATTCACTACTACATTGCTTACTATCATAGTTAGACCATAAGTAGGAGTTATCATAATGGTCATTTTTATGTCTTATATAAAGAGTCATTCCGTTATCATAAATCCAACCACAAATAATTGGTGTGCACATTGGAAACGGAATGCAAAAGATTTGAAAGTCGTTAAGAACTCATATACATTGTCAAATATATGCTATACATAATCAAACAACTTTAATAGCTATCCATTAGACCCATAATTTCTAGATGTTCTTTAATGTTTTTGGATTTAAAGCTTTCGTAAATATGTTTGTGACCATAAGTTTAGTGTATATATGTATAATGACATACTTTTCTCTTTTGAAAGCTTACTTTTATGACATATATCAATCTTAATGTCCATATACTTGGATCTTTTAGGATATCATGTCTTACTTAAGATTGTATATTTTACTATCACATAAAGAGTCAAACAATTACGGTCTCAAACTCAAAGATAATTTTGCAATCATAGTTAACTTTATAAAAGCCTCATAAAATTGCCACATACTCAGCCTCTTGATTGGATGTTTAAAGCAATTACAACTTTAAGATTTTCCATAATAAGGTATCTCATTTGATGAGATACACATTGCTAAAATTGTAATGCGTAGAACCATTATATCCATTAAAATCTGAGTTTCAAAATCCAACCACCTGTGGGTGTGTTGATTTATTATATGTGAGCAAGTGATTTCTTGTTCACTACATATCTCAAAATTATTTTCAGCTTTCATTTCTTTAAGTTCCATTTCATTACGTGGACATTGCTTAAGATTAAACTTATCACTTTTCTGCATAGGAACAATACTAGAATAACGCATTTTCATGCCATATCTCTCAAGAAATTTTTCAGTATATGCTTTTTGAGACAACCCTAAATTTCTAAATGATGTCACGGAAAATTTCAATCCCAATCAAAGAAGTTGTCTCGCCCATATCTTTCATTGCAAATTCTTAAGAGAGATAATTCTTGGTCTCAATAGACCAAGATCACTACTGGCTAATAAGATATCATCAACATACATAACCAAACATATGAACTTACCTCCACTGATCTTGAGGTATACACATGGATCTATGATATTCTCTTTGAAACCGAATTTCGTAATGGTTTCATCAAACTTTAAATACCATTTCTCAAGGTTTTTTTCAGTTCATAAATTGGTTTCTTTAGTTTGTAGACCATGTCTTCCTCTGCGCTTCGATTATGAAGCCTTCAGGTTGACCATACTGACTTCTTGTAAGTCACTATTAAGAAAGGCAATTCTCTAATCTATGATAGAACTCAAGATCGTAATGAGCTACCAAGGCCATGATAATTCTTATGGATTCTTTTATAGAGTCATGAGAAAAAGACTCAGTCTAATCGATGCCTCTTTTTCGATTGAAACCTTTGGCTACAAATTAGGCATTATGTCATTCAATATTTCCATTATATTCGAGTTTTGTCTTAGAGATCCACTTACACTCGAATATTCTATGTTCTTAAAATAATTGAACGACGTCCTATACTTCATTTTCAGCCATCGAGGTTACTTCATCCTTCATTGCATCGTTTCATTTCTCAGAATTAACATCTTTTATGGATCTGAATAAGAAACCAGATCTTTAAATTTCAATTCTTCAGATTCTAGTTTATAAGGTACATATTGGAAATATTAAATCTACTCATACAAGTAGATCTTCTTAATGCTTGTTCCTTTTTAACTTAACGTACTTGATCATTATTGACAACATTTTCATCATGGAGTATATGGTCATTCATTGTGTTTTTACTCATTGTTTAACGTTAAAACAATATGAGAATTTCCAACATTCACAATTTAGAGCAATTTGTTGTTTACCCTAATTTCCTGAATGACCATTTCTTAAACTTTATTATTCCCACTAATGTTGTCATTCTTATAAAATCTGACATTATTGGTTTCTATTATTATGTACTATGGTTTGGACAATATAACTTATATCCTTTAGATTTCTCAGAGTAACTTATAAAGAAACCACTGATCATTCTGAAATCTATTTTTTTCATGTGGATTATATATTCTTGCTTTAATTTGACACCATCATAATTTAAGATGTTTGGTACTAGGTTTGCAGCCTTTATGCAATTCAAAAGGAGTCTTACGAACTGCTTTGTTGGAAACCATATTCAAGATACAAAATGCAGTACATAATGCATCCATCCACAATGATATATGTAAACTTTCATAAACTTATTACGAACCTAACCATTTCCATAAAAGTACGATTATGCCTTTTAGTTCCACCATTATGCCATGGAAAACCAGGCGTTGTGTACTTGATATAATTTTTAAATTTTTTGGAGAAATTTGGCAAAAGGTCCGAGACATTGTCTCTTTTCATCATATTTGCCATAAATTTATTACCTTTAAATGACCTTATGATTTTCACTTCTTGTTGCCTCTCTACTTTAATTATGAATACTTGTAATGTATCCAAAATTGAGACTTTCATGCAATAGATATACATAACAATAATGCGAATAATCATCAATAAAGGTAATTGAATAATTTTCATCTCTAAAATACAAAACGTCAAAGGGTCTACAAATATTTGTATGTATAGTTTCAAGAAGCTTTATATTTCTTGTGGCTCATTTTTGTGTCTTTATTTTGCTTATCCTTAATGCAATTTATACACATTTCATTGTTGGCAAAATCAAGATTTACAATACTTCCATCTTTTACCAACCTTTAAATTCTTTTATTAGAAATAAATTAACCTCTTTTATGCCACAAGAGATACTTATCATTAGTACATGTTTTATGCTTTAATTTTTCTTTAATGAGCAGAACTAGATGTGTTTTTTAAATGTTGATCAGCCAATGTTATCTGATATAGGCCATCAACTAATATTCTTGAACTGATACAATTAGGGTTCAAGAAAAAATTAAAACAACCATTTCTTTAAGTCGATTTAAAAACCTAGTCATCAAGTTTTTTTAATGAAACTAGTGTGACTGGTGACCATTTGAGGAACACTAGGAACAAATAAAAAAAGAATGAAGAGGAATAAAATAAAAAGAATGAGTGGGAATGATTGTTCCTCCTCAAAAATAATGAGGAATAATTTTGCTTTGTTATTCTCTACAAAAAAAAAAAGAATGATAAGGAATATGAAGGAAAACTAATTCCTTATGAATGATGTATTTTTATGGGAACCATAAGGAATTGAATATTCACTCTTATTCCCTTGGTCACCAATCACACCCTAAGATATATGGAAAATAGATGGAACATAAAATGTTTGGAATGAATCCAAACAAAATCCACTATTCATAATGAGGAGTGCCAATAGCTTCAACTATCACTTCGCTCTAATTCCCATAAGTACTTAGTTTACATTTGAAATTACAGTTTTGATCATAAATCGTGCACGGAATTAGTTACATGTACATTAGCACCATTATCTATCCACCAAGTTTTAGAAAAAATACTACTCCCTCCGTTCGTCTATATATGACGTTTTAACTTTTTTTTGTGTATCAAAATAGTTGACGTTTTCCTAAAATCCATGCACAATATAATAACAAAGACTTTATTTACCCTTATATATTTTGATAAGTTTAACCGAATGATGTGGATAAGAGCACTCAAAGAATAACGACAAAGGATAAAAGAGACTTTAACATTTGTTGCCTTAATCCATGTGAGAATTCTATAACGTCATGTGTAAACGAACGGAGGGAGTACAAGAATAGATTGGAAAATCTTTATGGAACTTAAAAGGTTACCTTTCTTTTTCGAATTATTTTCTTCTTTTATTGCAATCTTTAGGAAAGTGTCAAACCTTTTCATCTTTCAACTTTCTTTGCCTTTTTCTTCTCTTCTATCTTACTTGATATTTATTATAGGTGTTGCTATTTTATGACTTACTTAAGTCTAGCTCCTTAAACATAATAGACAACTTTAATATTTTTACGGCTAAGCCCACCCTCTTATTGAACCATTTTGCTGGCCAATTCATTCAGTGCCATTCTTTCATAAGTGATGTTACAATTAACTGGAATGGTTCATACTAAGAAGGGGCAACACTCATTACTAATTTCATTAATTTAGCCGAAAGATAGGTCATTTCAATGCAATATTCATGCATAGACCTTATGTCATTATTCTTTAACCGCTCTTCTATATATTTAAGATATTTTTAGCTTTTCAGCTGCAATAAGGAAAGTTTTAATGTTTTTAATTATTGTCATCTTAAGATCACAATTCTCAGTCTATTCAATTTCAACCAAGCTTTATGGAAATTACTTTCGTCCTAAGTACTATACACCATTAGTGAATTTGACTCATTATTGCGGAGTGTCAAATTCAAGTATAGTACTCTTAATATGAACTCAACTTTCTCTTTTCATTCTAAGAAGTTGGTTCCGGTTAGGGCTGGAATAGACGAGACTTTCTATGAAAATTTTCAAAAAAATTATAGCTTTGAAATACACAAGTTTAAATTAGGATTTTAAACATAATCAACACATATATTTATTGAATACAATGCCAAGAAATTATGATGCTCCTGTGGGTAGCAACCATATTTTCATCAATAATAATAGTATTCGAAAAACATTTATGAGTGATGTATCGAATTACTCGGAATAGGTTATCTGTGGATATACTTAGTCT
The DNA here is from genome assembly GCF_020379485.1 of Brassica napus. Taxonomy (NCBI): domain Eukaryota; kingdom Viridiplantae; phylum Streptophyta; class Magnoliopsida; order Brassicales; family Brassicaceae; genus Brassica; species Brassica napus. The sequence continues at coordinate 43,069,181 of NC_063446.1, forward strand.
ACACAATACAAACACTCTATAAGTCAGTTGATCGTATTTTGTGTTCATAGCCTACCTGTGGGTAACTATTTACTACACAAAATGATCAATACTTATTTAAACAATAATTTTTCATTTCGAAAATCATTTTAGGATTAAGTTACTGTGGTGATATCTTTATCTTAATTTTGCTCTTTAAATGAGAATATTGTTTTATAAAAATCATGCATGAATTACTTTAATTGCTATATGATTTATGTATAGAACATGATTAATTCTCATTTCACAGATCGAAATAAAATACATACATATAACATATGATTCAAGATTTCCGAAAACTCTCATCGGTTTTTATTCCGACAAACTTAAACATTATTCAGATCTAAAATTAATTAGTAAGTATAGATCCACTTTAATTCTATAAATTATAAATCTATTATACATTCCGGATTAGCTAGATGTTTATAACCATTAGCTCTGATACCATATGTAAACATGACTTTACATGAACCCTAAGATCTTTAACATCTAGACTAATCACATAATAGACTTTAAAGAGGATTATCAGAATACCTCGACTGATCGTTGCGGAAATCTTCTTGAACGGTTTCGGTTTTGGAAGATGAGTTATTGATCTCTAAGTAGGATAGATCTTCTCTCCCCTTGCCTACAACCTTTCTTTATGTGTTTTTTAGAATTTTCTTTCATGTGTCTTTGTGATGGTCCAAAGGCCACTATTCATAGGTGGGGAGAGGGACCTAGCTTCCTCATCAAGTTTTTATTACTTTCTCATCAAGTCTTTCTTACTTACTTGGAAAGTTTCATCATCTAATCCCAACCATCCATCAAGTTTGAGTAATGACAAGCGTTTTAGATTTCTAAAACATTCATTCATACATTGAACTTGTTCTCCTTTGAGGCATTAAACTTAATTCAAATGCCTTCTTACATTACACATGTTTTCATGAGTCACAAAATGAGAAGCCTTCTAGAACATGAATGACTTGTCCATTACTTAATTTTCATTAGAAACTAAACTCATTTAGTTACCATTTTATTGGTTACCAAGTGTCATTAGGGTTTAACAATTTCAATAACAATTGGATTAACATAAGACCACATTATGGGAAGAAATATTCATTCATATATATATACATAAATATTTCTTACAGATCGATCATCAAGATCTCCGAATAACTACTGTAACAAGTCGTCCCAAATTCAAAACATATCAACAGTGTGTAAACGTACCTTATCCATTAATCCATATTGTGGTTGCTGCTGATTGATTATGTCAAGCTTTAGATGGTTATCAGGTTATGATATTCATTCATTAAATCGACATTTGTTTTATTCGAACTCAGACCAACCCTAAAATGTATTCGAAAGCGTGTTGAACCCTTTACCTCAATTTTGGTCCCGTTTGATGATTTGTTGGAGCCTGTATTAAAAAAATAAATAATAGAAACCAATGTATTGTCCTGGTTTTACAGAATAATATCACCGTAGATATTTGTTACATTGACATAAAAATAAGTTAAGAATCGAGAAAACATAAAATTTGAGGGGATTTAGTGAATCCTCATTCAAGCCAAAGCTTTATCAAGTCTCCATCCTTAACGTTTGGCTGTCGCTGTGTTTCTTATCGTGGGGTGACTGTACATGTGGCAACTGTTCCAAACTTTGATCCTTGTCATGCCAATAATCAAATTGATGAAAACTTACAACAAGATTGATTATATATATATATATGATCAGCTGATAATATGACATTTTTAAAAATAAAACCATATATAGGATAATACTGAACTTGGTAAAAGGATACACAAGAAAATGATCTCAAAAGCTTAGAAGAACAAAACAAAAGCACACTCGAAATCTTCTTTTTTCTGACTAGAATAAGAACTAAAAGAAAAGAATAAACAAAAACCATTAATGTATCATACTTCGTCTTCTTAGGATTAACAAAGGATTGAAAGATAATTATAAAGTGGATGAAGGGGATTACTGGTTCTGTAGCCTTTTCTAAGGCATAACGCCAAGATCCTTGAAGTAATCATGCTCCAAGGCAGCTCCTGCGTTGATTCTTTTGGTCGGATCCATTAATAGCATTTTCTGTAACAAAGACACATATGAACTCATAAAAGTTTAGATTGCTCTTTCCCGATTTGGGTTCACGACTTTAACCAATTCCGGTTATTAAAACATGTTCATGTTTCAGACCAGACTGGTTTTGGACTTTTGATTTGTTGGCACATACAAGGAGCCAAAACCAGTGTCTAACGGGTTTTAGTGTACAAACGGTTTCTAGTCCTAAAAACCGAATAGAAAGATAATTATGACTTTATAAATCAACTAAAACCTCATCAAATGGTTAGAGGTGACATAAAACCAGATCCATCAAAATCAGGCTTCTATATCTTTAATGTAAGAGAAGTAGATTATATATATGCATATGGTTAGTGAACTTACATAGAGGAGATCTATTCCATTGGGATCCAGATTTGGAACAAAGGACTCTAAGCCCTGTGGTATTAGAAACAAAAAAAAAAGCATGGGCAAGAATCACATTGTGTTGTGACCTCTTGTATACTGAAAACGATATGTTGAAGTGAATGAAGAAATTTGATGTACCGTTTGCTTCCATTTAGGGAAAGCAGATTTGTAATCCGGCAGCGAAGTTACCCCAGGCCATGTATCCTCGTATGGATTTCCCATGATTCTAGGGGGAAGATAACAACACATGGCAGGAAAAAATCTATAATAAGTCAACACTTCCATATATGTGTTCTACACTAGTTTTCAAAGAGTTTGATTTCAAGTTGAGAATGTTTTCAGAGCTCTTTGTGATATCATTGCAGACAATTTCGTCCCACTTGTCTGCAATTATAACTGGATCAAGGAAGTTAGTGGAGAAACCTGAAAATCTTGAAGAGTTGATCAATCTTGGAGTCTCCAGGAAATAAGGGCTTTTGGGTGATCATCTCCGCAAATATGCATCCCACAGACCAAATATCAACGGGTGTAGAGTAATGATGAGACCCTAGGAGTATCTCTGGTGTTCGGTACCAGAGAGTAACCACCTAGAAGGAACAATATGGCAAAACAGAGTGTTAAGAGCAGTGAAAGTGTTTTATTGTATTTTGAATCTAACATACTTCAACCGTCAAAGGAAATGTCCTTTAAGTAAAGACTTTTGGAATACATCCGTAATGTCTAAGTCCTTTATTCACAATTGTAAGATGCAAGACAAGTGTAATCCTCTATAATACTCTTTATCTCATTGAACAAAAGGATAAGAAAGCATGTATAAAGCCATGTCATCAGATTCATTAAATAACATGACCAAGATTATTAAACTCTTTGGCACCTCATGAGTAAATGTTCTGACGGGGATACCGAATGCTCTGGCCAGTCCAAAATCTGCAAGCTTTAGTGAGTTAGTGCGGCGATCAATCAACAAATTCTGTGGCTTCAGATCACGGTGGAGAACCCTGTGAGAGTGGCAATACGCAATTCCACGAAGAATCTGGTAAAGATAAGCCTGCAAACAGTAATGGAACAGCTCTGATCAGCCTGTGTTTATTACTAAAGACGTAACAGGAGGACATTACACAACTCAGATTTCAACAGTATCCAGCGAAACTAAACAGATACACATGTCAATGTTCAGCCACCATGACCAACCAAACACCTGAATAAGACAGTATCGAAGAAGTGCCTTCACATTAACAAAATGCATTAAAGCACCCAAATAAAGCAATGCCTAAAACACTCACTTTGATCATGTGTAGATCCTTGGAGAAATCAAGAGATGAGTCCATGTGCTTCTTGAGATCCAAGTCAAGATACTCAAACACCAGATACAAACGCCTCTCACTGTGCACTACATCCTGCAACCTGTGTACGTACCATCAAAACATTGGTCACAAGATTAAAAATACTTGACAATGTTGCTGTGCTGCATCTCTTTCAAGAGGGAGATTTCTCGAATAGCAGTACTAGGTACACCTTCATCCTCCTGCTCGAGGCGGATCTTCTTCAAAGCAATAGTCTCATTGGTGACTTTGTCTCGTGCCTTATAAACCACACCGTATGTTCCTTCCCCAATCTTCTCAACTTTCTCGTACTGCACATTATTAATATATACATTCAAGTGAACCAAAAAAATTCATCAAAGAAGTGAAACAATGATACCTGATCCATCACTCCCTTAACAAACAATCTGAAAGTCACCCTGCAGATTGATAACGAGGCATCAATTGGTTCAAGCTAACGAAAGACATCAATATCTCAGATCCAGGGATTATATGATTTGATTCTTTGGAGAGATTGTGAAAATGCACAATCGATTAAGACGGATAAGATTCTAACGAACTCGTATCTCTCCAACGAGCTAAAACGAACATTCGTAATCACGACCACGACGAAAAAGAAAAAGAAAAAAAAGAAAACTAGTCTAACGCTACTGAAAATGCTAAACACGGAAGAAACTAGAGATAATGCTAAGAGAAAGCGTGTTTGGTTGGGATTGCAAACAAGTTCGAGTCGGAATTCGAATGGACTAGAAGTTCATCCGCTAACAAGTTCACACGAGAATAGCAAAATCAACTCACCGGCGAAGGAGGTTTCTGTGCAGCTTTAGGAAAGAGAGGACGACCAGGGAAGGCGATTGACTAATAGAGTAAGGGCTTTTTCGTGTGTCTAAAAACTATTTTCTTTGCTTTTTTTTTTAATAACCACTAAATTTAATTAAATTCCACCTAACCGTATTAACTCGGTTCTTTACACCCGACACAAGAAAATTTACTTTTGCACAAGAATATCATATTTTAGATTGTGCTGACATTTATTTAACAAAGATAAAATTCTAACTTTACCTTAAATTTGATATCTTTTTTGATTTACTCTCTAAATATTGAGCTGAGCCGAGCTGTAAATAATAACCACTAAACCCTAAACTTAAATGTTATAATAATTTTAACTAAATTTATTTTTGAAAAATAGTATTTAATTTAAGGTATATCAAATAATTTTTCTAAATTAAATCTTTTTAAGTCTAGAATATTAAGTTTTTGAAGAGTTGCATCATGACATCATCAGATGAATTAATCTCAGTTACCGATAAAACTGTTTCTTGATTCATAGTTCTTACACTTTAGACTTGAGTGTTGTGGACGAAGAAACAATGTAAATAATATTTATAGAATAAAATACATAAATTCCTATCTTTTCTTCTTTATTTATAACATGTTTATCAGCACGTGTCCCTAATAGTCTGAGTTATAGAAAGCTTTTATTTATGATATTGATTTACCCTTGTTTCAAGGTAATAATATCGTTAGATCACTTTGGTGAGATCATCTCAATATTTGCAACCTAATGCACAATTTCATTATATTTTATATTCGTGTGTGTTTGCTTTCACTAGTTGTATGGTTTACTTTATGTTTTACTATTCATTTCAGTTAATCACATGTCATCACGTTAGTATTCATATTAACATGTTTATTAGCACGAGTCCCTAATAGCCTTCGTTATAGAAAGCTTTTGTTTATGATATTGATTTACCCATGTTTCAAAGTAACAATATCGTTAAATCACTTTGGCGAGATCATCTCAACATTTGTCAGCTAATGATCAATTTCATTATATTTTGTATTTGTGTGTGTTTGCTTTCACTAATTGTATGTTTTGCTTTATGTTTTACTATTCACTTCAGATAATCACATGTCATCACGTTATTATTCATATTAAGATGTTTATCATCATGAGTCTCTAATAGTCTGAGTTATAGAAATCTTTTGTCGATGATGTTGATTTACCCTTTATCAAGGTAATAATATCGTTAGATCACTTTGGTGAGATCATCTCAATATTTGTGAGCTAATGCTCAATTTTGCTTTCACTAATTGCATATTTTGCTTTATATTTTACTATTCGCTTTAGATAATCACATGTCATCACGTTAGTATTCATATTAACATGTTTATCAGCACGAGTCCTAATAGTCTGAGTTATAGAAAGCGTTTGTTGATGATATTGATTTACCCTTGTTTCAAGGTAAAAATATCGTTAGATCATTTTGGTGAGATCATTTCAACATTTGTCAGCTAATACTCAATTTTATTATATTTTATATTCGTGTGTGTTTGCTTTCACTAATTGTATATTTTGCTTTATGTTTCACTAATTACTATACGTTAATATTCATATTAAAATGTTTATCAGAACGAGTCTCTAATAGTCTGAGTTATAGAAAGCTTTTGTCTATGATATTGATTTACCCTTGTTTCAAGGTAATAATATTGTTAGATAACTTTGGTGAGATCATCTCTATATTTTTCAGCTAATGCTCAATTTCATTATATTTTATATTCGTGTGTGTTTGCTTTCACTAATTGTATGTTTTGCTTTATGTTTTACTATTTGTTTCAAATAATCACATGTCATCACGTTAGTATTCATATTAACATGTTTATCATCACGAGTCTTAATAGTCTGAGTTATATAAAGCTTTTGTTAATGATATTTATTTACCCTTGTTTCAAGGTAATAATATCGTTAGATCACTTTGGTGAGATCATCTCAACATTTGTTAGCTAATGCTTAATTTCATTATATTTTATATTTGTGTGTGTTTGCTTTCACTAATTATATGTTTTGCTTTACGTTTTACTATTCGCTTCAGATAATTACATGTCATCATGTTAATATTCATATTAACATGTTTATCAGCACAAATACCTAATAGTCTGAGTTATAGAAAGCTTTTGTTGATGATATTGATTTACCCTTGTTTCAAGGTAATAATATCGTTAGATCACTTTGGTGAGATCATCTCAACATTTGTTAGCTAATGCTCAATTTCATTATAGTTTATATTTGTGTGTGTTTGCTTTAATTAATTGTATGTTTTGATTTATGTTTTACTATTCGCTTCAGTTAATCACATGTCATCATGTTATTATTTATATTAACCAACAGTCAACATATTAGCAAGCTTCACGTTTGACATACGTTTGAATATTGTTTAACATATTAGTATGTGTGTGTAACTAAGATCTATCATGTGTAGTATTGATTAACTCATTGATGCATAAAATATAAACATGAAGAAAATATACATTTGCATATTATGAAAGTTTATTAATTGAACAGCTATTGCACACCGTGCACATGAGGATTCATACATGTATGGTAGAGAAACACACGATTCGTACATATTCGTACTTATTAAACTAACCAGAATTTGTATTACTCATAATTTAAATGGTGATTGCTTTTTTACTTTGTTATATATTGGTTTAGTAAATTCATTGGTTTAAACTTGTTTAATAAACCAAGATTCTTATATTGTCACTGAGACATGTATGTTTTTTTCTTATCATATTATATTTCATGAAAACTTATGGTTTCGTTTTATTGTGCCATAATTAATTTTTTTATGGAATATTATTTTACCATAGTTTCATACACACCATATTGGATTTTTATAACTTGGTGTTAGTTTAGTTATGGTTATTATGACTATTTTCTGTTAAGATATATATATATTTACTTCTAAGGAACTGATACCATAAGAAACGAACGATTTAGTTCTTACGAGATTCTGGTGGGATGATGCTTTCGATAAGAAGAAAATGTGTTGGGTGGGGTGGAATCGGCTCACGTATCCAAAATATTTGGGAGGACTTGGCATAAGAGATATACAGGCTTTCTATACTGCATTACTCGCAAAGCAAGCATGGTGGACTGTAACCAACCCAGACTGCCTCTTAGCTCGTGTAGTTCGTGAAAAATACTGCAAGAATGCTCCCCTTCTGCAGGTATATATCAGTTTCCAAGACATCTTCTCATATTTGGAGAGGTATCATAGTGGGCCGGGATCTTTTGTTGTCAAATCTGAGCAAAGTTATAGGGGACGAAGACAGGACGGAGACAATACGAATATGTGGAAGGAACTTTGGTTGAGTACAACCCACACATGTACACCTTTCGGACCGGCCATAGAAGAAGACAGTGATTTATATGTCTTTGATTTACTTTGCAGGGGGACAAATGAGTGGAATGTGCAGCGGATTGTGAAAGTACTACCTCTGTTAACCCACGATATCCTTAAAATCAAAAGGAGTCTATTATCAGCGAAGGACATTTGTCTAGCATCCAAATCTGGAAGCTACACATCCAAGCTGGGTTACTTTGTGGCAACCTCAGTTTACTATGCAGCGGATACAGCAACGACTTCAGTAATTGGGCAGGACGGGTACAAGTCTGTTTGGATCTCACCTAAGCTAAAATTGTTTCTATGGAAAGTTGTTCTAGGAGGTCTTTCCCTAGGCGAGAGTCTGGCAAAATGAGGTCTAATCAATAACTCAAATGTGTTTTCTGTGGGGAATTTGAAACAGCGAGTCATCTATTTTTACATTGTACCAATTCAAGACAAGTATGGAACACAACACTGATGAAACATGACTTTGATCCATCGGCCTTCTCACTTTTTAATGAAGCACTCAAGGCCTAAAGGAACTCCACCTGCTTACCGCCTCTAGGCGTCTTATATTATATATTCCATGGATTTGTTGGAGAATTTGGCTGGCTAGGAATAAGATGTTGTTTGAAAAAAAAATTGACTTCCCAAACTGAAATCCGCATCAAATACATCTGCAATGCTCTGGAATGGCAACAAGTTCAACACCCCTCTCCCATCAGCAACAGAGCAGGACAAGTTAGATCATCTCCATGTCAAATTCACGACCTGGAAGCAACATGATTCATAAACGGTGCGTGGAACTCCTCTACCAAGACAACAGGAACATGATGGATCTTCCTACAGCACCACAACATCACACTCTTTCAGGGAACCAAGACCGAGTTTCACGTCTCTTCACCGCTGATGGCTGAGGCATTAGCAATTCGCTTTGGTCTTCTTCAGGCCTGCTCGTTAGGCCTATCAATAATATGTAACAAATCAGATTGTCAAGCACTTCTAGCTGCTATTTCCTCGAATACACATTCGACAGATCTCTACAGAGTCACTCGGGACATCGAGACGTTATCCTTTTCGTTTTCTGTTGTTTTTTTTATCTACATTTCTAGAGCTCAAAAATATGTGGATGATTCATTAGCTAAGGCAGTGTTGTACTCTTCGAACTCAATGTGGGAACCGAAATTCACACTGTCGATTTCCGTAAAATAAGGAAACTTAGGAAAACCCTAATTTTCCGGAGGACCCGGATCTCTGCGAGAGCCAACGACAAGTAACCAAATAAATGCGGAATATATGAGAAAACATGATAAAACGAATTTACAAAGAAAGTAGATCTTATTTCAAATTCGCGTAAGAGCGTTGCGATCATTACAAGAGGATACAAAGGCTTTGGCCGCAGGGGCCGTCAGCGAGTTACCTAGTTCTAGCAACATAAAACCCTAATCCTAGTTGAGTCGCAGCTCGATAACAAAAGACGAAAAAGATATCTAAAAGGCTTTGATTGATTTCGGACTGAACCTTATGAAAGGCTGCCTACGTACCCCTTTCGAGGATCAAGCCGAACGTAGTTCAATTGGTAGAGCTGGACAAGAGATCGAACTGCCTAGGCGAGTTCGTTTAGTGATTGAGTGCCAGTCATAGAAACCAAACTTGTCGAGAAATAAGCCTAAGTTTCTAAGTGCAGAGAGTTCTGAGTCTAAAAGAGTTCTCCCCCATGCTCCTCGCCTAGGACTTCTTATATACTAGCTCCAAGGTCGGTTGACGCTTTACTCTTCTGCCCTTAAGCCGTCATAGCATAAAATGAAGATATTCCATTTTCCCGATCTTCACAATTATCTTCAAAACTTCCATATTTACCCGCGGAAACTTGACATTTATCCTTCCTTGTGGACCAAGCGTAAACCGTGCTGTGGTTTACGGGCTTTTGGTTAAGAAATCGTAGGATGGGCCTCGAGTCGTGTTTTAGGTCCCTTTGGGCTGCCTTCTGACTCGACACGTTTACTACGATTTCTTCTGACAATGAACGAATTTTCCGCGGTTTCTAATCCGTAAAGTTTGATCGATGAGTTAGAATAGCGGAAAACATGGACTGAGCCTGCTACGGTCTTCGGGAGATAGCATTTGAAGGTTTGGCGAGAATTCATGGAATGGTGTCGTATCGATGTTCGGAAGAGCTCGATCGCTGCGTAGCGACCGAAATTTGGTTCGAGCCCGGTCGCTACGTAGCGACCGAGCTTCGGCTCGAGCTCGGCCGCTACGTAGCGACCGAGCGGGACGAGCGCTCGGTTGCTACGTAGCGACCGAGCTTTGGCTTGAGCTCGGTCGCTACGTAGCGACCGAGCTTCGGCTCGAGCTCGGTCGCTACGTAGCGACCGAGCTCAAGCCACGATCGCTCGGTCGCTACGTAGCGACCGAGCGGGACGATCGCTCGGTCGCTACGTAGCGACCGAGCTTTGGCTTGAGTTCGGTCGCTACGTAGCGACCGAGCGGGACGATCGCTCGGTCGCTACGCGCTACGTAGCGATCGAGCACGCTACGTAGCGACCGAGCACGCTACGTAGCGACCGAGCACGCTACGTAGCGACCGAGCACGCTACGTAGCGACCGAGCACGCTACGTAGCGACCGAGCACGCTACGTAGCGACCGAGCACGCTACGTAGCGACCGAGCACGCTACGTAGCGACCGAGCACGCTTCGTAGCGACCGAGCACGCTACGTAGCGACCGAGCATGCTACGTAGCGACCGTGCACGCTACGTAGCGACCGAGCTTTGGTGAGAGATCGGTCGCTACGTAGCGACCAGCTTTTGTGCTGGTTGCTACGCGGCAACCTTGTTCTCGTCTTTCTCCGATTTTTCGTGAATGTGTTTTCTTCGCAAGATTCTTCGTAAAAATAGATCTTTTTCTAAGATTTATTTTTCGTAAAAACGTTCATGCCGATTTTTACGAACTTTCAGACATTGATTCCGTCGTGACCGATTTTGACCTCATCACTCAACCCCCACCATATAGTTTATGGTATGGGGTTTTTTTATCTAATATAATATGTGGTGTTAAAAAAAAGCACCATAAATAATAGAAACGTAGATTAAAACATAAATAATAAACGGAATTTAGCAAAACTTAAAATAATAAAACAGAAATATGGGCGGTTAGACCAGCCGCTTAAACACAAAGCATAATTCTAAAACAAGAAAATGAAACAAGAACAAATATGATTGAAACTTTATTTATTAAAACTTACTTAAGAAGATATTCTAGCAAGGTTCTCGATTACAAAGATGGGAGAAGATGAAAGATGGGATATGAATGAAAGAGTAGGAGAATGAGAATGAGAACCTGCTCAGCAGCTGAAGCAAAGACTTCTTTATATAGGAGTTTACTAGGGTGCAATTACACATAAAAATTTAAAATAAAATTAAAAATGGTTTGTATGATATATGGATAATACCACTAGCAAAATCTAGCTCCATAATTATTTGATGTCTTCTGGAAGTGGAACTTGGTCTTCATGGCTACAGAAGATAGAACTTATTTAATTTGATGTTTTGGATTTTTATCGGGTATTGCAACAAGAGATCGTAAAAATTTTTCGTAACAATGTAACTGTATCCGACAAATTTGTAATAAAGACACTTTTGGATTTTGAGGAAATTTGCATTTTTTGTGGAGAGCGATTAAACTCCACTGTTGCCAAAAATTTCTTAATCGATATCTAGCACTTTGAGACTCTAAATCACTCTCTAAAGTACGAGAGATTTGATCAGACATTGACCGTAGAATATGTAAGGAGATTGCCTTAATTTATTCTTCAGATTTTGAACATGCCAACATTGCTAACATTTTGGATTTTTGAGCCAAGAAAAAGGTTGTCTTTGGTGTTTGGTTAAGTGTTTAGATTTTGAGTTTTGTTCCTTTATCCAGGTAAGAATATTTGACGGATAAAAGTTTGAGGGAATTTTGTACTTATTCCACCACTTGACTCTAATATTATTTGGATAACATGAATTGGATCTGAAGTAAATTCAAAGGACCATGAAAATGCCCAATGAAAATGAAATTTTGAGTGGAAGAGGGGCTAGTGGGGGAAAATATTTTTCTTTTTCAGAAGGAATGAAATTTGTCTTGAAGATATTGAATGATTTTTGGACATTGGGTTTAAATATTTATGTGACAGATTCAAAGTAGTTCCACCATGAACCAGTAGAGAAATTTAAATAAGTTACATCTAGTGTCATAGAAGATCAACCATGTGTGTTTGTGTTTAGGAGATTAGATTAAAAAAGAATTATACGACGCCTGTCAATAATCCCAATAGTTAAAGGGGAAATTGTAACAAGATAGCTTTTTAAAATATTATGGAAAATTTAGATTTTCGTTAAGATCATATTCCCGATCACATTGTGCAATGATTTTACGGATTTTGAAGGTGGAATAAGCGGCATTAGTGTGATTTTTGTTTAGATAGAAGTATTTGAAGGACACTGAATCTCTAATTTCCAAAATCATTTGAAAGAATAACACAATTTTATATGTATTATGTTGTTTGAACAAATTAGTTTTGCAAAAATATTTTTTTGATTGTTAAAAACGAATGTTTTTTTACAAAACAATATTTTCAAATATTTATAATATTTTAATAAGTATGTTTTTCAAAATATTCTGACAGAGTGTTTTGTAAAATCTCCTTCAGAATAATCTGTGAATTATTTGAAGGTTTTGAAACAATTTTAGAGGTCTGATTTTCTCTTAAAATCATTTTTAAAGGGACCTGGTTAAATTTCGAAATATCTTGAGAAATGAGGTGTTTGAAAGATTCCCCCCCGACTCCTGTCGCACGCTTTTTGCAATTGTAACATTTGATTCATGATAGCTTCTGAAGATTGAAGAGATTTTGAGGTGTTTGGTATTTCTTCTCTTTAGCACTCTTTTTGTAACTGAGATCGAGAGTTCTGTTTTTTTTTTGCGGCCATCTAAATTCTTTTGTTTAAGAATACCCCTATATCCTACATCTGAAGCATATGTTTCTACAATTTTTTTTTTAAATCCGAATCTGCGATGTGCAGACATGAAATTTCTAAGACCTTTTTTTTAACCTTTGAACTATTTCAATATGTTCGTTTGTCCAAGGAACGAGATTTTTCTATAGACAATTGTGCAAATGTTTAGATATTATATTAATATTAGGACATAAATCTAGAAAATAATTGAGACTTCCAAAGAACCTTTGTAATTGAGTTTTATCAATAATTTTGTCTGAAAATTTATTTTCAAATTATAAAGATCTTTCAATAGGTGTTATCATACCTTGTGATATGTAGTGACCTATAAATCTGATCTTAGTTTGAAATAGGAACATTTTTGTTTTGGAAGCAACAAAACCATGTTTTTCTCACAACTTAATACAATATTTTGAGATTTTTGAAATGTTCATCAATAGAATTTGAAAATATTAGTATATCATCAATGTAGACAATGCAAAACTTTGAATAGTCAAAGAATATATCATTCATGATTCTTTGAAATTCAGAAGTTGCATTTTTCAAACCAAATGGCATTACATTCCTTGGTACTGACCAAAAGAGACTCTAAATGCTGTTTGATAAGATCATTTATATTTTGATGTTTAAAAGAAATTTTATCATCAATAACTTTATATGGTGTAATCAAATTGATAAATCGTGTTCCTAAAATAACATTTTGATATGTAGCATTGTTGGGGTTAAAATCGGTAACGACGAAACCAATGTCGGAAAGTTCCCGAGAAATCTTTCTAAAGAAAATAAGAATACGGAAAACAAAAACTTCGTATTTTTAAATGGTCATCACACGACAAGCTCCTCTCAAAGGATCATTCACCCTCGAATGGACTATTCCCGAGCATCGAAGCAACAGAACCAGGGATCATTCGACCCGTCGTCAGGCGAAATTGGCAAGCCACACCCAACTCGCCCAACGGTGAGTCGGACCAATCGATCCAACTCGCCGTTGGGCGAGTTGGACGCACCACATCCAACTCACCCAACGGCGAGTTGGACGCACCACATCCAACTCGCCCAACGGCGAGTAGGATCAACCGAATCCGACTCGCCGTTGGGTGAGTTGGACGATCCGTTTCCAACTCGCCCAACGACAAGTTGGATCAGCCTTATCTGATTCGCCATTCGGTGAGTTGGATCAGTCCCGCACCATGCATTCTCATCTCTTGAACTCCCTCCTTCGAGTCTCGATCAAAATGTCTCTTGTTTCGTCTCGATCGGAGTTACTGTTGAAACTTTACAATAAAAACGAAGACTTATTTTCTAGTATAAGCCCGGATCAATCGCATAAAACGATAACAGTTAACTTAACACCATGGTTATCCCTGCTATTTCGTAAAACCGACGTCGTACTCGTACTGAAGGCAATTCTTCCGAAAGAAATCGTAAAAACGTTTTAGTCGAAAAACAGCCCAAAGGGTCTAAAACGCGGCAAAAGCCCACTTATGATTTTTTACGAGAATCCCAAAGTCACTATGACGGTTTATCGAATATTCGTGAGAAGAGATAAATGTCAAGTTTGAAGATAAATGTCAAGTTCGAAGATAAATGTCAAGTTTCAAGGGATAATAATGAAGATCGGGAAAAATGGGATATTTACGCGAGAGGATAAAATTGAATCAGGGGCAGAAAAGGAAAGACAACCGACCTTAAAGGGATATATAAGGGGAGCCAAGGAGGGGAGCGCATGAGACAATTCTTGTAGACTCTAGAACTCTTTGCAATTAGAGACCTTAGGCTTTATTTTGGACAAGATTTGGTTTTTATGACTTGCATTCATACTAGACGAACTCTCCCATGCAGTTCAATCTCTTAGTTCCACTCTTTCAATTGAACTACGTTCATCTTGATCCTCGAAAGGGGTACGTAGGCAGCCTTTCATAAGGTTCAGTCTGAAATCAATCAAAACCTTTTTTGTATCTTTTTTCGTTTGTTGTTATGGAGTTGCGACTCAACTTGGTTTAAGGTTTTTGGTGGCTAGAACTAGGGAATTCGCTGACAGCTCTTGCGGCCAAAGCTTTTATAATCTTTTGTAATAATCGCAACGCTCTTACGCGGATTCGAAATAAAGATGTACTTTTTTTGTAAATTTGTTTTATTATCTTTTCATAATTTCCGGATTTTGGTCACTTGTCGCTGGTTCTCACAGAGAATCCGAGACCTCAGGAAAAGTTAGGGTTTCCTGGCCTTCCTCCGATTACAGAAATTGACGGTGTGAATTTCGGTTCTCACAAGCATCTGTGAGAACAAATGCAGTTTTAATAAGGATATTTTATCTATACTATTAAAGCAGGATCCTATTGTGCTTTTTACCTTAGCCTACCCTTTCTTTACTAACATTGCATGTTTCATTAAGGACAATCAAGTAATATTAATAACACATCTATATTGGGCCATTTTTTTGGATCAAGCCCATTGTCCAATTCTCACATTTGTTTTTCCTTTGGGCCATTGAGTCCAAGTTCAAATAATTTTTTTCTAACCATTCTTAATTATTTTTTTTCTTTTCTTAATATAATTTAAGCATTCATAAAAAAAATTGATTTTTTCATTGAAAAGTATAAATCTTTATTAAAAGTATATAATTATTTTTATTAAAAATATTAACCACATAATAAAATTAATTTATCAGGGTTATACCAACTTAATCCATTAAAGAAATACAGTTTAATTTTTTAAACATAAATAGTCATTTAAAATGAAACACGATAAAGGAAGATAAAAAGTTTAAGTCTTTTATAAAATAAAACACAAATATATGAAATATGACGCTAAATATTTGTCAATTGAAAAAAAAAAAAAATAAATCCGCGCTTTGAAAGCGCGGATCAAAATCTAGTTTTAATATTAAAGCTTCTGCTTTAGATGTTATACGAAGTTTAGGGTTATTTTCAGAAGATAACTTTTCTCAAGTTTATATATGAAAACATTTTGTATCAAGCTTAGAATTGATGCAATTAAGATCTGCACTTGTGTCGAACAAAACAATTGTATCATTGTTTTTTAAATTTTCAGATAAAAACAATGGTAATTCTAATTTTATATTTTCGCGAAGTTATTTCTCTTAGAATGAAAAGGAAATCATTTGGGGCAATCGTTTTCTTGTTCTTCCAAACTAGAATCATGCTGACCATTTATAAAAGATAACTGAGTGAAAATACTCATAATCTTGTTTTTTTAATTGATTTTTAGATAATTTTTTACTTCTTTGATTTCAATTCTAAGATCTTGTATTGTTGTTTTCGAAGTGTCTTTCATTCGTTTTTTGAGAATGGTGGTGACATCAAAAGAGGATTTGGAGGAAGTTGGACCATGGGATTTTGGAGAACTATTTGTGTGTTTTAACATCTTTTCGTTTAAAGAGAAAGGATTTTCTCGAGAAATTTTGTTTTAAGCTTAGATCAGAAATGTAATTTAATATTTCAAGTTGTAATTCTTGATCATTAGCAAGGACATCAATATTCTTTTCATCTGAATATGAACTAGATGATGAACTATTTAGTTCATTAACTTGAAGGGCTTTTTCAGAAGTCATGGATGAGTCAGAGTCATAGGATGAAGAAGAGTTATTTAGTAAAAGATTAGATATTTTCCTCGAAATTTCCTCTCCAAGGTGTAGTTCCTGGATTTTGCGATTAAAATGGCAAAACTTTGAGTGTGGCATTTCTTATTGCATTTGAAGCATGTAAGGTTTTTATAGAAGAGTTTTTGGCTGGGGTTTTTTTTGAAGGAAATTTTTTTTGGGGTTTTCTCCATGAATTCTCACGACCTTTAAAGCTCTTATGGTTTATAGAATATTTTCTACTTATTTTTAGGATAGTACTTTTTGTTGCAATCTCCTACACAAGATTTACTACCATGGTTAGGGTCTATTTCAAATTGTTTACAAAATGGACCTAACTGTATTTTTGTTGTTTTGAGTTCCCACTTGAGATGTTTCGAAGTTTCAAGTCTTGGCATATCCTAAGACCTTCTTGACAATACTAATCAACTCTCAATAAGTGAAATCATCATAATCTATTATTTGGGTTCTCATGGAATCTCTAATTTTGTTTCTAACTTTGTGTCCTAAGAGTGTAGGACGCCCAACTAGGATTTTTTCTTTCAAAAAAGGTTGGTTAGAATCCTGACGGAGTAAAACTCTAGAAAAAGATGTATGTTTGTACTAGTGGAGATCACTTAGTTTTTTGCATTTAAGATTTGAAAGAAGTTCATTTTTGTCTCTAAGAACTGAGGTATCCCCTATCGAATGCAAGGTTATGCTTATGACTAATGTAGTAATACTACAAGAAAACGCATTTATAACGGCGACGGTTTTTGTAGTTATTTCGTCGTAAAATAGGGTTTACGACGAATTAACTACGAAAGTCATTTCCTCGTTAAACGTTTGTCGTAACGTAAATTTCCTCGCTAATTCGTCGTAGAGAAAATCTTTCGTCGTAAAGTGGGGTCAACAATTTCCTCGTAAAAGCCACGTAAACTTTTTCCTTGTAAATTACATGTAAACCATTTCCTCATAAAGTACACGTAAACAACATCCTCGTAAAGTACACGTAAAGTATTTCCTCGTAAAGTACACGTAAAAATTTTTCTCGTAAAGTAGACGCTCAATTTTATCGTTATTTACACGTAAATTTATGACGAATCTGCGTGTCTTTCATAGTAAATTCCTCAGTAACAATTTTCAGTTTCCTCGTTAATTAGACGTAAATTAGCTACGAATTCAATTCTTTATTTTTTACAAAAACAAAAATTAAATCAAATCTCGTTTTAAATTTATTTCAAAATTCTTAAAAATTTAAATAATATATAAAAATCAATACGAAAATATTTTATAAATATTTAAGTTTCAAATTTATAATTCAAAATAAAAAGAAGAAAAAAAAAACTAAGGGTTGTTGTTGTGGAGCTCGTCGAAGAACTCATGACTCCTCCTCCGCACTTATTCTTCATCCTCCTGTGTGTGGGATGGCTCTAGAATAGGATTTCGTGTCCGCATCTCCGCCAACATGGTCTCCAAATGAGGATTTCCAGCCGCTATAACGTTTAGAAAGCCCTCGACTGAAGTCATAGGAGCTGTGAACGCAGACCGCGTCGAGTTCATCTCGGAACGGAGCTGAGTAACTTCTTCAGCCACTCTCTGGCCATAAGAGGATGTTGCTCTTGGAACTTCGTTGACGGAAACAATCCCCAATGTACGTCCCTTTTTCTTAGGGACAACCTTAAAAAAAAATTAATGTTAGTAATAAAAATTAGATTAAATGAATAATAATAATAAAAGATTTAAATTTTTTTACCTCCTCGTAAATCTGATCCACTTCAAATATAGATAATGTGACCGGTATTCCACCGGGAGACTGCTGGGTCAGCTGGGTTTGGCGGTCTTCAATCCAAGCAACCACCTCGTTGTAGATTTGCTCAGACCTAGAATCTACAAATTGCCCAACCTTGTTCTTGTGGGGTCCTCTCGTAAATATCCTTAAGAGACGGGATAACTCTCGTCTCTTTGGCCTAAAAATTTTGTTTTAAGCTTAGATCAGAAATGTAATTTAATATTTCAAGTTGTAATTCTTGATCATTAGTAAGGACATCAATATTCTTTTCATTTGAATCTGAACTAGATGATGAAATATTTAGTTCATTAACTTGAAGGGCTTTTTCAGAAGTCATGGATGAGTAAGAAGAGTTATTTAGTAAAAGATTAGATATTTTTCTCGAAATTTCTTCTCCAAGGTTTAGTTCCTGGATTTTGTGATTAAAATGGCAAGACTTTGAGTGTGGCATTTATTATTTCTCCATAAATTCTCACGACCTTTAAAGCTCTTATGATTTATAGAATATTTTATAGACTTATTTTTAGGATAGTAGTTTTTGTTGCGATCTCCTACACAAGATTTACTATGTTAGGGTCTATTTCCAATTGTTTACAGAATGAACCTAACTGTATTCTTGTTGTTTAAGAGTAGCGCTTCCATCTCCGCACGAAGGGGGGAGAGACTAGCCCTAACATTCCTCGTTCCCAACAATCCATCAAATCCTTCTAAGGTACTGAACCAACCTTGTCCTGAAAAGGTATCGCCCTCTTTCCATGAGCCATCCGAAAAACACCATATTCCTGTAATTGACGGCAGGATCGTATCTACTATTTGTGGTATTGTCCTCTGTTCATTCAATATTTGTGCCTCAGCCCACAGTGTTGATTCTGTTTCTGCCAATTTAAGCGTATCCAAATGATCCATATCCAGATTACTGAAAACTTTATTATTCCTAACTTTCCAGATATACCATAGTATCCATGCAAACTGATGATCTTCCATCTGCGGGAAAACTCTCCAGAACAGATGATCCATGTTTGTGAAGAGAGAACTTGTTGGAAAAATGGCTGGATTTGATGGTATCTTCGAAAGAGCCGAAACCTGGATTGCTGGAGGACATTCAAAAAACACATGGTTTATGGATTCCCCTTGGGCTCCACATCTTCCACAACAAATATCCCCTTGTATCTCCCTTGCTTGTAAATTCTTCTTCACTGCTATACATCTTGTCACTAATTGCCATAGGAAATGTTTCGACTTTGGTGGGCACCGTATTTTCCAGCAGAAAGCCTTCAGAACATCAACTGGGGGACCAATCAATAATGGTGGCCTTTCCCTATCTAGATAAATCCGTTCTACCTGATATCCTGATTTGACTGTATATTTCCCATTTTTTGTGAAGTGCCATCCATCTCTATCTACCCTCTGAGTCCTGCTCAGTGGCATGCTTTCTATAAGTTTTGCATCCTGTGGATCCACCAAAGCCCGAATTGCCTGTGAATTCCAAGTGTGTGAGGTAGAGTCAATGAGAGACTCTACTGTAAGGTCCGCGTATAAATTGTGTTGGTTTTTATTAGCTGGTCTCGGGCGAGTGGTTGGAAGCCATGGATCATTCCATACAGATATAGAAGAACATGATACCACCCAGTTGATTAGTCTTTTGCTTACCAGAGATCTAGCAGAGACAATACTTTGTCAGCCATATGACGGAGAATATGAACGAATCGGTTCTAGAGGTGAAGCATTTCTAAAATACTGACCTTTGAAAACTCGAGAGAATAAAGTGTTTGGCCTCTCTATCAGACCCAATAACTGTTTACCAAGCATCGCTGTGTTGAAATCAGTGATGTCTTTAAACCCCAAACCTCCTTCAACATTATCTACACATATTTTGTCCCATGATTTCCAGTGCATGTCCCTTGTACTTCCCCCTGAACTCCACCAGAATTGTGACACCGCGCTCGTCAATTTTTTCAAAGGATCCTTAGGTAAATGATAGCAAGACATCGTATGATTTGGTAATGCCGTAACCACTTATTTAATGATCACTTCCTTTCCACCTTTTGTGAAAAACATGAAAGTCCACCCATTGACTCTATTATTTAAACGATCTTGTACAAAGCTAAAACTTGTATCTTTGATCCCCCAAATTTTCTGGTAAACCAAGGTAGGATCCCATTCCTCCAAGAATCTGAATGCCTAAAATATCCCTTAATTCCTGTCTGACGGGTTCTTCAATCTTATGCCAAAATTGAATTGAAGACTTATCAAAATTTATTAGCTGCCCTGAAACTGCCTCATATTCCTTTAAAATCCTAAGAATGGTTTGACACTCTTCTTTTTGAGCTTTATAAAAGAAAAGACTATCATCCGAAAAAATCAAATGAGATATCGATGGGCAAGCTCTAGCTACCTTCATTCCCGTTAGTTGTTGCCCTCTCTCTGCCTTTTTTATATTTGCAATTAAAGCCTCAGTACAGAGAATAAATAAATAAGGCGATAAAGGATCTCCTTGACGTAAGTCCCTATTTGGAACAATGAGGTCACGTGGTTGACCATTTATAAGAACCCGATATTGAACCGATGAAATACATTTCATTATCAATTTGATCTAATGAAGATCAAAACCCATTTTCTGTAGTAAGGCCTTAATAAAGTCCCATTCCACTCTATCATACGCTTTGCTCATATCCGTTTTAATTGCCATATACTTTCCTTGACATGCTTTATTGGTTCGCAATCCGTGGAACATTTCCTGGGCGATAATAATATTATCCGAGATTAACCTTCCTGCCATGAATGCTGATTGAGTTTCGGATATGAGTAAGGGAAGATTAATTTTCAATCGCTGACACAAAACCTTCGAAATAATTTTATATCCTACATTACATAGACTGATTGGCCTCAATTTCGTCATCCTTGTAGGTCTCTCAGTCTTTGGAATCATGCAGATATTAGTAATATTTAATCGTGCATCCATTTCTCCCGAAACCAAGAAATTATTTACCATTTCTACCAAATCATTCTTAATAATATGCCAGGAGTGTTGGAAAAATAGGGATGTCATGTCGTCCGGTTCTGACGCCTTTTCTGGGTGCATCAAAAACAAAGTCTCTCTAACCTCCTCCTCCGACGCTATCCTCAACAAACGTTGATTCATCTTCGAAAAACTATCGAATTCCGATGGGGAGGTGGTACTAAAAAGATCTTCGAAATAGTCTATTGCCACCTTTTCCACGCCATTATCCTCTGTAATCCAATTTCCATCAGCATCATGTAATCCAACAATTCTATTACGAACCCGCCGTTGCTTAGGTAAAGCGTGATAAAATTTTGTGTCAAGATCCCCAGATGAATATACCACATGTTTCTGATTTTCTGGTGCCAGTAATCTTCTTCATCCTTATATGCATCTTGTAATTTCCTAAACACCTTCGTAATATCCTCTTGAGACCTGGTATTATCTGTTTGTACTTCTTCAAGCGCTTGCTGTAACTCATTTATTTTTTCTTTTCCATAAGGTGGATTATTTTCCGCCATTTAGCAATTTCATGACGACAATTACTAATTTTTGCCACTATACTCTCTACTCTCCCTTCTACTCTTCCTTCGTTGTAGTCTATCCAACCCATTGTAATTAAATCCATGAGACCCGCTTGTCCAATCCATCTCTTATCGAACTGAGTAACTTCATCAGCCAGTCTCTAGGCATAAGAGGATGTTGCTCTTCGAACATCGTTGACGGAAACCAATCTCCAATGTACGTTCCTTTTTCTTAGGGACAACCTTAAAAAAAAAAATTAATGTTAGTGATAAAAAGTTAGATTAAATGAATAATAATAATAAAAGATTTAAATTTTTTTACCTCCTCGCAAATCTTATCCACTTCAAGTGTGGATAATGTGACCGGTATTCTATCGGGAGACTGCTGGGTCAGCTGGGTTTGGCGGTCTTCAATCCGAGCAACCACCTCGTTGTGGATTTGCTCGGACCTAGAATCTACAGATTCCCCAGCCTTGTTCTTGTGGGTCCTCTCGTAAAGATCCTTAAGAGACGGGAGAACATTTAAGAAAATTTAAGAACTCCCGTCTCTTTGGCCTAAAAAACATTTAAAAAGTTAGAATATATTAAAAAATAATAATTAATTAATTAAAATATTTACCATATCCAAATGGACACCGGCGTGGGGTTTTTGACCCGTAGTGTTAAGCATCGGCCCGTTGCCCTGCTCATCTTCCATCTGACAGGAGGCGGAGCAATTGTTAGAGACTTTAATGGGCGATGGCAGGTTCCAATAACGGATGAGGCCATCCCACACAGCCGTGGTGAGCTCAGCGGGTTTTCCATGCTCATAACCCTTCACGATCCAGTCATCCTTCCAGTTGGATACCGTGTTCAACAATCGAGCTTTCGCATTCCCGATAAACTCTTTCTTCACCCTCTTGTTCATCCATATGGACCAATGATATTTTAGCTGTAAAAAGAAAAATTAGATTATTAATTAGTTTAAAAATAATAAAAAGTAGTAATAATAAAAAATAAAGTCTATATAATTAATTCATAGTAACTTACGGCAAACGTTTTGAACCACGTCTTTCTGACGTGGTCCGGCGTCAATTTCCAGTTCGGATGAGCGTCGGGGAAGTAGCCTTTGATCACCTGATATATGGTGTTTTTGACATCATTGTACATATCTTTTCTAATTGGTTTTCAAGTCTTTATAGAGTCTTCCTAGTCTTTTTCGAGTCATTACAGGCCTGGAGTTGGCTTTGAGGGAAGATAGGCCACTTAAAGACGCAGAAAACAGTGCTACTTGGTGATTTTCACGCAGAACTGTCGAGCGGAGCAACCGAGTGCCTGTTCCAGCGGCAGAGATTTTAAGGAAGTTTCCAAATATTTCGGGATTTTACCTAGGGCTTCCCCCTTTTTGTCCCAGCCGCCTGTGGCTTCTATATAACTTCTTTTTTTGTTTTTCTATATTTGGCTACGCTAGTTTTTACACAAGAAACCATTGGAGACTTTTGTACTTGAAGATTTGCTACCTTGAAAGGGAGAAGGCTTCATCTCTCTCACCTTGAGAAGATTGCTGAACCCTATCTTATTTATATATTGATTCAACATGTTTTCTTCATATATTGTCTCTGTGGTTTCTCTTTTCATGGCTGAGTAGTCGTTAGTTAGGTTTAGGGTGTTAGGGATCAGGGATCAATGAGTTAGACACAAATAGGATTGTTATTCTTTGATATCCCTATCTATTGCTAATCTTAATGCTTGTGTTAAACTGACCATTTATCATCTGATCATAGGTTCAATCTAATCATCAAAAGTGTTTTAGGTTGCTAGAAAAAACATAGATAGATGATTTGTCCTTAGCCAACGAAAGCTGATGCTAAGGCAAATCGTGAACCAATTGAATATGAACTTAATGCTTGTCAGCATTCTCTGATCCAAACGACAGTTTAGGCATTAGGATTGCTTGATAAATTGGTAGACACCACGACAGTGGGTTTATCTATTCTTGTTGTTCAAGTTCTAGATTGGCTCTTATTGCCTTCCTGAATAGTTTTGTAGCTCATGATCCTAAGTATCCCAAAGAATCACCCTGAACCGAGCTCTCTTAATCATCTGAAAACCTTTAATTAATCTTGTTACTTGCTTGTCACGAAACCCTCAAATCTTAAAACCCCCGTATTGTTTTAGCTTGATATTGATCCCATAGAAATAAAGTGTAATCGTTGGTCTTTGTGGATTCAATCCTAAAGTGCTACATCGACATACCATTCGATTGTGGTAGTGTGCACATTAGGTTAATTGGTGTGCGTATACACGTAATATCAATTTGGCGCTGTTGCCGGGGACCATCTTTTTACCTTTATTTTTCGGTTATTTATTTAGTCTAAGACCTGTAACTTGCTCTATCTTTTTTGTTGCAGCTAATTTTTCAGGTGCATGACCAGTAGACATACTCGGAGAAACGCACAAGGAGAGTTAGTTACATTTAGCGACCAGGAGCTAGCAAGGTTAGAAAGAACAAGCCGTCAACAATCAGGGCCGAACAACGCCATAATGGGCGACTACGGCAATCAAGAGCAACTCACTGCTCAGTTGCAACAGATGCAACAACAGATGCTTCAAATGCAGCAGACCATCCAAGCTCAGCAAGATGCTGATGAACAGGCTGCTCTCGCGCGGCAGGAACAACAGGCGCAGACTGCTTCAATCGGGCAGAGAAACCTTCCTTGCAACATCCCTACTACTCGTTCTGCCATAGTTCCTCCACCCTGCACCAGGCAGGACTTCGAGATCAAGCCTGCTTTGATCGGTCTAGTACAGAGAAAGGTGTTTTCTGGTCTCTTTAAAGAAATTCCAATGGAGCATATTTAGAGCTTCGAAAAAGTCTGCAGTTTCACTCGCGCGAATGGTGTTCCACCAGACTACAGTAGGTGCATGTTGTTCCCATTCTCTCTTGACGGAAAAGCTGCATGGTGGTTGAACTCTCTCCCTACCGGCTCTCTCACTTCATGGGAACATGTCCGATCAGCGTTCCTCAGCCATTTCTACTCTAAGGCGAGCACAACTGCATTGAGGAACAAGATCACCTCCTTCGGACAGCTCACTGATGAGCCTTTCTGCGACACATGAGAGCGCTTCAATGAGTATCGCAGAGAATGTCCTCACCATGGATTTGATGATGACTACCTCTTGGGAATTTTCTATGATGGAGTTGACTGGGAATTTCAGACTGCTATGAACTCTGCCAGCAATGGAGACTTCATGACTCAGACCACTGATGGAGCGTTTGAGCTGATTGAGAACATGGCTGCTACCTCAGCCAATAAGAACGAGGAGAGTGATTGCTCCAAGAAAGGGAACAGTTCTGACACCCAGAAGATAGATGAGCTGACTGCCAAGGTTGATCAGCTACTGAAAAACAACCAAGGGCACGTCTTAAGCATGGAGCAAGCTACGGTTGGGCATATTCAGAATCAGAACCAGCGACAACCACAGAGCAATCAGCAAGCTGTTCCAACTACCGGGAACAGTCAACCAGATGAGTTGAAGGGTCTGAGTATGATGATGCAACAACTGTTGCAGGGTATGCAGATTCATGGTAAGGCATTGAATCAGGTTTCTACAGACATCAACACCAGGATGGATAACATGTCACCGAGCTGAATACAAAGTATGATACTGTGAGCAACCATATAAAGAGGATTGATGTTCAGCTTGCTCAAACAGCTGAGAGTGTTAAGAGGCAGCAAGGTATGCTTCCTGGAAGAGTGCGATGAATCCTAGGGTTGAGCACTGTAATGCAACAAAGCTGAGATGTGAGAAAGTTGGGAAAAAGAACCAGAGAAACTGTTTGCTGAGACTGCTCTAGGCGCAGAAGAGAGAACAGAGCAGTCTGCTAGCTCTTAAGCGACTGCTCCTGGCGAACCTGCTGAGACTCCACCAGTGCGAGTCTGTGTTCCTAAGGTTCCCTATCCAATTCCACCTAAACATCTGATGGATCCTATTAGTGCAGAGCAGCTGGCTGGGTTTAGGAAGTTGGTGAGAAGGCTTCCTCAAAGTATCTCATTTGAACATGCTTGGGAGATTCGGCCATTGCTTATGTTCTTCAAAAATTGCAGAGAATCTCAGGAGGATATCAAGGCACTCTTTACTGAAGCACTGACACCATCGCTGAAGGTACTGCCTAAGGTTGATGACCCTGGAAAGTTTGTTTTTCCTTGTTCCATTGCTGGAGTGGAATTCAAGGAAGCTCTTTGTGATTCTGGGTCTAGTGTGAACCTTGTCTCAAAAGCAATTGTAGACGAGTTGGGCATTGTTGATGTTGAGCCTTCTCAGGTGACTCTGGCTTTTGCAAACTCTTCCATGGCAGTCCCTTATGGCACAATTCGCAACCTTCCTGTCCAAGTTGGGAACTGTATTCTCTATACCGAATTTCAGGTTGTTGAGATGAGCAAGGATCATGAGATGCCTTTAATCTTTGGAAGGTCATTTATGGCTACAGTAGGAGCAGTCGTCGACATGCCTAATAAGAGAGTCTCCTTCTCCAACATCAACAAGAAGGTTTTCTACAAGAATGTCTCAACCAGATCACAAATCCGATACGCCTCCTGCATCTCAGTTGTTAGAGGAGAACAGCTGGAAATTGTTCATAAGAAGGAACTTGGTAAAAAGGGTGAGATCAAAGAAGTCCTGGATGGAGATCCTCACACTGATACCAAGAAACTCAGTGGGAATGCAAGGGTGAAAGAAAAAATCCAAAAGAAAAGGGTCAAGGACGATCCTACAATGACTTTGATACCGCGGAAGTGTGATGAGAAATCCATGAGGTAAAGTGCAAGGGTACCTCTAAACTTTCTCTAAAGTTCGAGTAATTCTCACACATGAGCTGAAAGAGAAATAAGAAGCTGCTGAGAAGGGGTTCCTAAGCAGAGTTCTAAAGTTGAACATGTCTGATTGTGGAGCTTGTTTTGGAACAAGCCCTCATGATCAACCCCCTCATGATCAACCCGACTGATCCCTGTCACCAAGTCAAGCTAGTGACTTAAACCAAGCGCTTGGTAGGAGGCAACCCACTGGTAAGTGTAAATATAACCTGGTTTTGTTTTTGTTTGCTTATTTTTCGTTTTAGTTTATTGAGTCTCAGGTCAAAAAGCAAAAAAATCCGAGATACTTCAAAAATTCTAGGTGGCAGCAACGGAACAACCTGCCCTCTGAAAAGAGCGGCTGTTCCAGGCGACCATCTGACGATAGAACACCCATAATTTTCATGGAGCACCCACTCCACTCAGGTAAGTATCTCAACCAAAAAAAATGTTTATTCTTGTTTTCACCTTCTTTCTGATTTATTTTCACACCAGAGATGGTGTGAAGTAAGTCTGGGGGAGGGTTTTTGTCGTTTACTAACTTGTTTTTTTTCTTTTGTTTTTCTTTGGAGTCAGTTTGAGTCAGTTTTTATGATCGAGTCAGTCAAAACTTTGTGGGAATTAGGACCTTATTCTGTGTTGATCACTGACAACCTCGTGCTTTAGTTATCTTATTCAGTGACCTTAGCAGTGGCGAAAGACACACATGTGGACCTGGAACACCCTGACATTATCTCATTTGGTTCTCCAGAAGATTTTGGCTTGTCGAGGTTACACTAGAAAGACGTAGGTTCATTTAACTTGAACCTAATCTTGACTGCAATTCTTCTTATTATGGCATTAGATCAGGGAAACGAGAATACACTCAGGACTTCTTATTCTTTTTATCCATCTTGCTGATCCTGAGTGGCTAGCTCATGTTTAGCTAGTTCCCACCATGCACCTTAGCCTTTATTCCACCTTCATGTATTTGTTTTTCAGTTTCATATGTGGAGATATGTGTAAAAAAGTAGGAGAGGAAAGGATCAACGCCGCCTCTTACGCGTTACTGCTGCAGAAATTCAGTCAGAAAGGAGAACAAGCAGATTAAGGGGGCAACCGCTCCATAACCAATGAACTGCGCAAGAGCAGAGGTGGAAAACCAGAATGGTTGCAAAATCAGAACCACCAGTTGCACTTAGAACCATCATGTATTACCTCCTTCTTCGTCACATCACCATATCAGTCTTCAAAAAAAAATAAAAATAATAATAAGGTGATGGAGAAGGGGAAGAAAGAAAAGAAACATGGAGCCACTGGGAAAGTCGAGCGAGAAGTTGGTACCAAGTGTTCAAGACTATGCAGAGGAAAGTGGGAAGCAGAACAATCAATCGCCTGTTCCATCATCAGAACAATCGCACCAGATATAGCAAAAACGAGTAGAGGCTGTGGACATCAATGGATCTATCCTCTCTTGCCATTTTGTGCGATATCTTGCATCCTCTACAATGAAATGGTAGCCCCTAAACATTCTTAACTCCACCATTAAATAGCTTGTTCCACACCTAGACCGTCTACCCTGAATAGTGCCTGTGATGAGAAGCTCATGCTACTCTTAATTGAATGTAAGGAGCTTTGTCTGGAAAATGTAGCTTTTGCAGGTTTGAGATGTAGAGTATGGAGCCGATCTTGAACAGCAGTCAGTGGGGTTTTGGTAAGGGTGTGTTGTCCTAGTTTTACTACTTGTATGGTTCAGATATTCGTGGTTAAAGTATGGTTGCTGAGAATAGGATAGTTCCCACACTTTCAAACTTTTCTCCAAGTTCTTGATACTTGACATTGTTTGAGGACAAACAAGGATCTAAGTCTGGGGGAATTGATATATGGTGTTTTTGACATCATTGTATATATGTTTTCTAATTGGTTTTCAAGTTTTTATCGAGTCTTCCTAGTCCTTTTCGAGTCATTACAGGTCTGAAGTTGGCTTTGAGGGAAGATAGGCCACTTGGAGCAAAGACGCAGAAAACAGTGCAATTTGGTGATTTTCACGCAGAATAGTCGAGCGGAGCAACCCGATGCCTGTTCCAGCGGCAGATATTTTTAAGGAATTTTCCAAATATTTCGGGATTTTACCTAGGGCTTCCCCCTTTTTTTCCCAGCCGCATGTGGCTTCTATATAACTTCTTTTTCTGTTTTTCGATATTTGGCTACGCTAGTTTTTACACAAGAAACCATTGGAGACTTTTGTACTTGAAGATTTGCTACCTTGAAAGGGAGAAGGCTTCATCTCTCTCACCTTGAGAAGATTACTGAACCCTATCTTATTTATATATTGAGTCAACATGTTTTCTTCATATATTGTCTCCGTGATTTCTCTGTTCATGGCTGAGTAGTCGTTTGTTAGGTTTATGGTGTTAGGGATCATGGATCAATGAGTTAGACACAAATAGGATTATTATTCTTTGATATCTCTATCTACTGCAAATCTTAATGCTTGTATTAAACTGGTCATTTATCATCTGATCATATGTTTAATCTAATCATCAAAAGTGTTTTAGGTTGCTAGAAAAAGCATAGATAGGCGATTTGTCCTTAGCCAACGAAAGCTGATGCTAAGGCAAATCGTGAACCAATTGAATTTGAACTTAATGCTTGTCATCATTCTCTGATCCAAACGACAGTTTAGGCATTAGAATTGCTTGATAAATTGGTAGACACTATGACAGTGGGTTTATCTATTCTTGTTGTTCAAGTTCTAGATTGGCACTTTTTGCCTTCCTGAATAGTTGTGTAGCTCATGATCCTAGGTATCCCGATGAATCACCCTGAACCTAGCTCTCTTAATCATCTGAAAACCTTTAATTATTCTTGTTACTTGGTTGTCACGAAACCTTCAAATCTTAAAACCCCCATATTGTTTTAGCTTCATATTGATCCTATAGAAATAAAGTGTAATCGTTGGTCTCTGTGGATTCGATCCTAAAGTGCTACATAGACATACCATTCGATAGTAGTAGTGTGCACATTATGTTAATTGGTGTGCGTATACACGTAATATCATCACCTCGGTTACGATCCGAGCGACAGAACCGTCAACCCCAAACCTGAAAAAAACAAAGAAAAAAGTATTTAAATTATTTATTTTTGTTCTAAGATAATTGCACAATAAAAATGTAACGTACTACAAAGTTCCGTCCGGTCAGTCGGGGTCTAAGACTGGTAAACCTTCTCTGCCTGGCTGATCGAGAATGTCCTCGATGGTGTACATTGCATAAGGAGCACTCGGCGGCACCGACAAATTGGGATGAATCCTGGCCGCCATCGGAGGAGGTGCCTCTTCTGGAACATGATCATGATGCGCGGGTGGAGCATCAAACCGAGGAACCGGTGGCGGAACATACAGAGGAACCGGTGGTGCACCAAAAGGAGGCGACTGAGAGACTCTCTGAGAAGACTGAGAGTCGGGGACAGTCTCTGGAAAAGAAGAACCGGGAGCTGAAGAAGATGATGCGCATGTACGACTATCAGGCTCACCAAACATCTCTCTGTAATGCGGTGTAAGCTTGTTCTTTTGAACCATCTGGAAAAAAAAAAATTTAATTGTCATTATCAACCATATAAAACATATAAATAGTTTATTAATTAACATTTAAAAATCATCATCTTGTATTATCAACAAATTCCATAAACCTATCTACAAATTCCATAAACCTATCTACAACTAACCACCTAATCAACACTAATTACCCTAAACTAACCACCTATGCTAAATTAGAGAGCAAGTAGAGAGGAGTACCTTGCTATCAGGAAGAGAGTAAATGACTACGAAATGAGAAGTGATTTGGTTTGGGTATATATAGAGACTTATATTTCATCGTAAAATCCTCGTAAATTTACGAGGAATTAGCGAGGCCAGCGTTTTCTTTTTTATGTTTCGTCGTAAAGCCCACGTAAATTTACGAGGAATTAGCAAGGCCCGTGTTTTTCTTTATGAGGTCTTTACGAGGAAATACCAAAGCCCGTGTTTTTTTTACGACAATTTTACGAGTAAGATATGTAAATCCTTATAAGCCAAAACCCCAAACCCCAAGTCCATGTTATTAACTTTTGTCGTAAAATTGTCATTAATTAGCGAGGAAATAACAAGGTCCGTGTTTTTGTTACAAGGAAATAACAAGGCCCGCGTTTTCTTTTTACGAGTATTTTATGACGAAGTGTTTTTCAATTTACAAAAAAAAACTGAAGGAAGACACCGGCACCAGAACAGTCGTTATCAATTCCAAATAGCATTTGAAATTGATCAGAACTGTTCTGGTGACGGTGCACTCCCTTCAGGTTTTTTTAAACTATTGATTAGTTTTTTTGTGCAAGTTTAGAATGGGAGGGGTGTGCTTATTTATAGAAGTAGTTGTCATTGTAAAATCCTTGTTAATTCACGAGGAAATAACAAGGCCCGTGTTTTTGTTACGAGGAAATAACAAGGCCCACGTTTTATTTTTACTATTACTGTAGGACGAAATTGTTTTCAATTTTGTCGTAAAGTCCTCGTTAGTTTACGAGGAAATAACAGGCCCCGTGTTTTATTTTTACGATATTTTACGACGAAGTTATTTTTAATTTTGTCGTAAAGTCCTCGTTAGTTTACGAGGAAATAACAAGGCCGGTGTTTTTTTACGAATGTTTTACGAGGAAGATATGCAAATCCCTATAACCCGAAACCTCAAACCCCAAGTTCCTTAAACTTCATCACTCAATTTCTTCTTTCTAAACCCCAAACCCCCAATTGCCTTACACAAAATCAAATTATATATTTGAATTTTCATGATTAAACAAACTAAACACATGCATTAAGTCTGAAAGTAAATCATATTAAAGAAAATTACATCATCATTCGGATACATCATTGACATTCTCATCATCACTAGACACATCATCATTTTCATTAAACTCGTCTTCAATAGCTTCGTCTGTCGTATCGCCGGGAAGATCTTCGTACTCACAATTATGCAGATCAATAAGAAGGATGTCATCTATTTGTTGTTCAGGTTCCTCGACTTCATTGATGTGTTCTTCTTGCAAATGGTTGTTCTTCTCTACCGATTATTCGTCCACGAGGTGTAACTTTGATAATGGCAAACCAATTGATTCCTGATTCTCTCATCCGAGGGTATGGAAGGAAACTGACTTGGTCTGCTTGCGAAGCTAATATGAAAGGATCAAATTTGTTGTACCTTCGTCCACCATGGACATCAAGTACACCGAATTTGTTCAATCAAACACCTCTGTTGACGATGGGGTCGTACCAGTCACATTTGAAAAAGACACATTTCAGCTTCAATAACCCTGGAAATTCCACTTCAGTAATCTCCTGCAAGATCCCGTAGAAATCTGTTTGGTCTTTCACACATATTCCATAATTACTTGTCGCCCGCTGTCTACCATACTCATATGTATGAAAAGTAAAGCCTCATGTGAAATACATCGGTGATGTGGTGACCTTTGCAGCTGGACCTTGTGTGGGAACCAAAATTCGCACTGTCGATTTCCATTTAAATTAGGAAAGTTAGGAAAACCCTAATTTCCCAGAGGTCCCGGATATCTGTTAAACCACACGCCAAGCAATCTGAACACGCAATTAAAGACGAAAAGAAATAAGAAATCGTAAAAGAGAACAAAAGGAGTTTTATTCCGAATCCACGTATGAGCGTTACAACAAGGTAGAAGCCTTGGCTACGAGAGCTGTCGGCGAGATTCCTAGTTCTAACAACCTAAGACTGCCAAACCTAGTTGAGTCGCAGCTCGAAATAACAAAAACGGAAAGTTGCCTAATTGCTCTAAGTGCTAAGTTTGCTCTCTAAAAAAGTCTCCCTCATGCCTCTCGCCTAGGACCCCTTATACACTGGCTCCAAGGTCGGTTTACGCTTTTCCTCTTCTCATTTATCTTCCCTTGCGAACCAAGCGTAAACCGACATGCGGTTTACGGGCTGTTGGTTAAGAAATCGTAAGTTGGGCCTCAAGTCATGTCTTAGGTCCCTTTGGGCCGTCTTCCGACTCGAAGCGTTTATTACGGCTTCTTTCGATAAAGAATGAACTTTCCGCGGTTTTTATGGTAAAGTTTGATTGATAACTTAGAAATGGCGGGGAACGTGAGATGGGTTTGCTACGGTATTCGGGAGATAGCATCGAAGGGTAGACGAGAATGCATGGACTGATGTCGTATCGATGTTTCGGAAGAGCTCGGTCGCTACGTAGCGACTGAGCCTTGGCTCGAGCCCGGTCACTATGTAGCGACCGAGCTTTGGCTCGAGCTCGGTCGCTATGTAGCGACCGAGCTTTTTGGCTCAAGCTCGGTCGCTACATAGCGACCGAACGGAACATGTGTTTGGTTTCTGCGTAGCGACCCTCTTCGAGCTCTTGTCCGATGACTCGTGTTTCTTCCGCAAAGCTTTTCGTAAAGAAGAATCTATTTCGAAGAAGTATTTGTCGAAGAAGGTTTCTACGTTTTCTTCTTCGGAGATTTTGACGTTAACATCGTTGCAATTGTTTTCGACCCCAACAGTTTGCCCCCCAGCTCGTTAGAGTCGAGACTCTTGCGGGCGGTTTGACGATTTTGGCGAAGTTAGGCGTATTGAACGAAGTTTACTTCAAACTCCGCGGAAGAGAATTCTCGAGAAAATGTTTATTTAAAAAATATAAAATTCCAAGCCCATACTTCTATAAGTAGTGAGCTCTTGTCATTCATTTGCTTCACATCTTTCCTTCTTCAAACCTTCAAAAACTCTCTAGCTCCAAATCTCTTGTTTTTAACATATCTTCTTCCCATGGTGACAACCGAAGTTCTGATGTGGAGATGGACGAGGCTACATCTCCGGCACCGATTCCGACTTCTCCGGTCGAAGAACCGGCTTGCGTTGCCGATCATCTCTCCTTTCAAGAGAAATTAGTTCGTCGCCAACCCGAGAAAGAAAAGGTTCGAGCCGGCGCCGAGTTACCGTCCTCTTCTGCACTGGCCGTTGCTCCGGGTCATGGGACCGAGGGCGTAACTCCGTGAGATACGGGAACTCTCGCACGCTCGGTTGTTCCGGATGCTTCGGCTTTACCTGCTGGATCGTCCACGACTCCGATTCTCGTCGAAGATAAGGAGAGGGCTGCTGACTCTATGCCGCCTCCTCCGGCCAGGTAGGAGATCGTTCTAGCACTGCACACTCCTAGTGTTGTTCCGGTTACTCAGCCTAAGGGCCGGAAGAGGAAGTTTACCAAGGGCGGTGACGGGGAATCTTCGCAGCAAGGAGGCTCGAGCATAGCGTCGGGGCTTCGCAGAAAGGTTTGTCGCTCACTCACTTTCTTGATTGTTATATATTTTTCTAAAAGACAATGAATCTCTAACTTTCTTCTCGTTTCGCAGTTCATCTCGTTGATCGACGGGATGATCAGCGAGTGCGGTTCTGAGACCAGTCGTCTTGCTGGGGAGTTGTTGGAATTTCAGGGTAGATGGTCCGAAACCGAGGCCATGCTGACGGCTGTCAAGGGTTCTCACTCCGTGAAAGTGTCGAAACTTGAGATCGCGATAGGGGAGCTCGAGAGGGACCTCGGGAAGACGGCGAGTTCATTGCTTAAGGAGAAGAAAGCCAGGAAGGCCAAATCTTCGGAGGTGCGTCGTCTTCAGCGTCAG
Source organism: Brassica napus (assembly GCF_020379485.1). Classification (NCBI taxonomy): domain Eukaryota; kingdom Viridiplantae; phylum Streptophyta; class Magnoliopsida; order Brassicales; family Brassicaceae; genus Brassica; species Brassica napus. The sequence continues at coordinate 43,103,530 of NC_063446.1, forward strand.
ATCGAGAGCGATGCAGGATTAGTGATCCGCGGGATTCGAGAGGCCAAGGACGCTCTTCGTTCTGAGTTCCAAGCTCACTAGGCGAAGATCTCCGCCTTTCTGGGCTCTCTTGAGTGCATTCGGAACAGGGATTTAGCCTTGGTGACGATCGAGGGCGGGATGGCCGTGGTTCAGTCGTTCCAAAGAGAGACTCCTCCGACCTTAGAGGCCGAAGAGGCCCGACTGTCCGGCTGCAAGGGAGATTTGGCAGTCGTGGATGGAGATTTCGATCTCATCCTAGCTGACCTGAAATCCGCGTGCCTCCTTCCGATGTGTTCAGAAGGCCCTAAGGGGAAGGATCCGGTACTCAGGGGTGACGCGGCTCCAGGTTTAGATGAAGCAACGGGTGAAGAGGGAGCGTGAGCTCTGAGGATGACTTTGGTTAGATCTCTTGCGGGAGATTTTTTTTATGTTTGATGTTTCGGCCTTAAATGGCTTTATTTCGTGTTTCGGGACTGGCCGTATGTGGCTTTGAATCCTCGCCGCTCTGCGGCTTTTATGACAAGATAGTCGAGTTGCATTTTTCATAAGCTTACGTATGGAGTGGAAGAAGGGTGATGAGTTGTCGTCTCATATCCTTTTTCGATGTGAAATGTTTTGTTCGAGATCTGTTTCGAGAGTTTTTCCGCGAGATATCGACTCTGCGGGATATCTGAAGATGTCGAACATAAACATAGAGGCATGGTTTTGGGATCTCGTATCTTTTGGATATCATGCCTTGAGATGTTAGAGTCCAGTGCACTGGGTTTAAGGCAAGACCTAGGTTTACTTTCGGTTTAAGATTTTATGCGGTGACTAGCCGGCTATCGATTTATCTGTCGTGATTTTAACCTGATTTGTACCGATTTAAAGTCCGCGATAGGTTCTCGGCTTATATGACTTGTTAGATACGAGTCGAGCATCTCTTCGGAGACAATTTTTAAGCCAACCGGAAGTGCTGGACCAAAATTTCGGGTTTCTTTTATAGCGCTATTATCCTTGTACCGGATGTATGAGAGTCATCTTCATAAGATGGCTATGTCTGTTTAGGACTTTCAAGAGTTCGATGTGATCAGCACCGAACTTGGCGGCAAATGTCGTTGTTTAGAGTTTTTGCGCAAGATATGTGTTAAAATGTTCATCATTTTTTGACGGAGTGTCCGTTTTCATCGTTCGGAAGAAGTAATCCTCGAAGCATCTCTCGCGACGTCTCGCGATGCCAATGGCTGCTTCTTCCTAACGGCTGATTTATTTTCGAAATTTGAAAATGTTTCGCGCATAAATGTTAATTTGCTTGGTTGAGATATGTCGGAAACATCGAAGGCGTGGTCGGATGTTTCCGAGTTTGAGAGTATACGAGTATACGTATCCACTCCCCCCTTTTTCGATGAGGGGGGACAGCTGAATTTGCCTTTTGACAAACTGCCTACATACTCCTTATGGAGATCAAGCCGTCTCGTAGTTCGGTGATTGCGAGTTGGTCAGTGATAGTATTTTTTGAGATGCATCGCGTTCCAGGTCCTTGGAATTTTTATTCCTTGCATGTTGGCTATTTCGTAGGAGCCCGGTCGGACGATTTTTTTGATTTTATAGGGTCCTTCCCAGTTTGCTCCGAGTTTTCCAGCGTTTCGTTCAGCGGTGTTTTGGAAGACTTTGCGAAGGACTAGATCTCCCTGATTAAATCTGCGATTCCGTACGTTGGAATTGTAGTACTTCGCGGCTGCATGTTGGTAATTTTGGATTCGGATGAGCGCTCGATCTCGGCGCTCGTTAATGAGATCGAGGTCATCGAGGAGCACTGCGTTGTTGAGCTCCTCTCATTCGGGAAGTAATCTTCTTCGAACACCGGGGAATTCTACTTCTGCGGGAATCATGCATTCCGTTCCATACACCAGAGCGAAAGGGGTTTCTCATGTTGCTCGCCTCGGGGTGGTACGGTGGGACCAGAGGACTCCCTCGAGTTCGTCGGCCCACCTGCCTTTTTTTGCCTCTAAGTGTTTCTTCAGTCCGTCGAGAATGGTTTTTTAATCGTTTCGGCTTGTCCGTTACACTACGGATATCGAGGCGTTGATTTGTTAAGCCGTATCTTCCATTTTTTTGCAGAACGCCTCGAACCGGGTGGAGATAAACTGAGATCCGTTATCGGTTACGATTTCGTAAGGAACTCCATGCCTACAGATGATGTTTTTCCATACGAAACTTTCGACTTGGACATCTTTTATACTTGCGTACTAATATGCCTCTACCCATTTTGAAAAGAAATCGGTGAGGATTAAAAGGAAATGCTTTTGCTTTGAATTATGAAGGGGACCGACGATGTCCATGGCCCAGCGCATAAAAGGATAGGGCGATCTGATGGAGGAGAGAACTTCGGCTGGTTGTCGGATGGTTGGAGCATGCCTCTGGCATTTTTCGCATTTTCGTGTGAACTTCTCGCAATCTCCGATCATCGTTGGCCAGTAGTACCCATGGCGCTTGATTTTCACTGCCAGTGATCTTCCTCCGGAATGATTGCCGCAGGACCCAGAATGTACTTCTTCCATCACTTTTTTTGCTTCTTCCCCTTCCGGGCACGTCATGAGGGGTCCGGCGAATCTCCATTAGTAAATTTCGCCGTCTACTGTTACGTAGCGCGTGGCCTGTGTTCGGACTTTACGGGCTGCCCATTTCTCGGTGGGCAGGCGTCCGTCGATAATGTAGTCTCGAATTTTCTGCAGCCATGGGATATCACAGCCGTAATCAGATTGCTCTGATTGCGGTCGTACTGTAACTTCTTCTTCTTTGTCATCTTGACCTTCTATGAGGTTGACGACGATTGGTGGTCCGATGCTCGGGTGTTCGATGAACTCGACCGGAATTACCCATTTAAGTCCTGAATCAGAAATTGATGCTAGGGCCGCGAGAGCATCAGCCTGGACGTTTTCGGACCAGTTTGAGGTACGCGTCCATCCGTTCGTCCCTGGCCTCATACTCTCCGCTGTACTGACTTGCCACTAACTGAGAATCGCAGTAAGCGTGGATGTTTCGTATCTTCAAGCCGTGAGCCAAACGCAGTCCTGCGACGAGTGCTTCGTATTCGGCTTCGTTGTTTGAGGCGTGGAATTCCAGCCTAAACGATTGCTTTAAGATCTCGCTCGTTGGAGATGTGAGGCGAATTCCGATGCCTGATCCCTGCTTGGACGAGGATCCGTCGACGTGAAGGAGCCAAGTAATTCGACCAAGAAGTCCGCGAGCACTTGTGACTTTGCGCTTGTTCTCGGTCGGTACTCGATATCGTATTCGCTCAGTTCTACCGCCCATTTGGCTAATTGGCCCGATTGACTCGGGCTATGCAGGATTGTTCGTAGGGGAAAAGTCGCGAGGACGACGATCGTGTGGGATTGGAAATATGGTCTTAGTTTTCGGGCCGACGTTACGACCGCGCATGCTAATTTTTCCATTAGCGGGTATCTAGATTCGGCATCCAGAAAGGTTTTGCTTATATATAAAATAGGTTTCTGTTCACCGCGTTCTTCCCTGATTAGCACGCCGCTCACAGCTGTTCCTAATAGAGCGATGTACAAGAAAAAAGGTTCCCCCTCCACTGGTTTTGCGAGGACTGGGGGGGTGGGGGGCAAGCCAAATACCGCTTCAGCTGTTGGAAAGCGTTTTCGCATTCTTCCGACCATTCGAATTTTTTATTTCCCCGTAAGACATCGTAGAAAGGCAGACACTTGTCTGTTGATCGCGAAATAAATCGGTTAAGTTCCGCGACTCTACCGGTCAACCTTTGGACTTCCCGCTTATTCTTCGGCGAAGCCATCTCGATCAGTGCGTCGATCTGTTTTGGATTAGCCTCGATGCCGCGAAATGTGACTAGGTAGCCGAGGAATTCCCCTCATGCCACGGCGAATCTGTATTTTGTCGGGTTGAGCTTCATGTTATGGGAATTTAACTGCGCGAAACATTCCTCGAGATGTGATACTTGATCCTTTGCTTGGAGGGATTTGACAAGCATGTAGTCGATATAGACCTCTGTCGTTTTACCGAGTTGTTGAGAGAACATACGGTTCACGAGTCGTTGGTAAGTTGCGCCAGCGTTTTTGAGGCCGAAGGGCATTACCCTGTAGCAATAGGTTCCATGATCGGTAATGAACACAGTCTTTCCACGATCGTCAGGGTTCATCATAATTTGGTTGTAACCTGAGAAGGCATCCATGAAAGACAAAAGTTTGTTTCCTGCCGTTGCTTCTACCAATCGATCGATGTGTGGCAGGGGGAAACTATCTTTTCGACAGGCCTTGTTTAGGTCGGTAAAATCCACGCAAACTCGCCATTTTCCGTTTTTCTTTTTAACTACTATGGGGTTGGCGAGCCAGTCTGAATACCTCACTTCCGTTATTGACCCGACTTTAAGCAATTTTTCGACCTCGTCGTTGACCACGGAAGCTCGTTCAGGTCCTAGCTTCCGCCTCTTTTGTTTGACGGGTTTGAAAGTCGGATCGATATTTAATTCATGACACGTTATGTTAATATCAATCTCTGACATATCTTCCGCGGCCCATGCGAAAGTATTGAGGTTCTTTTTTAGACAGGTTACGAGCTCTGTCATCAAAGACTCGCGGAGATTGGCTCCGATTTCGACGCATCGTTCCGGAGATGCTTCGTCGAGACAGACTGTGACCACAGGTTCGCAAGTTGTTTTGCGTTTTTCCTCTAGGACCGTGATGTTACGAGACTTCTAGAAGAGTTCAGCCGAATCTTGACTTCGCGAACCTTGGCTGGAGACCTTTTTCTCCGTTTTTCTAGGAGTGGTCTCGAGGTCTGGTCTTTTTCGTTTTTGTTCTGCGGCGTAACACACCTGTGATACTCTTGGGTTTCCCCATATTACCTTGATTGCGTTAGGGGTTGGAAACTTGAGGCAAAGATGGTACGTTGATGGGATGTCCCGCATGGCGTTCAACCATGGTGTTCCCATGATAACGTTGTACGATGCATGACGGTCAACGACTAGAAGCTCAGTGACTCTTGTCACGGTTCTGGCTTTGACTGCGAGATTAATCGACCCGTAGGCCATGGTTGTTTCTCCTGAAAGTCCCAGTAGTGGGATAGGTTATTTCATGACTTCGAACTGATCGATCCCCATTTTCTCGAGAGTATCTTTGAGATGATATCGGCCGAACTTCCGGTGTCGATTAGAACCCTAGAGACGTCGATATCTCGGATCGTCAATTTGATAACAAGAAGATCGTTTCGAGGTTTGGCTCGATCGACCGTTGCTCCCCCCTTGAACGAGATGACGTTCGCGCACGTTGAGTCTTGCATATCGTTCCTGATCGTTGAGTGGTTTTTGCGGGTTAGATTGATCCGTACACCCCCTCCTTCTAGCGCCAAACTGTGGGAACCGAAATTCGCACTGTCGATTTCCGTTTAAATTAGGAAAGTTAGGAAAACCCTAATTTCCCAGAGGTCCCGGATATCTGTTAAACCACACGCCAAGCAATCAGAACACGCAATTAAAGACGAAAAGAAATAAGAAATCATAAAAGAGAGCAAAAAGAGTTTTATTCCGAATCCGCGTATGAGCGTTACAACAAGGTAGAAGCCTAGTTGAGTCGCAGCTTAGGTTGTTAGAACTACGAGAGCTGTCGGCGAGATTCCTAGTTCTAACAACCTAAGACTGCCAAACCTAGTTGAGTCGCAGCTCGAAATAACAAAAACGGAAAGTCGCAGCTCTCCAAAAAAGTCTCCCTCATGCCTCTCGCCTAGGACCCCTTATATACTGGCTCCAAGGTCAGTTTATGTTTTTCCTCTTTTGCCCTTAAGCCGCCATAGCATAAAAATGGAGATCTTCCATTTTTTCTGATCTTCGTAATTATCTTCAAAATTTCGTATTTATCTGCGGAAACTTGATATTTATCTTCCCTTGCGAACCAAGCGTAAACCGACATGCGGTTTACGGGCTGTTGGTTAAGAAATCCTAAGTTGGGCCTCGAGTCATGTCTTAGGTCCCTTTGGGCCGTCTTCCGACTCGAAGCGTTTATTACGGCTTCTTTCGATAAAGAATGAACTTTCCGCGGTTTTTACGGTAAAGTTTGATTGATTACTTAGAAATGGCGGGGAACGTGAGATCAGTTCGCTACGGTATTCGGGAGATAGCATCGAAGGGTAGACGAGAATGCTTGGACTGATGTCGTATCGATGTTTCGAAAGAGCTCGGTCGCTACTTAGCGACCGACCGCTTGGTCACTACGTAGCGCTCGGTCGCTACGTAGCAACCGAACTTTGGTTCGAGCTCGGTCGCTACGTAGCGTTTGAGCGTTTACATCAAGGTAAGTGCCTGGGCTACGAGAGCTGTCGGCGAGATTCCTAGTTCTAAAACCCTAGGACGGCAAAAACCTAATTGAGTCGCAGCTCGAATAACAAAAACGGAAAATTGCCTAAAATCGCTCTACGTTCTAAGTTTGCTGTGAAAAAGTCTTCCCCCATGCCTCTCGCCTAGGACTCCTTATATGCTGGCTCCAAGGTCAGTTTACGCTTTTCCCCTTCTGCCCTTAAGCCACCATAGCATAAAAATGGAGATATTCCATTTTTTCTGATCTTCGTAATTAACTTCGAAATTTCGTATTTATCCGCGGAAACTTGACATTTATCAGTCTTTGCGAACCAAGCGTAAACCGTCATGCGGCTTACGGGATGCTGGTTAAGAAATCATAAGTTGGGCTTCGAGTCATGTCTTAGGTCCCTTTGGGCTGTCTTCCGACTCGAAGCGTTTGTTACGGCTTCTTTCGATAAAGAACGAACTTTCCGCGGTTTTTACGGTAAAGTTTGATCGATAACTTAGAATGGCGGGTGTTGGGGTCAAAATCGGTCACGACGGAATCAATGTCAGAAAGTCCGTAAAAATTGGCATGAACGTTTTTACGAAAAATAAATCTTAGAAAGAAAACACATTCACGAAAAATCGGAGAAAGACGAGAACAAGGTTGCCGCGTAGCAACCAGCGCAAAAGCTGGTCGCTACATAGCGACTGATCTCTCACCAAAGCTCGGTCGCTATGTAGCGTGCACGGTCGCTACGTAGCGTGCTCGGTCGCTACGTAGCGTGCTCGGTCGCTACGTAGCGTGCTCGGTCGCTACGAAGAGTGCTCGGTCACTACGTAGCGTGCTCGGTCGCTACGTAGCGTGCTCGGTCGCTACGTAGTGTTGGGGTCAAAAACGGTTACGACGGAATTACCACCCGAAAATCCTCGGAGATCGTATTTCCGAAAGAGATAGTAAAAAGGAAGATGCAACTTTCGTAAAATATAACCAAACACAAAGTTTTTACGAAGAAGTATCCTTGAAGAAACCAAACTAACCAAGCTCGACCGTTGCGTAATTACCACGCATAAACGCTGTCCGGTCGCTGCGTAGCAACCAAGTCCGAGCCAAAGATCGGTCGCTACGAAGCGACCGAGCTCGAGTCAAAGCTCGGTCACTACGTAGCGACCGAGCGCTCGTCCAGCTCGGTCGCTACGTAGCGACTACATAGCGACCGAGCGATCGTCCCGCTCGGTCAAGCTCGGTCGCTACGAAGCGACCGATTGATCGTCCCGCTCGGTCGCTACGTAGCGACCGAGCTCGAGCCAAAGCTCGGTCGCTTCATAGCGACCGAGCGATCGTCCTGCTCGGTCGCTACATAGCGACCGAGCTCGAGCCGAAGCTCGGTCGCTACGTAGCGACCGAGCTCGAGCCGAAGTTCAGTCGCTGTGTAGCGATTGAACCCTTCTGAACATCGATACGACATCAATCCATGCATTCTCGTCAAACCTTCGAATGCTATCTCCCGAAGACCGTAGCAAGCTCAGTCCATGTTTTCCGTTATTCAAATTCATCGATCAAACTTTGCAGATTAGAAACCGCGGAAAGTTCGTTCTTTATCAAAAAGAATTCGTTGTAAACGTGACGAGTCGGAAGACGGCCCAAAGGGATCTAAAACACGACTCGAGGCCCATCCTACGATTTCTTAACCAAAAGCCCGTAAACCGCATCACGGTTTACGCTTGGTCCACAAGGAAGGATAAATGTCAAGTTTCCGTGGATAAATACGGAAGTTTTGAAGATAATTGGAAGATCGGGAAAAATGGAGTATCTCCATTTTTATGCTATGACGGCTTAAGGGCAGAAGAGTAAAAGCGTAAACCGACCTTGGAGCTAGTATATAAGGAGTCCTAGGCGAGGAGCATGGCAGAGAACTTTTTAGACTCAGAACTCTCTGCACTTAGAAACTTAGGCTTATTTCTCGACAAGTTCGGTTTCTATGACTGGCACTCAATCACTAGACGAACTCGCCTAGGCAGTTCGATCTCTTGTCCAGCTCTACCAATTGAACTACGTTCGGCTTGATCCTCGAAAGGGGTACGTAGGCAGCCTTTCATAAGGTTCAGTCCGAAATCAATCAAAGCCTTTTAGATATCTTTTTCGTCTTTTGTTATCGAGCTGCGACTCAACTAGGATTAGGGTTTTATGTTGCTAGAACTAGGTAACTCGCTGATGGCCCCTGCGGCCAAAGCCTTTGTATTCTCTTGTAATGATCGCAACGCTCTTACGCGAATTCGAAATAAGATCTACTTTCTTTGTAAATTCGTTTTATCATGTTTTCTCATATTTTCCGCATTTATTTGGTTACTTGTCGTTGGCTCTCGCAGATATCCGGGTCCTCTGGAAAATTAGGGTTTTCCTAAGTTTCCTTATTTAAACGGAAATCGACAGTGCAAATTTCGGTTCCCACAGCGGGGAATCGTGAAATGGGTTCGCTACGGTCTTCAGGAGATAGCATCGAAGGGTAGACGAGAACGCATGGACTAATGTCGTATCGATATTTCGAAAGAGCTCGTCGCTACGTAGCGACCGAACTTTGGTTCGAGCATTATAAAAAAAATTTTATAACTAAAAAAATTTATAACTAAACAAATTTATAAAAAAAGCAATTTATTTTGATTTCAAAAAGTCATTTATTTGACATCTGTCTAAATAAAAAAGAATCATTGCTTTAATTTTTGATACGATGGGCATTAGTATCACATAACTAGAAAGCCTTAAGCTAAGAAAGAACATGAGTATCACATAAAAGAGATGGATTGAGACAATAACAGAGTTGGCATATTGAGAAGACAAAGACAGTGCTGGTCAGACCTCATAATCAACGTTTGGAACAGAATCGCTGGTCCTAGATGAACCCTGAAAATGAATGTCACCGCTCATTAGATTATACAATCACCCTCCAGCAATTAACTGTATTTCTGTAACAGAAGCTCGAAACAGGTTGTTTGTCCGTCCAAGTTCACTCAAACGAGGATTTGATGGATCTAATTACTAAGGCGTTACTGACATCCAGAGATTTACTCAACATGGGGAGTAATACGTGTTGTACTATTTTTTCTTCACCATGGTTTTATCCCATTGGGCTTTCCTGCTAAGGTTTTAATGAGGCAACATCCAAAGCGTATTACAAACCACTTCGGAGATGGTCTTCCAAGGGGGAGTGTTATTAACTAAAGTCTGGTGTAAGCCCATATTCGAAGGTCTATATTCTTATGTCTTTTTATTTCCTAGCCCATATTGTATTAGGGTTTCGTACTTATGTAATTTCCTATATAAAAAGTTTCTTATTGTCTAATAAAGATATAGACTTTTCCCTTATTTTCATAACAAATCATATATTATAATTATTTTTTATTTATTCGCATTATTGTTATTAGTTTAAAGAGAAATCTAAGAAAAAAACTCATTTTACAACCTTTCTATCAAACAATTTTTCAAATTACATAAATTTTCCAGAAGTTTCTTATATTTTTCCCTTGACTTTCAAATTACAAAGAATCAGGATTCTCTTAAAATCCAGATTTTGCATCAAAAAGTTAATATTTTTTAGTTTCTCAAACGGTGGAAACGAATAAAGAATTCAAGGAAAGGGATTTTTGGTGTTTCTTCCTTCTTTTCAGATTCTCAATTAAGCAAGACAAAGTCAAAATCATAAGAAAAAAAGAAGATCTTGGTGATGTTGTCGGTGGTGATTTACCGGAGCCAACGTTTGTTCTTAAGAATCCTAGTCCTCTGCTTCTCTCTCATCAACCACCACTATGAAGCTGTCTTCCTCTCACGACGGTGGTGCCGTCACCGCCACTGCAACGTCATGTAATGATAAATGTAGTCAACGGGTTTAGATGATTATCTGCTTCTTCTCCTAGTCAAGAACAGAGCATCCTGAGGCTGCCTACATAGACCAAGGTTCATGAGGCTATGTTTGAACCGAGATTGTTGACAAACTAGTAAAGAGAAAGGGACGAGTTCTCGTCGGTGGGTCAAGACAAAGACGTGTATTATTAGATCCAAAATTTGAACGGAGTTACAAAAGGGGAAAGAGAGTTACGGGATTAGTCCGGCGAAAGCTAGTTCGTCGGACCGTACAAGTCGGCGAGATGATAAGATATGAAACCCTTGATCTAGCCGAAAGTATGTGTAGTCAATTTGCTGATCCCTTCATCGTTGCCTCCCCTCCTCCTTTTATAGAGACGGTCGCTGGTTATCCTCTCGTCTTGACCTAATGGGCCTCTTCGTTGACTGGGCCGAGTTGTTGGGCCGCCGTCTTGAATTGTCGAGTCGGCGGCTTTCAGTCGCTTGTTCGGTCGGCTAAAAGCACCCTGGAGTCGAGCCGATCCTCGACTCGCGAGTTATCTAACTGAACAGTTATCTTGTGGGCCTTTTGGGAGGGTCAGGCCCATACCCAACAGTAAGTCCCCCCAGTTCACTAGTGAGTGTGGGAACCGAAATTCGCACTGTCGATTTCCGTTTAAATAAGGAAACTAGGAAAACCCTAATTGCCCAGAGTTCCCGGATATCTGCTAATACTACACGCCAAGCAATCAGAACACAAAACGAGAACAATAATGAAATAAGAAATTGAAAAAGAGAGCAAGATAGTTCTTATTCCGAATCTGCGTTTGAGCGTTTACAACAAGGTAAGTGCCTGGGCTACGAGAGCTGTCTGTGAGATTCCTAGTTCTAAAACCCTAAGACGGCAAAAACCTAATTGAGTCGCAGCTCGAATAACAAAAACGGAAAATTGCCTAAAATTGCTCTAAGTGCTAAGTTTGCTGTGAAAAGTCCTCCCCCATGCCTCTCACCTAGGACTCCTTATATACTGGCTCCAAGGTCGGTTTACGCTTTTCCCCTTCTGCCCTTAAGCCGCCATAGCATAAAAATGGAGATATTCCATTTTTTCCGATCTTTGTAATTATCTTCGAAATTTCGCATTTATCCGCGGAAACTTGACATTTATCTTTCTTTGCGAACCAAGCGTAAACCGTCATGCGGCTTACGGGATGTTTGTTAAGAAATCGTAAGTTGGGCTTCGAGTCATGTCTTAGGTCCCTTTGGGCCGTCTTCCGACTCGAAGCGTTTGTTACGGCTTCTTTCGATAAAGAACGAACTTTCCGCGGTTTTCACGGTAAAGTTTGATCGATAACTTAGAGTGGCGGGGAATCGTGAAATGGGTTCGCTACGGTCTTCGGGAGATAGCATCGAAGAGTAGACGAGAACGCATGGACTAATGTCGTATCGATGTTTTGGAAGAGCTCGGTCGCTATGTAGTGACCGAGCGCTCGATCGCTACGTAGCGACCGAACTTTGGTTCGAGCTCGGTCGCTACGTAGCGACCGAACTTTGGCTCGAGCTCGGTCGCTCGGTCGCTACGTAGCGACCGAGCTTTTTGGCTCGAGCTTGGTCGCTACGTAGCGACCGAGCGGAACATGTGTTTGGTTGCTGCGTAGTGACCCTCTTCGAGCTCTTGTCCGATGACTCCTGTTTCTTCCGCAAAGCTTTTCGTAAAGAAGAATCTATTTCGAAGAAGTATTTGTCAAAGAAGGTTTCTACGTTTTCTTCTTCGGGGATTTTGACGTTAATTTCGTTGAAACCGTTTTCAACCCCAACAGTTAGCCCCCCCAGCTCGTTAGAGTCGAGACTCTTGCGGGCGGTTTGACGATTTCAGCGAAGTTAGGCGTATTGAACGAAGTTTACTTCAAACTCCGGGGAAGAGAATTCTTGAGAAAATGTTTATTAAAAATTATAAAATTCCGAGCCCATACTTCTATAAGTAGTGGGCTCTTGTCATTCATTTGCTTCACACCTTCCCTTCTTCAACCCTTCAAAAACTCTCTAGCTCCAAATCTCTTGTTTTTAACATTTCTTCTTCCCATGGTGACAAGCGAAGTTCCGATGTGGAGATGGGCGAGGCTACATATCCGGCGCTGATTCCGACTTCTCCGGTCGAAACGCCGGCTTGCGTTGCCGATCATCTCTCCTTTCGAGAGAAATTAGTTCGTCGCCAAGCCGAGAAAGAACAGTTTTGAGCGGACGCCGAGTTAACGTCCTCTTCTGCACTGGCCGTTGCTCCGGGTCATGGGACCAAGGGCGTAACTCCGCGAGATACGGGAACTCTCGCAGGCTCGGTCGTTCCGGATGCTTCGGCTTTACCTGCTGGATCGTCCACGACTCCGATTCTCGTCGAAGATAAGGAGAGGGCTGCTGACTCTATGCCACCTGCTCCGGCCAGGAAGGAGATCGTTCTAGCGCTGCACGCTCCTAGTGTTGTTCCGGTTACTCAGCCTAAGGGCCGGAAGAGGAAGTTTACCAAGAGCGGTGACGGGGAATCTTCGCAGCAAGGAGGCTCGAGCATAGCGTCGGAGAGTCGCTCACTTACTTTCTTGATTGTTATATATTTTTCTAAAAGACAAAGTATCCCTAACTTTCTTCCCGTTTCGCAGTTTGTGTCGTTGATCGACGGGATGATCAGCGAGTGCGGTTCTGAGACCAGTCGTCTTGCCGGGGAGTTGTTGGAACTTTAGGGTAGATGGTCCGGAACCGAGGCCATGCTGACGGCTGTCAAGGATTCTCACTCCGTGAAAGTGTCGAAACTTGAGGTCGCGATAGGGGAGCTCGAGAGGGACCTCGAGAAGACGGCGAGTTCATTGCTTAAGGAGAAGAAAGCTAGGAAGGCCAAATCTTCGGAGGTGCGTCATCTTCAGCGTCAGATCGAGGGTGATCCATGATTAATGAGCCGCGGGATTCGAGAGGCCAAGGACGCTCTTCGTTCTGAGTTCCAAGCTTACTTGGCGAAGATCTCCGCGTTTCTGGGCTCTCTCGAATGCATTCGGAACATGGATTTAGCCTTGGCGACGATCGAGGGCAGGATGGCCGTGGTTCAATCGTTCCAAAGTGAGACTCCTCCGACCTTAGAGGCCGAAGAGGCCCGACTGTCCGGCTGCAAGGGAGATTTGGCAGTCGTGGATGGAGATTTCGATCTCATCCTTGCTGACCTGAAATCCGCGTGCTTCCTTCCGACGTGTTCTGAAGGCCCGGGGGGGGGGGGGGAAGGATCCGGTACTCAGAGGTGACGCGGATCAAGGCTATGAAGCGACGGGTGAAGAGGGAGCGTGAGCTCTGAGGATGACTTTGGTTAGATCTCTTGTGGGAGATTTTTTTATGTTCATGTTTTGGCCTTAAATGGTCTCATTTCGTGTTTCGGGACTGGCCGTATGTGGCTTTGAATCCCCGCCGCTCTGTGGCATTGTATGACAAGATGGTCGAGTTGTATTTTTATTAAGCTTACGTATGGCATGGAAGAAGGGTGTTGAGTTGTCGTCTCATATCCTTTTTCGATGTGAAATGTTTTGTTCGATATCTGTTTCGAGAGTTTTTCCGCGAGATATCGACTTCGCGGGATATCTGAAGATGTCGAATATAAACATAGAGGCATGTTTTTGGGATCTCGTATCTTTTGGATATCATGCCTTGAGATGTTAGAGACCAGTGCGCTGGGTTTAGGGCAAGACCTAGGTTTACTTTCGGTTTAAGATTTTATGCGGTGACTAGCCGGCTATCGATTTATCTGTCGCGATTTTAACCTGATTTGTACCAATTTAAAGTCCGCGATAGGTTCTCGGCTTATATGACTTGTTAGATACGAATCGAGCATCTCTCCGGAGACAATTTTTAAGCCAACCCGAAGTGCTGGACCAAAATTTCGGGTTTCTTTTATAGCGCTATTATCCTTGTGTCGGACGTAAGAGAGTCATCTTCGTGAGATGGCTATGTCTGTTTAGGACGTTCAAGAGTTCGATGTGATCAGGACCGAACTTGGCGGCAAATGCCGTTGTTTAGAGTTTTTGCATAAGATATGTGTTAAAATGTTCATCATTTTTTTTTTTGACGGAGTGTCCTTCTTCGTCGTTTGGAAGAAGTAACCCTCGAGGTATCTCTCGCGACGTCTCGCGATACCAATGGCTGCTTCTCCCTAACGGCTGATTTATTTTCGAATATCGAAATTGTTTCGCGGATAAAAGATAATTTGCTTGGTTAAGATATGCCGGATGTTTTCGAGTTTGAGAGTATACGAGTATACGTATCCACTCCCCCCCCCTTTTTGATTAGGAGGGACAGCTGAATTTGCCTTTCGACAAACTGCCTACGTACTCCTTATGGAGATCAAGCCGTCTCGTAGTTCGGTGATTGTGAGTTGGTCAGTGATAGCATTTTTTGAGATGCATCGCGTTCCAGGTCCTTGGTATTTTTATGCTTTGCATGTTGGCTATTTCGTAGGAGCCCGGTCGGACGACTTTTTAGATTTTATAGGGTCCTTCCCAGTTTGCTCCGAGTTTTCCGCGTTTCGTTCATCGGTGTTTTGGAAGACTTTGCGAAGGAATAGATGTCCCTGATTAAATCTGCGATTCCGTACGTTGGAATTGTAGTACTTTGCAGCTGCGTGTTGGTAATTTTGGATTCGGATGAGCGCTTGATCTCGGCGCTCGTTAATGAGATCGAGATCGTCGAGGAGCATTGCGTTGTTGAGCTCCTCTCGTTCGGGAAGTAATCTTCTTCGAACACCGGGGAATTCTACTTCTGCGGGAATCATGCATTCCGTTCTGTACACCAGAGCGAAAGGAGTTTCTCCTGTTGCTCGCCTCGGGGTGGTACGGTGGGACCAGAGGACTCCCTCGAGTTCGTTGGCCCACCTGCCTTTTTGGGCCTCTAAGAGTTTCTTCATTCCGTCGAGAATGGTTTTATTAATCGTTTCAGCTTGTCCGTTACACTGCGGATATCTGGGCGTTAATTTTTTAAGCCGTATCTTCCATTTTTCGCAGAACGCCTCGAACCGGGTGGAGATAAACTGAGATCCGTTATCGGTTACGATTTCGTAAGGAACTCCATGCTTACAGATGATATTTTCCCATACGAAACTATTGACTTGGACATCTTTTATACTTGCGTACGAATCTGCCTCTACCCATTTTTAAAAGAAATCGGTGAGGACTAAAAGGAAACGCTTTTGCTTTGAATTATGAAGGGGACCGACGATGTCCATGGCCCATCGCATAAAAGGATAGGGCGATGTGATGGAGGAGAGAACTTTGGCTGGTTGTCGGATGGTTGGAGCATGCCTCTGGCATTTTTCGCATTTTCGTGCGAACTTCTCTCAATCTCCGATCATCGTTGGCCAGTAGTATCCATGGCGCTTGATTTTCCCTGCCAGTGATCTTCCGCCGGAATGATTGCCGCAGGACCCAGAATGTACTTCTTCCATCACTTTCTTTGCTTCTTCCCCTTCCAGGCACGTCATGAGTGGTCCGTAGAATCTCCATTTGTAAATTTCGCCGTCTACTGTTACGTAGTGCGCGGCCTGTGTTCGGACTTTCGGGCTGCCCATTTCTCAGTGGGCAGGCGTCCGTCGATAATGTAGTCTCGAATTTTCTGCAGCCATGGGGTATCGCAGCCGTAATCAGATTGCTCTGATTGCGGTTGTATTATAACTTCTTCTTCTTCGTCATCTTGACCTTCTATGAGGTTGACGACGATTGGTGGTCCGATGCTCGGGTGTTCGATGAACTCGACCGGAATTACCCTTTTAAGTCCTGGATCAGAACTTGATGCTAAGGCCGCGTGAGCATCTGCCTGGATGTTTTCGGAACGGAGAATTCGCGTAAGGGAAAAACGGTCAAACTTTTGAGCTAGTTTTCGGACCAGTTTGAGGTACGCATCCATCCGTTCATCCCTGGCTTCATATTCTCCGCTTTACTGACTTGCCACTAACTGGGAATCGTATTTTCAAGCCGTGAGCCAAACGCAGTCCTGCGACGAGTGCTTCGTATTCGGCTTCGTTGTTTGAGGCGTGGAATTCTAGCCTAAATGATTGCTCTAAGATCTCGCTCGTTGGAGATGTGAGGCGAATTCCGACGCCTGATCCCTGCTTGGACGAGGATCCGTCGACGTGAAGGAGCCAAGTGGAATTTGGTTCCTCGTTGGTTATGGTCTCTGTCGGTAATTCGACCAAGATGTCCGCAAACACTTGTGACTTTGCGCTTGTTCTCGGTCGGTACTCGATATCGTATTCGCTCAGTTCTACCGCCCATTTGGATAATCGGCCCGATTGACTCGGGCTATGCAGGATCGTTCATAGGGGAAAAGTCGTGACGACGACGATCGTGTGGGATTGGAAATATGGTCTTAGTTTTCGGGCCGATGTTACGACCGCGCATGCTAATTTTTCCATTAGCGGGTATCTAGATTCGGCATCCAGCAAGGTTTTTCTTATATAGAAAATAGGTTTCTGTTCGCCGCGTTCTTCCCTGATCAGCACGCCGCTCACAGCTGTTGCTGATACAGCGATGTACAAGAACAAAGGTTCCCCCTCCACTGGTTTTGCGAGGACTGGGGGGAAGCCAAATACCGCTTCAGCTGTTGGAAAGCGTTTTCGCATTCTTCCGACCATTCGAATTATTTATTTCCCCGTAAGACATCATAGAAAGGCAGGCACTTGTCTATTGATCGCGAAATAAAACGGTTAAGTGCCGCGACTCTACCGGTCAACCTTTGGACTTCCCGCTTATTCTTCGGTGAAGCCATCTCGATCAGTGCGTTGATCTGTTTTGGATTAACCTCGATGCCACGGAATGTGACTAGGTAGCCGAGAAATTCC
The DNA here is from genome assembly GCF_020379485.1 of Brassica napus. NCBI lineage: Eukaryota > Viridiplantae > Streptophyta > Magnoliopsida > Brassicales > Brassicaceae > Brassica > Brassica napus. The sequence continues at coordinate 43,120,540 of NC_063446.1, forward strand.
CCTGATGCCATGGCGAATCTGCATTTTGTCGGGTTGAGCTTCATGTTATGGGAATTTAACTGCGCGAAACATTCCTCGAGATGTGATACGTGATCCTTTGCTTGGACGGATTTGACGAGCATGTCGTCGATATAAACCTCCATTGTTTTACCGAGTTGTTGAGAGAACATACGGTTCACGAGTCGTTGGTAAGTTGCGCCAGCGTTTTTGAGGCCGAAGGGCATTACTCTGTAGCAATAGGTTCCGAAGATGTTTCGTCGAGACAGACTGTGACCACAGGTTCGCAAGTTGGTTCGCGTTTTTCCTCTAGGGCCGTGACGTTACAAGACTGCCAGAAGAGTTCAGCCGAATCTTGACTTCGCGAACCTTGGTCGGAGACCTTTTTCTCTGTTTTTCTAGGAGTGGTCTCGAGGTCTGGTCTTTTTCGTTTTTGTTCTGCGGCGTAACACACCTGTGATACTCTTGGGTTTCCCTATATTACCTCGATTCCGTTTGGGGTTGTAAACTTGAGGCAAAGATGGTACGTTGATGGGATGGCACGCATGGCGTTCAACCATGGTGTTCCGATGATAACGTTGTAAGATGCATGACGGTCAACGACTAGAAACTCTGTGACTCTTGTCTTGGTTCCGGCTTTTACTGCGAGATTAATCGACCCGTAGGCCATGGTTGTTTCTCCCGAAAGTCCCAGTAGTGGGCAAGGGTATTTCACGATTTCGAATTGATCGATCCCCATTTTCTCAAGAGTATCTTTGAAGATGATATCGGCCGAACTTCCGGTGTCGATTAGCACAAGGAAATCGTTTCGAGGTTTGGCTCGATCGACCAATGCTCCCCCCTTGAACGAGATGACGTTCGCGCACGTTGAGTCTTGCATATCGTTCCTGATCGTTGAGTGGTTTTTGCGGGTTATATTGATCCGTACCCCCCCCCTCCTTCTAGCGCCAAACTGTGGGAACCGAAATTCGCACTGTCGATTTCCGTTTAAATGAGGAAAGTAGGAGAACCCTAATTTCCCAGAGGTCCCGGATATCTGCTAATACCACACGCCAAGCAATCAGAACACGAAACAACAACAGTAATAAAATAAGAAATCAAAAAAAGAGAGCAAGATAGTTCTTATTCCGAATCTGCGTTTGAGCGTTTACAACAAGGTAAGTGCCTGGGCTACGAGAGCTGTCGGCGAGATTCCTAGTTCTAAAAGCCTAAGACGGCAAAAACCTAATTGAGTCGCAGCTCGAATAACAAAAACGGAAAATTGCCTAAAATCGCTCTAAGTGCTAAGTTTGCTTTGAGAAAGTCCTCCCCCATGCCTCTCGCCTAGGACTCCTTATATACTGGCTCCAAGGTCGGTTTACGCTTTTCCCCTTCTGCCCTTAAGCAGCCATAGCATAAAAATGGAGATATTTTATTTTTTCCGATCTTCGTAATTATCTTCAAAATTTCGTATTTATCCGCGGAAACTTGACATTTATCTTCCCTTGCGAACCAAGCGTAAACCGACATACGGTTTACGAGCTGTTGGTTAAGAAATCGTAAGTTGGGCCTCGAGTCGTGTCTTAGGTCCCTTTGGGCCGTCTTCCGACTCTAAGCGTTTGTTACGGCTTCTTTCGATAAAGAACGAACTTTCTGCGGTTTTTACGGTAAAGTTTGATCGATAACTTAGAATGGCGGGGAATTGTGAAATGGGTTCGCTACGGTCTTCGGGAGATAGCATCGAAGGGTAGACGAGAACGCATGGACTAATGTCGTATCGATGTTTTGGAAGAGCTCGGTCGCTATGGAGCGACCGAGCGCTCGATCGCTACGTGGCGACCGAAGTTTTGTTCGAGCTCGGTCGCTACGTAGCGACCGAGCTTTGGCTCGAGCACGGTTGCTACGTTGCGACCGAGCTCCTGCTCGAGCTCGGTCGCTACGTAGTGACCAAGCGGAACATGTGTTCGGTTGCTGCGTAGCGACCCTCTTCGAGCTCTTTTCCGATGACTCGTGTTTCGTATGCAAAGCTTTTCCTAAAGAAGAATCTATTTCGAAGAAGTATTTGTCGAAGAAGGTTTCTACGTTTTCTTCTTCGGGGATTTTGACGTTAACTTCGTCGCGACCGTTTTCGACCCCAACATCGATTTACGTTTAAATCAGGAAACTAGGAAAACCCTAATTTCCCAGAGGTCCCGGATCTCTGCGAGAGCCAACGGCAAGTGACCAAATATATGCGGAAATCATGAAAAGATAACAAACAAGCTTGGCTCGAGCTCGGTCGCTACGTAGCGACCGTGCGACCTTTTTTGGGCTTTTATCCGATGTCTCGTGTTTCTTCTGCAGGGCTCTTCGTAAGAATAAAACTTTTCCGAAGATTCATTTTTCGTAAAAATGTTCATGCCGATTTTTACGGGCTTTTAGACATTTATTCCGTCGTGACCGATTTTGACACCAACAGTTAGCCCCCCAGCTTGTTAGAACCATGAGCTTCTAGCGTGAGGTTCTAGCGAGTGGCTTGGCAAGTTAGGCAAGTTAGGTGAGTTAGGCGGAATTTATAGTCGAAAAGGTCCGTGGTAAGGGGTCTTCTCGCTCTTTTAAAAGTAGAACGCGATAAGATTGGGGCTGCGCCTTATGACGGCTGATTACGTACCCTTGTTGAAGGGATCAAGCCTTTCGTAGTTCGTCTTGGAGTTAAGGTTTGTATGACTAGTTTTCCAGCGAGACCTTTACGGTCTTGTTTTTATGTAGAGGTTATCAGGTGTGTTGCTGCCGATGGCAATTTATATGGGTATAGAAGGAAGACTACGAGTTGTCATCTCGTAATCTAACTCTGTGTGAAATGCTATATCTGTGATCTGTTTCGAGAGTTTTCCGCAGTTTGTAAACTTGCCGGATTTCTGAAGACGCTCGAATATTGGCAAAGAGACAAATTTTGGGATCTCGTATCAAGGCTTTTGATACTATGCCTAGAGATATTAGAGATCAGTGCGCTGGGTTTAGGGCAAGACCTAGGTTTACTCCTGGTTTTCGACTTACGTATCCCGTTTCAGTTTCATCCTGATTCCATACCGATTTAAAGTCCGTGATAGGTTCTCGGCTTATACGACTTGTATGGTTGGAACCGAGCATCTCTCCAAGGACAACTTTTAAGCCTCCTGGAAGTGCTGACCAAAAATTTTGGATTTCTTTTATAGCGCTATTATCCTTGTGTCGGATGTACGAGAGTCATCTCTACGAGATGGCTAAGTCTGTTTAGGACGTTAAGAGTTTGTTGTGATCAGCAACAAACTTAATGGTTACAATTACCGTTTCGAGTCTTCGCGAAGGATATGTTTTGAGAAGATGTTAGTGCGTATGACTGTCTGGTCTTCCAAGAAAGTGTTTTTATCGAGGAAGGAAATTTCGTCGAAGAACGAATCTTCAGGCATCTGCGACGTCTCGCGATGCTGAAGATTTGTTATTCTTTCGTATGCCGCGTTTCATGCTTAAACTGTTCGCGGGCTTGAAGATGTTTCGCGATGTTGCAAGGGATTAGTCTTAGCCCTGCGTTTGGGAAACATTCTGGTTTGACTACGGATGTTCGCAGCCAGAATTGTTGTTCCTGTTTGGATTTGATTTGCGATCGAGGAGTTATGACCAAGGGGTCGTGTAAATTTGTCCCCGGAAAGAGGCATCCTCCTATACCATGCTTTGTGTGGTGTTGGCCTTCTGAGATTTCTTTAGTATCTATTTGAGGACGTTCTGTATAGCTATAGGAGCTCTGTTACGAGTTTTCCTTACATGCCGCATTTTATGAGTAAAACACATCGGGCTTAAAGTGAATCGTAGTATATGGAACTTGGTCGATTTTTGACAAGTGGAACCTTTCCGTTGAGTTTTGTTATGACGAATTAACCGTATGATTCCCATTTTTGGGTGGTACGATAATTGTTTGTGTAATCGTTACTTGGCATTTCAAGACAAATTCCGGATTACCGTTTAGCCGTCAAGTTATTGGAGCGGTGGTCGCTCAATTTTTTTGGCTTTGCATGAAGGCTGTGCTCAGCTTTATAACCAAGGACGTTGTTGCCAAAGGATTGGACCATGACACTTTCGTGCTGTCAATAAGGTCAAGTCGGTTAGAATCGTCCTTAAAGGGGATGCTGTAACCTTTATAGGCTTCAAAGGAAAGGCGTAATTGGGCGAGTGACGAATGGCGTTTATCGAGATTGATAGGCCGAGTATGCCCATGGTGGTAGAAAACGTTTTTCCACTTTAGGGTTAATTTATACGATGAAAGTTTCATATAATGTTTCCATTATTCGTATGGAAGTTGTTTCCTTTGTTTCCGAGGGAGATAAAGCCTAAGAAGCTCGATACAGACCCCGTGCGGAGTCAGTTGCGGGGTGATTTCCTGCTCGGACGTGACCAAGCGGAATGAGAGCGGATGCCAGTGAGTCGCGGGGCTAAAGAATGAGACCTTTCAGATCGTGGTGTGAGGAAGTAAAGTTTATATTGGTCGTCCAATGTCGGATCATACAGCTTGGTTTTTTTCTATAAGGAAAGTACTTTTTCGTAAAACCTGCTATGTTTACTTTCGAAAGTTACTTCGTATGACATGATCTGATTATACGAAGGATTTTTTGCGTAAGTAACGGACGACCGGTTTTTACGAATTTATTAAATTGACGCGACATATGGAGATGTCAAAATAACGATGTTTCCGCAGATTTTTGAGAAACATTTTCGCTTTTGTTTTTATTCTTCGGTGAAAGTTTCTCTGAGTCACTGATGGAGTTTTACCAAAGGTTATTTCACCGAGATCTAGTCGCGAACCGTTTTTGCAGGTTTCTTGAATGAATCAGTTAAACAGCGATAGACTTAGTCGACGAGCGGGGAGGACGTGTTCTCTTTGTCGTATTTTCTGTTACTTTTGTTCTTGATTTTGCTTTGTCGTAAATGTTTTTGATGTTTTTCCGTGAGTCGGTTGGTTGAACGGAAAATGAGAGTGATGCTTTGATGCCTGAATATTTCTCATATAATGATTCTTATACAAAACTCGTTTTATCAAATCGGAAAAGATCTTTATGACTTCAGCAAATCATCGACTTTCATTCTGAAGTTTGGCAGAGGTTTTCTAAACGAATGATTGCGATGATAGATGCTATATAGTCTTTGAGAATTTTTCCAACATGGTTTGGATCAGTTCCTAGCGTTTAAACGAATCTCAGATTGTCGTTTGCTTTTAGGATGATCTTGACGAGACATCGCATTGTATTAATATTTTTCCGCATATTTCTACGAGGGTTTGCTTTGTCGAAAGCGTTTTCTTGTCGAAAGAGTTTTCTTGATCTTGACGAGACATCGCATTGTTTAAATATGTTTTTGAAGTATGGGAGTATACGAGTATAGTATATGCACCTACTCCGTCCCTTTTTTCTCTAGGAATAGAATGATCGACAGTCCGAGTCGGTTTGAAGACGACGCATGGACTGTGATTTGATTGTTTCAAGGTTGAAGACTCGGAATATGTCGGTTCCGAGAGAATTGCCAAAAACAAACCGGTTTTAAGACGACGTTCATGTCTCTAGTTTTTCTCTCCTTAGGAAGCGAGCTTGAAATGCGTGGCTATCGTTTCTCGATTTTCAGAGAGTTTAGATCGGTTTGCAAGATCTGGACGAACAGTTATGGGACAATATATCGAGACAGGAAAAATCACCTAAAACTTAGTTTGCTAGACTATCCACCTAGATTTACTTTCCCTAAAGTTCTATGGCAGTCTCAAAGGCGTTTTTATTTCTTAGTAATTTCCTACGAAAACTCCAAGTCTGATTTCAAAAATTTCAAGTTGCAAATACCTTAGTTCTCTCGAAGATGCAGTTTTGTTTCTTCTTAGTTTTGCTTACTCATTTCCCCTTCCTCTTCTTGTGTATGTTCGCCTTTTTTGATATTGGTGTTTATCCTTTGAAACTTAACATTTATCTTCCGAACTTGACGTATTATACGATTTATCTGAATCCACGCGAGAAAACTAGTCTTTGCGGGTGTTTTTTTTTATCGTAAAGTTTCAATGGTAACTCCAATCGAGAGGAAACAAGAGACGTTTCGATCGAGATTTGAAAGAGAACACAAAGATGGAGGTAAGGGCGAGTAGGAGCAAGCGAAGGAGTTTAGACGAGTCTTACTTGTTTTCGTCGTAAAATCTCAACGAAAACTCCGATTGAGACGAAACGAAAAGCGTTTCAATCGGGATTCAAAAGAGAGCACAAAGGAGGAGCTTCTTGAGGCCTGACAGGTCGCTATGTAGCGAGTTGTAGTAATCCAAGAAGAGTCCTACTTGTTTTCGATGTCAAATCTCAACGAAAACTCCGATTGAGACGAAACGAAAAGCGTTTCGATGAGGATTCAAAAGAGAACGCAAAGGAGGACTTTTCTGAGCCCTGATAGGTCGCTATGTAGCGAGTGGAGGTCTGACAGGTCGTTACGTAGCGAGTGGAAGCAAGCCAAGAAGAGTTCTTCTTGTTTTCGTCGTAAAATCTCAACGGAAACTTCGATTGAGACGAAACAAAAAGCGTTACGATGAGGATTCAAAAGAGAACGCAAAGGAGGACCCTTTTCAGGCCTGACAGGTCGCTACATAGCGAGTGGAGAATTGGCTTGAGCTCGGTCGCTACATAGCGACCGAGCTGTGTACGTAGCAACCGAGCTGTGTGCGTGCTCGGTCGCTACGTAGCGACCGAGCTTGGCTGGAGCTCGGTCGCTACGTCGCGACCGAGCTCTGTGCGTGCTCGGTCACTACGTAGCAACCGAGCTTGGCTTGAGCCTGGTCGCTACGTAGCAACCGAGCCGTGTGCTTGCTCGGTCGCTACGTAGCGACCGATCTGTGTAATCGATTTGTTGCGCTTCCTTTTTCCGCGATTAACCTAGGGGTTTTCTGCGGTTTTTGGGAGAACAAGTTTTACCCTTCCGAAATGTTTTCGGAAAACGTGTTTTGGTAAAACCCTTACGCATTGAGATTTCTTTTGTTCGGTAATGAGCCAAACTTACGGGGTTTGATAAGATTTATCGATTCCCTTTATGTTTAAAAAGAGAAATCGCGAGCTCGTTTTATTGCACTTCCTGTGGCGAAAAGTTGCAGCAAGGTTTTCGACTTTCTCAAGAACTGTGGCGTTTGCATAGGCGTTGAACATAGGCGCAGTGGCGGTTGGAGTTTTCTTACCAGCGTTGTTGCGAACTGCAATTTTCTCTTTCGTATTTCCAGATATTGTTTTGATCAAGCGTTTTGCGGCTATGAGTTAGAGTAATCCGTACCTCCCCTCCTTCTAGCGCCAAACAGTGGGAACCGAAATTCGCACTGTCGATTTATGTTTAAATTAGGAAACTAGGAAAACCCTAATTTCCCAGAGGTCCCGGATCTCTGCGAGAGCCAACGGCAAGTGACCAAATATATGCGGAAATCATGAAAAGATAACAAACGAGTTTAGAGAAAACAGTAGATCTTATTTCGAGTCCGCGTGAGAGCGTTGCGATCATTACAAGAGATCATAAAAGCATTGGCCGCAAAGGTTGTCAGCGAGTTACCTAGTTCTAGCGGCCTAAAAGCTCAAACCTAGTTGACTCACAGCTCGATTACAAAAGACGAAGAAAATACAGAAAAGGTTTTTGATTGATTTCGGACTGAACCTTATGAAAGGCTGCCTACGTACCCCTTTCGAGGATCAAGCTGAACGTAGTTCAAGAGTGAACCAAGAGATCAAACTGCTTGTGCACGTTCGTCTGGTAATCGGGTGCCAGTCATGGAAACAGAGCATGTCGAGAATAATGCCTCAGAGTTTCTAAGTGCCGAGAGTTCTGAGTCTAAGAAGTTGTCCTTCATGCCTCTCGCCTAGGACTCCTTATATCGCTCCTAGGTCGGTTTACGCTTTTCCCCTTCTGCCCTTAAGCCGTAATAGCCTAAAAATGGAGATATTCCATTTTTCCGATCTTCGTAATTATCTTCAAAATTTCGTATTTATCTGCGGAAACTTGACATTTATCTTTCCTTGCGAACCAAGCGTAAACCGTCCCACGGTTTAAGGGCTGCTGGTTAAGAAATCGTAAGGTGGGCTTCGAGTCATGCCTTAGGTTCCTTTGGGCCGTCTTTCGACTTGAAGCGTTTATTACAACTTCTTTCGATAAAAACGAACTTTCCGCGGTTTTTATCGTAAAGTTGGATTGATGACTTCGAATGGCGGAAAACATGAAATGGGTTCGCTACGTGCTTCGGGAGACAGCATCGAAGGGTAGACGAGAATGCAAGGATTCGTGTCGTATCGATGTTTCGGAAGAGCTCGGTCGCTACGTAGCAACCGAATGGAATGCACGCTTGTTTGCTACGTAGCGACCGAGCGAGATGGACGCTCGGTCGCTATGTAGCGACCGAGCTTGGCGACCTAGCGTGATGGACGCAGCGACGGAGCTTGGCTTGAGCGCTACGTAGCGACCTAGCGGGACGGACGCTTGGTCGCTACGTAGCGACCGAGCTTGGCTTGAGCGCTACGTAGCGACCTAGCGGGACGGACGCTTGGTCGCTACGTAGCGACCGAGCAGGACGTGTGCTCGGTCGTTACGTAGCGATCGGCCGGGACGGATGCTCGGTCGCTACGTAGCGACCGAGCGGGACGTGTGCTCGGTCGCTACGTAGCGACCGAGCTTGGCTCGAACTCGGTCGCTACGTAGCGACCGAGCGGGACGTGTGATCGGTCGCTACGTGGCGACCGAGCTTGGCTCGAGCTCGGTCGCTACATAGCGACCGTGCGACCTTTTTTGGGCTTTTCTCCGATGTCTCGTGTTTCTTCTGCAGGGCTCTTCGTAAGAATAAATCTTTTCCGAAGATTTATTTTTTCGTAAAAATGTTCATGCCGTTTTTTACGGACTTTCAGACATTGATTCCGTCGTGACCGATTTTGACCCCAATAGTATACATGGGATCGGATTCTTCAAACAAGTCTGGAAGGTAAAGCCTTGTGTAAATTTATCACATTTTCTCTCTCTATTTTGACCATAGATTTATAGGTAGAGATATTTATTTCCAAAAAAAAAAGGAAAAAAAAAGAAAAAGAAAGAAAAATATAAATTATATATATAGGTGTTAGTTAGGTGGAATCCAAACAGGACTTGGTGGCTACAACCATTAAGGCTTGCTTCATAAGGATTCCAACAAAAAGAATTCGAATGGGACTTGGTGGAGGCAATCATCAAGGTTCGAGTCATATGAATTCTTGGATATAGGTCAAAAAGAAGTGAACAAGACTTGGTGGCAACCACCATTAAGGCTTGATTCATGGAAGCCTGTCCAATCTTTGTCAACGATCTTGCAATATAAGCAGACTTTGACTAAAGAGAGAAATTAGTAGAGAGAAAAAATATGAACTAACTTTTACCTGCAGATCCAGATACTTGTTTGAAAATCCTTGCATCCTGTGATCGATACTCCCAAGGTAAAGCATGCACTTTTATTTATGTTAAGAAATGAGGTTGGTAGAGGGGAATTTCAGACAAGATTTGCTAAGTTGGTGGCTAGGTGAATTTGGTTGCTAAGCTAGGATATGGTATAATGTGCTTTTGTGATTAGGAATTTTTAGATGTGGATTGCAATATCGTAGGGGTGATGATTCTAAGTTTTAAATAGTGTGAGTCCCTGATGTTTTCAAACCTCTTTCATATTCATAAGACTGCCATGTGTGTTTTGCTTGAAGACAAGCAAAAGGGTAAGTATGGGGGAGTTGATAGACCATGGATTTTACCCACTTTCAGCCATGGTTTATAAGTGTTTTAATATATATTTACTACTATATAGAGTCTATTTTGAGTATTTACAGGTTAAGGTACGTTCTAGAGAAATATGGTGATTTTGGAGCCTTTTGAGTGCAGAGCTGCACAGACGTGTCAGATGTCTAGCTATGGATGGAGACCTTCCGTCTGTTAGATGAAGCTCATATTTTTTATACAAGATAGAGCTTTGAGTTAGCTTTCCAATGCCACTGGTTTGAGGTCAATCAGCATCCTGTAGCAGAAGTTATGCCCGTTTTACTGAGGAGTGGTCAGTATGCCTCGCGAGAGGAAGCTGTCGAGAAGAGGAACGTATGTCGATCATTGCAGAACTCTTGACATCGATCGATATGGACGCCAGAACGTGGGCCTAGCATATTTCAAGACCGTTTGAAGCCCATAAGCCACACCAAGTTACCAAAATACCCATGGACGACCAGAGACCCTATTTATGTATTTCTAAGCCATTGTTGACGGCAACAAGCTTTCTATTATCCTATTCTGTAGTTTTCTCATAGGTTTGGAGAGAAGATCAATTCTCCTTCAGAGATTGATTGGAACTCCATTGGTTTTACCATCGATTTATTTATTATATTATTCAGACTATGATTTGTGTTATTGCTTGCATGTCTGAGTAATTCATCTTGTTAGGTTTACGGATTTCATGAGCTTAATGTCAAACTGATAATCAATTAGGATTTCTAGATTATCTATAGATCTCTACACCAGGATGATTTGTAATACTAGGATCTCGAATAGTTAGAATAGCACGACAGTGTGACTAATTGTTTGAACCTAGAATCATAGGATAGTTGAGAGGCACGAAAGTGCAATCAATTAACGGATCCCGAACTCTGCTGGATTAAATACCTAGGCGCATACGAGAGTTGGTCTAGGAATCTAGTTGAACATAATCAATAAGATCGATAATGCTTGCCTAAGGCAGCATCGATCGACGCTTATACCAAAGCATCGACCGACGCCTGTACCGTAGTATCGATCGACGCTCAAACCATAGCATCGATCGATGCTCGATCAGTGTTGACATGCAAATGCTGAAACACTGAACTTAGTCAATAGATTAGACTCACAACGAGAGCTGGCTGTCTTTTATATTGGATATCGAGTTCTAGAATTAATCTATAAACCATTAGCATCCTTCAATTGTAGTTTTGAATCTCTTGATTGATAAATCCCTTGGTCTAGCTATTTCTCCTAATTGTTTACAATCTCAATCAACCAATGGAACAAATACTTTGTTCACCTTGCTTTGCAATAATTATTTACTACTTTATAAACTATTAGCCTAGCTTAATCATATAACTATTAGATCTAATTGGTTCCCTAGCTCCCTGTGAATTCGATCCGTAAGTACTACAACTCGACCTCTTATTTGAGAGAGTATAAATCACTCCTTAGGGTAATTTGAGTGGTATCATGAATCCTCTCAATTGAGTAGAATATAAGTGTGTGCACTATGGGCGTCTTCATCACTCGACCACCAAACCTCTTTCAATTTCCCACCGAATCGCCTAATCTGGCAAAAGATGTCTGGAACACCAGCAACTGCATATGTTGGCGCGACACCACCATCATCATATCTTCTTGGAGCTCTTTTCCGGGTACGTACTTTTGGTGCAAAGTAGTACGATGTGAAGTGAGATGTTTCTTCCGTCAAACATCCAGCAATTATAGAACCTTCAACTTTGGCGAGGTTTTTTGCTTTTCCCTTCAAATATTTCATGGTCCGCTCATACTGACACATCCATCCATAATGCACATGTCAACGAAGCAATGCCTCATACGGGAGGCGAGCAGCTAGATGCTCCATGACGTCAAAAAATGCCGGAGGAATGATCTTCTCCAAGTTGCACAGTAAGATGGGAATGTTCTCATGAAGTTGTTCTATGACAGCTTCTTTAAGAGTGCGTGTGCTCAGATCCCTGAAAAATGCTCCAATGCCTTGTATATTCCAATTAAACACATTATTAGTCATATTATTTATTTGTGCATATTATAGAGCAATAAAGAAATTAATGCGTAATATATGACCTGCAAGTGCTTCATGTACATTTGTTGGAAGTAGTTCCGCAAATGCAAAGGGAAGTAGTCGTTGCAAAAGACATGACAATCATGACTCTTCATCCCAGAGAACTTTTGACCATTTTCAACACATCTAGAGAGATTTGAAACATATCCATCGGGGAACTTCACTTCTGATGCCATCCAGTTGAACAACACCGACTTTTGTTTGGAAGACATTATGAATATCGGAACGGAAACTTGTCCATTGCTTTTTATATGTAACTCGCTTCTTAAGCAAATATCAGGCAAGTCCAACCTCGATTATTTGTTGTCTTTTGTGTTCCCTGAGACATTCAATATTGTATTCACGATGTTCTCAAAGAAAATCTTCTCTATATGCATCACATCGAGGTTGTGGCGCAAAAGAAGATCCTTCGAATATGGCAACTCCCAAAATATACTCTTCTTGTGCCAGTTGTGCTGAACTCCGTAAAAATCAGGCATATTACCGGGAACATGCCAATTACCACCACATCGAACGGTTGCTTGAGCTCTGTAGTAATCGATTTGCGCTTCAATTTCTTCTCCAATTAAATATGGAGGAGGAGTGTCTCTCACAACCCTTTTGGGCCTAAACAATTTATTCTTCGGTGCGGATGGCTAATGGGAAGAAATCGACGGTGACAATCGAACCAACTTGTCTTCCTACCATTCTTCAGTTGAAACGCATTTGTCATTCCATTACAATATGGACAAGATAATCTCTCATGTGTAGTCCATCCAAACAACATCCCATAGGCAGGAAAGTCACTTATGGTCCAAAAAAGCATCGCTCGCATCGTAAAATTCGTCTTCGTTGAGAAATCATACGTCCTCACACGGTTGACCACACATCTTTCAACTCTTTTATCAGTGGTTGTACAAAAACATCCAGAGACCTTTTTGGATGTTTCAGACCAGGTATTAATATGGTCAAGAATAGAAACTCCCGTTGCATGCACATCTCCGGTGGCAGGTTGTATGGCGTAAGAAAGACTGGCCACAATGAATATTGTCTCCATGACATTCCAAATGGACTAAATCCATATTAGCATAATCCAAGATACACAATTCGACTATTGCTAGTGAATTTTGGATGTACTTTATTAAAATGTTTCCAGGCACTTGCATCTGATGGATGCATCATCTCACCACCCGTCTGAGTATGCTCGGCATACCATCTTATCCCTCCAGCAGTCTGCTCAGATTGGTATAATCTTTTCAATCTGTCTGTAATTGGTAGGTACCACATCCTTTGGTACGGTACCCAATTACGTCCTCGTCCTTGCGGTTTGAATCATTGCTTCTTGCAGAATCGACATTCTTCTAACTTCTAATCATCTCTCCAGTAGATCATGCAATTGTCGATGCAAACGTCTATCATCTCCGAAGGCAACCCAAGACTATAAACCAGTTTCTGAATCTCATAATAAGAATCAGTAGACACATTGTCTTCCTGCAAATACTCTTTAGAAAAGTCTGCCCATGCACCCATGCAACTTTCAGGTAGATTGTGGTCAATTTTAATATTCATCATTCTAGTAGCCAACGACAGTTTAGAGAGACCTTCTCTACAACCAATGTAAATTGGATGATTCGCAGCATCTAACATTTCATAAAACTTTTTTGCATCTATATTAGGTTCTTCAACTTCATCATGAGCTACAAATGCATCAGCTACAATATCATGAACCCTATCACAATCTACCATTTGCTCTCCTGATGGTACCTATGTTCATTATGCAAATGATCAACCGGTTCATCCTGAAAATTGCTATTACTACTACTAGCTTCATTCCCATAACCTTTTCCATGTTGAAACCAGATATAGTAATGTGGCGTGAAACCTCTATTTATTAAATGCTTCCATACATTTTCATGAGTTGTCAATTTTGAATTATTGCATTTCCGACAAGGACATAACATCTTACCGCTTTCCTGGGCGAGCGGTGTAGAATCTGCTTGATGCATAAATGTCTCTTGCCCTTCGAAATATTCTTTCGTCACTCTCCCGTTAGCATCTCTGTGCGTATACATCCACCTCCGAAGCTTGATAATATTTCCATCACCCGACATTTTTTTTTTTTAACGTTTTTAGTTTTTTTTTTCTTTTTGGTGTGTTTGAAGTGAAACACAAACGACATATTTATAGGATATTTTCGAAACTGGAAGGTGAAATTTTACTGGAAATTTACGAGGAAATATAATTAGTTAGCCGAAAAAAACGTGTTACAACGAAAAGGTTGGTGCACTCGAGATATCGACGGTAAATTCACGTTAAATATTTTGTCGTAAAGTTCTCGTTATATTTACGTCTACTTTACGACGAAACAATATTTTCACGTAAAAACCACGTCAATTTGCAATATTTTTACGACGAATATTTATTGTCGTTATTTTACGACAAATATTTATTGTTGTTATTTTACGACAAAATTATGTTGATTTGTTTTTTCCTCGTTAAAAGGACGTAATTTTACGAGGACCATTTTTCCTCGTTAATTTTTCGTCATTAAAAATTTTTTCCTTGTAGTGCGAAAACATCTTGTTGAAGATTTCCATGATTATCTAGGAATGGTACATTATCATTATTCATTTTAATTGAATCGAGGATTTATGTTCGTTACTGATTAGTTAGGTAATTATTCCACCATCCTTTAAGCTGTCCCGAGAAACCAGCTAAGGAGTTCATCTACAGTTTTATCCTCATTTTCTATTTGGGTTCTATAGGCGTTCGCGGCCATTGTCATTTTCTGGAATATTCAGATATACCATCAATATTCCATTCATAGACTGATGATGAGTTAAACCTAGATTGCTCTATTGGTTGGATTTGTTCTAGATCAGGGGCAGATTAATAGACGATCTTGATGGTTTTGCTAATCAAGACGGTTTATTTTTTGTACAGAATTTTGATCAGAGCATTCACAAATGTCTGAATCATGGGTTAAAGTGCTTATTTGGACTTTGGAAGTAGGAGTATCGGGGATATCAGAATTATCTGCATGCTATTTTCTCATATTTCAACTTTACTTAATTGACTTTGGAGAGCATAATGAATTCTAAGTTTGAATCTTGGTAAGTTTTGACACTTGAACTGGAAATTTGTAAATGTTTGAATATGGGACTTTTGTTTTTCATTTTAGAAGAAGATTCTATTGGAATAGGGCATTGATTTTGAATTGATTTCTCAATCCTATCAAGTTGTTTGCTTATTGTACCAAGATTAGTGTTGAAAACTTGTTTTGGACAATGATATTTTTGACATTAGCTTTATCATCTTCTTGGGGTCATTTAAAAGGAATTGCTTCAATTGGTGTTCCTAACCATTCTAGTTTTATCCCTTGGGGAGGAGGATGGTTGGAGTGAATAATTTTACCATTTGCAAGTGTTTCTCATTCCGGAGTTTAATTACAATTTGTAATTGTATTAGCTGTTTTAGAAAAAGGGAAATTTATTTTATTTTCAGAAGCATAATCTTCAAACCAATTAAAGAATAAAATTTGTAACTTATGTTTTTGGAGTTAATTGTAAAATTCATTTTGAAGGTTATTTCTATCTTTTAAAAAGTTTTAAAGAACCAAAGTGTTTTTTGACTATTTTTAGGGTAGAAATCATCTCTTAAAAACTTTTTGTCAACCGAAATTCTTTATCTAATTTTTTATTTAAAATGTTATCTGTGATAGCTGAAAAAGTAAGACATGTTGTCTCAGATTTTTAATAAATCATAAATAAAGCAAATAATTTTCGCGACCATCTAAATAATTTTGTTTAAGAATATCCCCATATCCTACATCTGAAGGATCTGTTTCTACTATTTTTTTCTAAATAGAAAATCCTTAATTATATATATTATTAGATGAATCATACTTGCATATTTACATATTTAATTTGTTACTTCACAAGTAAATTAATTAGCTAAAATAAGAATTTAGCTATATGGCATGATAGAATCATATTACTAATGAATTTAGCCATCCGATCGAGAAGGCAGAAGGGATGGCAGTGTCCACGTGGCCAGACATCTCTCACCTCTCCGTCTCAAGGCCGGAGCTGATCAATGTTCTGAGGCAGATGGGCCAACAGGTAAAGTGACCTCAGAAGATGAAAGCACCCGACTCTTTCCGGAACCCTGCTTTCTGGTGCGACTTCCACCGAGACCACGGTCACAAAACTGAAGACTGCGTCGCACTAAAGATCGAGGTCAACGAGCTGCTTAAGAAAGGACACCTCACGGAGTTCCTTTCTGAGAAGGCCAAGAGCAATCTAAGCAAGGAGACAACGGGTAAGCCCACTGAAACTGCTCCCGTCTCGCCACCGCGACAGGACCGAGTGATCCATGTCATATCGGGCGGTTCGGAAATCAGCGGCATAAGCCATGCAGCCGCGAAGAAAATCACCTGGAACGCTAAGCACGGCCTAGAGGCAGCCAAGCCAAAACGCCTGCTCCTAGGAGCGGACGAAATAAGCTTCACGGCCAAGGAGCAGGAGAAAGTTCTCACCCCGCATCACGACACCCTGGTCATATCGCTCACCGTAGCGAACTGCCTGGTAAAAAGGATACTGGTAGATAATGGAAGCTCCGGCAACATCATCTTCCATGCCGCATACAAGGACCTGGGGCTGGAGGAAAGTGCTCTAACTCGGAGGATAACCTCCCTTATAGGGTTCAGCGGGGAAGTCAAACAAAAAGCCGAGGAAGTAACCCTCCCCGTATACGCTGACGGAGTCAACATGTCAACAAAGTTCCTCGTTGTCGACTGCGACTCATCTTACAACATGATCCTAGGACGGCCTTGGATTCACGGCATGGGGGCCGTCCCCTCGACTGTTCACCAAATGGTGAAATTCCCTACACCCTGGGGCATAAAGGCAATCAGAGGGGATCAGGAGTATTCCCGCTCCTGTTACCAGACCACTATGAAAGGAAATACCCAGGTCTTATAGCATTTACAGAGTAAGCCTCCGGCTCATCACACCGAGAAACCAGAGGTAGAGGAAATGGACGACGTGCCATTAACTGAAGGAGATCAGACCCGACACCTCAAGATCGGGACCAAGCTGACCGAAGGATTGAGAAGAAGACTGATAGACTTCCTCAGGTCTAACTCCGACTGCTTTGCTTGGTCCCACGGAGACATGCCTGGGATCGATCCGGAAATCATCATGCACAAGCTACAGGTGGACCCCCTACATCACGTCGTCAGAAAAAAGAGAAGGAATTTTGCCCCCGAGAGAGACGCGATCATCAACGATGAAGTCAAAAGCCTGCTTGGCGCGTGGTTCATTCGTGAGGTGCAATACCCAGAATGGCTAGCCAACGTCGTCATGGTCAAGAAAAAGAATGGGAAGTGGAGAGTCTGCATCGACTTCACGGACCTCAACAAGTCCCGTCCAAAGGACCCCTTCTGTAACACCCCCGAACCGTCCTAAGCATAGGTCGACCCACCGGCCAACAAACAAACAAGAACATGACCGACGGACGACCTACACCAAGGGTTGGAGATGAAAGGCCAACCGGCCAGCCAACAATCAAACAAAAACATGACTGACCGTCCAACCCAACACCATGGTCCGGAAGCGCTACGTGACGGGTTAGGGACGATCCGGCCAGAGTCACAAAATTTACTCCACGACCTCGACCAGTTCGTCCACTAACACGTCCCGCTGCGTCAAGGCACAAGGCTTTGCAACCTGTACCTAGAGTTAGCGTTTTCCGTTAGATCGAGGCCTAAGGCTTTTCAACCCGTACCACAACCTAACGTTGTGTTAGACCGGACTAGTCAAATATTAGAGTACTCATGAAGCGCATATAAAACAATTACTTTTATTGATTTAAAAAATATTCAGACATTGAATAATTCAAGACTGGACCCGGTCTAATGCCAAATCAAGTCAACATAACACAATTCACAATACCGTTTACAAAAGGCATGAAAATCTACACCGGCGGTCCTAACGTCCAGCACCAAGCTATCCGATCATCCTTACCTAAAGCGACCTGCAAAAAGGACAACGGAGTTGGATGAGTAATCTAGTATTACTCAGTGAGCTTGCGGCCTCTACCCGCAACCTAGACTCTAACCAGACAACCCAAAAGAACAATCAATCTAGCCCTAGCATGCAGTATAAGCTAAGGCTAAGCAAACCGTTACTAAGTTAGACTTGGCCTCCTGCCATAATCCAACTTCCAAGTAACGGGAACCTGCATTAAAACAAGTCAACAACCAATCCCTAGTTAACCATATATACGCCTGAGTTCAGTACTCATGTAATGTTAGACACTTAGACTATACAAGTATCATGAGCCGGTCGACCAACAATCAAACAAGAACATGAACGGCCAACCAATGATACCGCATAGCATTAATATCCACCACCCTTCACAAACAATCCCTCAAACACATACAGGCCAACATCAGGCCTACACTAACAAAATACACACCAAGCCTAATCCCGTACCTAAACCAGACTTAGGACTTAATGTTAGAACCTGCAAACAAAGCAATCAACAACCACAACCACAACAATAATAAGATAGTAACTACCAATGACTCGATCTTACTCGTAACACCGTATATCGGTGCTACATTAACTCGAGGGTTCCATAACCCTCTACGACACACTAACACAGCACTCTAACCTGGGCCCTGGTGACTTCGTGTTCATCCTCTGTATCGGCAATATCCTATTTTCCTACCACAGAGGCCAGAAGAAGGAACTTTCAACCGACCGCGGCCCACAGTCCTTCGGGTCACCGTGCGACAGCCCACAGTCCTTCGGGTCACTGCCACATTACACCGTCGTGTAATACTCAGCCATAGGACATGACCCCGTTCGTCTGAGTCTTCCCGATCCAGCGAATAAGGGGTTTCCTTGAACCCGCAGGGTACAAGGGCGAGGAAACACTAGTCCACCCAAAACATGCCTAGCATGGGCGGGTTTCGCACCTGCTGTCGGCATAACACACACTCGACACAATTATCCCTAGGAAAGACCTAAGGGACAAGACTCCAACCCAAAACTAAACAATATATAGGAGTCTACGACAATATCAACCAATACTCGTAGTCCAGCCTATATGGCATAGGACCCGTAGTATCAACATCACAACCATGAGATCGGCCTATATGACCAAGATCCCTAAACAACAACATTATCACTAAACAAATCAACCAGTTAGTCACTCCCTTACGAAGAGATGACTAACCTCAATCAACAAGATTAATTAAACGAGCAAGCATTTAATTAAATCTACTCAATCAATCTACTCAATCAAACCAGTACCCAGATAGTTTGGTCTCATGCTACGACACTATCTTGAAAGATAACGGGAACCTGCACTCAACCATATCAACACGCAAGAATATAAATAATGATGCATCCTAGTCCTAGTCAGGTTATTATCTCAGTCTTAATTCCATTTCATCTCAGCTAGCCTATGCTAAACTGAGTCCGGTTTAATAAATAACCCCAAGGACTCTACCATGCAAGAATGTGAGCATTCTACTCTATATGAATACTCGATATTCCCTAAGTTCCAAGTGGAACTCAAACAAAACCAACTCACATTGTTCTAGGCGAGAAGCAGCTGGTTGATCGGAGAGGACATGGCCAAAACCCAAGGGACGACTTGACTGGACTGGATGAACTGATCTCGACTTGGACAGAACCTCGGCTTCACCATGAACAAACTGACAAGGCCTCGACAGATTGATCTGGACAGAACCTCCTTTAGCTTCTGGACAGTTCTTCGGACTTCCCGGCGGAGTATCGAGCAGAACTTCGACTGATCTGAACCCGTAGAACTGAATTAACTACGGACAGCATCTCCACTTGATCATCAAAGAAACTGAGTGGCCTGGACGAATTCTGTTGGACAGAACCGTCCCTAGGCGCTGACTCGAAATCAGTAGAGAACTGACCTCGAAAACTCTCTAAAACTCTCGAAATAGCTCGGAATCACTTGCTTTCTTTTTCTACTTCTCTCTCACGTTTTTAACTTGGTTTGGACAGGTCTGGATGTTAACAAATGATCTGGGGTCGTGGGGGTATTTATAGGAGACACCAGCCAATCAGCTTCAGGTTGGTGGCAGCCCGTGTGTCGCTTCGCATGGCTCCGGACGCATGCGCGGCGGCACCTCGTGCTCCACATGTCAGGCTGCATGTCCAGGACACATGAAGGACGCCGCCACTCCTCCCACATGTCAGGATGCATGCCTGGAGTGCATGCAAGAAGCTACACCAGTACACACATGTCGATCAGCATGCTTCGGTAGCATACGCGGAGACACCTCGTGCTTGGTCGATCCACCTCGTGCTTCTACATGCAGGCTGCAGGTACAGCTTCCATGCACGGCGACACCTCGAGCTTTTGTAGACACTCAGCTGCTTAGATGGTAGTTATCACGTCCTGGCCATATACGTAGAGACACCTTGAGCTTCTTGGTCGGTTTACGCGATTTTTGACCCTTCCGGCAAATTTCTGACCCGTGATCAATCCCGAATATTTTTCCGCTCCCGTTCTGATGCTCTAAATATTTTTAATAGAATCCAGATGAATTCTGATATCCTGTAAAAATATTTCCTGAGCCTCCGGCATCCTCGAAGAATTCCATAATACCGAAATTAGGGTTTTTGCCCAACTTCGGGTTTTCCCGTCGTGCTTTGATCCTGTCGTGCTTGCTTCCGGTCGTGCTTAATTCCCATCCTGCTTAATTCCCGTCCTGCTTCCAATGTCTTCAAAATAATATTTTTCTGATACGAAGATTTTCCGAGAAAACTTCGTGATGAAGAAACGTCGGTCTTCAAAAACGTCGAGCTTCTAAACCGTCGTGCTTCCAAAATTGTTATGCTTCCAAAACGTCCGTCTCATCAATCTAGGACATCTTCTAACTATGGTCGAGCAACTTATTCGACTCATAGTTTACTCACAATCACTTCTTCGCCCACCTCGTACTTTAAAACTTCTTGATCGATCCTTATTGCCCTCGACTCGACCACCACAAAGACACTCGACCATTCTTTTTTTTTTTTTTTTTTTAACTGGTTTCTACATTCCCCCCCCCCTTAATAGAATTCGTCCTCGAATTCTTAGTTGCGCAATTGCTCATCTTCGCGACATTCTCCACTGGTCTCCATATATCTTTACGCTGTCCACAATCGTTCCTTAAGTGTCCTCCTCAAGGCGTCCACAATCGTCTTTAGTTGAATGATCGCTGGATCATCTCATACTGTTTCTCTGCCATAACACTCTGATTTCCCATGAAACGAACTTGTCCATGCTCGTTCCTGATTACTCCAACCATTTTCTCGATCTTCGTCTTCCCAAATCTTGATGAAGTCCTTTCCCAACGAAGTCTTGTTTCCCCCCATCTGTCCAGTCCATACCACAGCCCAGTTCTCTGAATCTGTCTCTCCTCTTTCGCTTCGGGTTTGGGTTTGGCCTCGAACTCCCTCCACTTTAAGGTTTTCATCCCTTAAAGTTCTGATCAACGAACACACTTACTCGCTGCAATTCAAAAGAACACCTCACACGCAAGTTAGTAGACAACTAATCCCAACAGTCTACTAACAACAACCTAGCAATGCTAACCATCAACCTAACAGTTCTAACCAAGCAACCTAGCAATTCTAGATTCCACTATCTCAATCCTAATTCCTAAAACCACAAATCGTATCGCTGGACGTGACCGGTTTCCCTAATGCCTTTTGTGACTCATTTTGACTCAATAAATATTTAAAACCGATTAAATCATGAGTTCCGGAAGCATGGACGAAACCATGCTCTGATACCACCTCTGTAACACCCCCGAACCGTCCTAAGCATAGTTCGACCCACCGGCCAGCAATCAAACAAGAACATGACCGACGGACGACCTACACCAAGGGTTGGAGATGAAAGGCCAACCGGCCAGCCAACAATCAAATAAGAACATGACTGACCGTCCAACCCAACACCATGGTCCGGAATCGCTACGTGACGGGTTAGGGACGATCCGGCCAGAGTCACAAAATTTACTCCACGACCTCGACCAGTTCGTCCACTAACACGTCCCGCTGCGTCAAGGCACAAGGCTTTGCAACCTGTACCTAGAGTTAGCGTTTTCCGTTAGATCGAGGCCTAAGGCTTTTCAACCCGTACCACAACCAAACGTTGTGTTAGACCGGACTAGTCAAATATCAGAGTACTCATGAAGCGCATATAAAACAATTACTTTTATTGATTTATGAAATATTCATACATTGAATAATTCAAGACTGGGACCGGCCTAATGCCAAATCGAGTCAACATAACACAATTCACAATACCGTTCACAAAAGGCATGAAAATCTACACCGGCGGTCCTAACGTCCAGCACCAAGCTATCCGATCATCCTTACCTAAAGCGACCTGCAAAAAGGACAACGGAGTTGGATGAGTAATCTAGTATTACTCAGTGAGCTTGCGGCCTCTACCCGCAACCTAGACTCTAACCCAGACAACCCAAAATAACAATCAATCTAGCTCTAGCATGCAATATAAGCTAAGGCTAAGCAAACCGTTACTAAGTTAGACTTGGCCTCCTGCCATAATCCAACTTCCAAGTAACAGGAACCTGCATTAAAACAAGTCAACAACCAATCCCTAGTTAACCATATATACGCCTGAGTTTAGTACTCATGTTGTGTTAGACACTTAGACTATACAAGTATCATGAGCCGGTCGACCAACAATCAAACAAGAACATGATCGGCCAACCAATGATACCGCATAGCTTTAATATCCACCACCCTTCACAAGCAATCCCTCAAACACATACAGGCCAACGTCAGGCCTACGCTAACAAAATACACACCAAGCCTAATCCGGTACCTAAACCAGACTTAAGACTTAATGTCAGAACCTGCAAACAAAGCAATCAACAACCACAACCACAACAATAATAAGATAGTAACTACCAATGACTCGATCTTACTCGTAACACCGTATATCGGTGCTACATTAACTCGAGGGTTCCATAACCCTCTACGACACACTAACACAACACTCTTACCTGGGCCCTGGTGACCTCGTGTTCATCCTCTCTATCGGCAATATTCTATCTTCCTACCACAGAGGCCAGAAGAAGGAACTTTCAACCGACCGCGGCCCACAGTCCTTCGGGTCACCGCGCGACAGTCCACAGTCCTTCGGGTCACAGCCACATTACACCGTCGTGTAATACTCAGCCATAGGACATGACCCCGTTCGTCTGAGTCTTCCCGATCCAGCGAATAAGGGGTTTCCTTGAACCCGCTGGGTACGAGGGCGAGGAAACATTAGTCCACCCAAAAACATGCCTAGCATGGACGGGTTTCGCACCTGCTGTCGGCATAACACACACTCGACACAATTATCCCTAGGAAAGACCTAAGGGACAAGACTCCAACCCAAAACTAAACAATATATAGGAGTCTACAACAATATCAACCAATACTCGTAGTCCAGCCTATATGGCATAGGACCCGTAGTATCGACATCACAACCAGGAGATCGGCATATATGACCAAGATCCCTAAACAACAACATTATCACTAAACAACTCAACCAGCTTGTCACTCCCTTACCAAGGGATGACTAACCTCAATCAACAAAATTAATTAAACGAGCAAGCATTTAATTAAATCTACTCAATCAATCTACTCAATCAAACCGTTACCCAGATAGTTCGGTCTCATGCTACGACACTATCTTTAAAGATAACGGGAACCTGCACTCAACCATATCAACACGCAAGAATATAAATCATGATGCATCCAAGTCCTAGTCAGGTTATAATCTCAGTCTTAATTTCATTTCATCTCAGCTAGCCTGTGCTAAACTGAGTCCGGTTTAATAAATAACCCCAAGGACTCTACCATGCAAGAATGTGAGCATTCTACTCTATATGAATACTCGATCTTCCCTAAGTTCCAAGTGGAACTCAAACAAACCAACTCACAGTGTTCTAGGCGAGAAGCAGCTGGTTGATCAGAGAGGACATGGCCAAAACCCAAGGGACGACTTGGCTGGACTGGACTGAACTGATCTCGACTTGGACAGAACCTCGGCTTCACCATGAAGAAACTGACAGGCCTCGACAGATTGATCTGGACAGAACCTCCTTTAGCTTCTGGACAGTTCTTCGGACTTCCCGGCGGAGTATCGGGCAGAACTTCGACTGATCTGAACCCGTAGAACTGAACTAACTCCGGACAGCATCTCCACTTGATCATCAAAGGAACTGAGTGGCCTGGACGAATTCAGTTGGACAGAACCGTCCCTAGGCGCTGACTCGAAATCAGTAGAGAACTGACATCGAAAACTCTCTAAAACTCTCGAAATAGCTCGGAATCACTTGCTTTCTTTTTCTACTTCTCTGTCACGTTTTTAACTTGGTTTGGACAGGTCTGGATGTGAACAAATGAGCTGGGGTCGTGGGGTATTTATAGGAGACACCAGTCAATCAGCTTCAGGTTGGTGGCAGCCGGTGTGTCTCTTCGCATGGCTCCGGACGCATGCGCGGCGGCACCTCGTGCTCCACATGTCAGGCTGCATGTCCAGGACACATGCAGGACGCCACCACTCCTCCCACATGTCAGGATGCATGCCAGGAGTGCATGCAAGAAGCCACACCAGTACACACATGTCGATCAGCATGCTTCGATTGCAAGCGCGGAGACACCTCGTGCTTGGTCGATCCACCTCGTGCTTCTACATGCAGGCTGCAGGTACAGCTTCCATGCACGGTGACACCTCGAGCTTCTGTAGACACTCAGCTGCTTAGATGGTAGTTATCACGTCCTGGCCATATACGTAGAGACACCTCGAGCTTCTTGGTCGGTTTACGCGATTTTTGACCCTTCCGGCAAATTTCTGACCTGTGATCAATCCCGAATATTTTTCCGCTCCGTTCTGATGCTCTAAATATTTTTAATAGAATCCAGATGAATTCTGATATCCTGTAAAAATATTTCCCGAGCCTCCGGCTTCCTTGAAGAATTCCATAATACCAAAATTAGGGTTTTCGCCCAACTTCGGGTTTTCCCGTCGTGCTTTGATCCTGTCGTGCTTGCTTCCGGTCGTGCTTTATTCCCGTCCTGCATAATTCCCTCCTGCTTCCAATGTCTTCAAAATAATATTTTACTGATACGAAGATTTTTCGAGAAAACTTCGTAATGAAGAAACGTCGGTCTTCAAAAACGTCGAGCTTCTAAACCGTCGTGCTTCCAAAATTGTTATGCTTCCAAAACGTCCGTCTCATCAATCTAGGACATCTTCTAACCATGGTCGAGCAACTTATTCGACTCATAGTTTACTCACGATCACTTCTTCGCCCACCTCGTACTTTAAAACTTCTCGATCGATCCTTATTGCCCGCGACTCGACCACCACAAAGACACTCGACCATTCTTTTTCTTTTCTTTTCTTTTTTTTTTAACGGGTTTCTACATTCTCCTCCCCCCCCCCCTTAATAGAATTCATCCTCGAATTCTTAGTTGCGCAATTGCTCATTTTCGCGACATTCTCCACTCGTCTCCATATATCTTTACGCTGTCCACAATCGTTCCTTAAGTGTCCTCCTCAAGGCGTCCACAATCGTCTTTAGTTGAATGATCGCTGGATCATCTCATACTGTTGCTCTGCCATAACACTCTGATTTCCCATGATACGAACTTGTCCATGCTCGTTCCTGATTACTCCAACCATTTTCTCGATCTTCGTCTTCCCAAATCTTGATGAAGTCCTTTCCCAACGAAGTCTTGTTTCCCCCCCATCTGTCCAGTCAATACCACAGCCCAGTTCTCTAAATCTGTCTCTACACCTTTCCGCTAACTCATATCGACAAGCTGGTGGACGCACCGCGGGGCACCAGCTGATGAGCTTCATGGACGCGTTCTCCGGCTACAATCAGATACTTATGCATCCGGAAGACCAGGAGAAAACATCCTTCATGACATCCAGAGGGATCTACTGCTACAAGGTTATGCCGTTCGGCCTAAAGAACGCAGGATCAACCTATCAACGGCTGGTGAACATGATGTTCGCAGACAAAATCGGAAGAACCATGGAGGTCTACATCGATGACGTGCTGGTCAAGTCCCTGGAGGCGGAAGACCACATATCTCACCTGCAGAAAGCCTTTTCCACCCTTAAGAAGTATAACATGAAGCTCAACCCAGCTAAATGCTCATTCGGGTTCAGTTCTGGCAAGTTCCTCGGGTACATTGTAACCCACCGGGGCATCGGGGCCAACCCGGAGCAAATCAGGGCCATTCACTCAATCCCTTCCCCAAAGAACGTCAAGGAGGTTTAAAAGCTAACGGGAAGGATGGCGGCGTTGAGCAGGTTCATCTCCAGACTCTCCGATAAATCTCACGCCTTCTTTGGAACCCTCAAGAATCTGAAGGACTTCTAGTGAACGGAAGAATGCGAATGTGCTCTCCAAGAGCTAAAGTCATATCTCACCACTCCTCCTTTCATATCCAAGCCACAACTCGGTGAAGTCCTGCTGCTATATCTAGCAGTCTCCGAACACGCCGTAAGCGCCATCCTAGTTCGTGAGGAGGGAAGTAAGCATCTACTAATCTATTACGTAAGCAAGGCTCTTGTGGATGCGGAAACCCGCTATAGCCATCTAGAGAGGCTGGCCTTAGCCCTAATAGTCGCTGCTCGCAAGCTCTGACCCTACTTCCAGGCTCATCCAATCGTGGTTGTTACCTCCTTCCCTGTAAAGTTGGTCCTCCACAAACCAGAAGTCTCCGGACGCCAAGCCAAATGGGCCGTGGAACTAGGGGAGTACGACGTAATATTTCGACCCGCCACAGCTATAAAGTCACAGGTTCTAGCAGAATTCGTGGCTGAATTCTCCCCTGCCTTGCTCCCAGCTTTGGAGCAGGAGGTACGCCTCCGAGGCAAAACTAAGGAAGAGGGAGAATGGATCCTTCACGTTGATGGATCCAGTAACGCCAGAGGAGCTGGAGTGGGGATAGTGCTTACTTCGCCAACAGGGGACACGGCCTCAAGGGCCATGAGATGCAACTTCAAAGCAACCAATAACGAGAGCAAGTATGAGGCCCTAATCGCAGGTCTAACCCTTGCCCACCAAACGGGGGCAGAGAATATCCAAGTCTTCGGCGACTCCCAGCTAATAATCAACCAGGTATAGGGAGAGTACCAAGGAAAAGACGACAGCATGATTCCAGTATCTGGCGGTCGCTCAGCGACTAATCAAGAAGTTGAAGAGCTGCAAACTCACTCAAATCCCCCGGGTACAAAACTCGCAAGCCGATGCCCTGGCTAATCTAGGGTACACCCTCGAAACGAAAAGCCCGATGAGTATCCCTTTGCTCGTGCTCCAATGGCCAGCTACCTTGGAGGAAGCCCCGTCAGAGGAGGTCTCTGCTGTCGAAGAGGGCGAAACCTGGATTACCCCCTTATTCCGGTACCTGGAGGCCGACCTCCTCCCGGAAGACCGCAACGAGGCCAGGAAGATCAAGTAGCTGTACCGGAGATCTTTCTCTGGCCCGTACCTGAGGTGTGTCACACCCCGAGAAGCCGCTAGAATTGTTGGGGAAAAATATTCCATGAAGAGATTTTTCCAGCTTCCGGCTTCCAGGTTCTTGCCTCCAGGTCCCGGGTCCCTTCCCCCGGGTCTGGGTCCCTTCCCCCGGGTCTGGGTCCCTGCCTCCAGCCTCCAGCTTCCAGGCCGAGTGATTTATCCTGCCTTAGGACAAGAGAGAATCTCCATAAATCCGAGAGAAAGAGGAAGTATTCCAATAAATATGACCTCCCTTAACAAAAAGGGAAATATTTTATTATCTAAGGATATAATGAATATTTCCAAATCCTAAGAGGGAGGCACGACCTCCACCATAAATATAGGTTTCTAAACCTAAAGAAAGAGGTCGACGACGTCCATGACCAGAGCTCATCAACTCTACAGCCGCCAAGGCAAGGTTTCCCACCTAGAGGACCATCTTCATCAACAAGCTCACAACCGATGAATCCATGTGATTACTATCAACCAGATGATAAGATATGCTCACTGCAGCACGTCTACAACTCTACTTGCTGGCTCAGGCCACGATCTCCAGCTCATTAGCTGGGTCCCTCCATGCTCACTGAAGCACATCGACACATCATGCTCACTGTAGCATATCGGCAGGTCTACCATCTGTTCTGGCCATTTACCCTCGAGAACATATGACTCCTATCAACTATAGAGCTACGTGCTCCCAAGGATATGTGCCCACTAGAGCCCCGTGCTCCCAAGGCTACATGCCCATTAGGCCATGTGCCCACTAGAGCTCCGTGCTCCCTAGGCCACATGCCTCCATTAGGCTATGCGCCTCCATCAGGCTACGTGCCTCCATCAGGCTCCGCGCCCATCTAGGCTCTGTGCCTCCATATACATGAACTACGAACGGCTTGATCCCTCACTGAAGGGTACGTAGGCAGTCCCCACTGAAGGATGCAGCTATAAATGCAAACACCTTCTATCGTCCCGTGCATAGATACCCAAAGACCGACCTTGGTAGCCGGGACCATCAAGTACGGATGAGGAGGCCCCCAAGGACCGACCTTGGTAACCGGAACCATCAATTATAGATCAAGAAGACCCTGCGATCTTCTCTATGATAGGAAGCCCCCGCCTAACGACCAATCCCCCTGCTGTTGCTAAGGCATCAACGACATATACTGGGCCATACCCATATGGCAGTATCCGAAGAGCAGGAACTCGTGGTTTATCAACTACCAAAGCAGGAAAATACACTCAATGACATGTCTCCTTCCTCCTATCATTCCGTAGAGCTGAGCACGGATCGCTTGTACACAAAAATACCCTAACAGTTTGGCGCTAGAAGGAGGAGCAGTCATATACTACGTGATAATGTGATAGGCGGAAGAGATATTATATATATTCCTGCAAAATCTCTCAACCCCAGCCACCTAGGGGAAAGAAACAAGCCACTAGACCTTTCGGGTCCCAACCTCAAAGCCGACCTCTACAATCTTTGGTTCCTGCTGGTTCCATGTCTTAACTTTTTATCAAGCCACTAGACCTTTGGGCCCAACGTGAGCATTCATCACCAACATCAATATCAGCGGGTAGTCAACTGGTAGCAACATAGCAAACCCTAGACGCCATCAATGCTTCCAGACAGAAGCAGTCAGAAGAAGAGCTCCTGGAAATACTGCAGGCATACCAGGCAACCACTAAGAGGTAACTGGAGAACCACCTTTATCTTTAGGTTCTAGAATCTAAGTGGTAGTGGAATCCTAGATAAGCCTGATAGCTAGGTGGACAGAACGCCTTTGAGTACTCGTCGAATTCCATTGGAGTTGTTCCGCGAAGAAACCATGCCTAAGTGCCGAGAACACTGCTGCTCTACCTCGTGCAAAGGAGCGAGGGAAAATGCTAGTACTACATTAAGGAGTGCTGGTCTTCATACCCCCTACTCATTTGGAGTAAATGGGAGTAAAAGAAGCCGGAGAACACAAGTTCCCACTACTATTCATCCAAAAGGAAAAGCCAAACCTCTGGGTTCCGGGTTCTAGCTTCCAGGTTTCGGATCCCAGCTTCCAGGTTCTGGATCCAGGGTTCCGACCACCTTACTACCGCTTTTCCTGGCCATGTACCCTGATGTACCTCTGAGGAAGACACGACCACGAGGAAAGAAGGGGGAGATGCGCTAAGCGTTAACCCACAGGGCTACACGCATCAACAACTTCCATCAACATGCCCGTGGCAAAGGAGATTCAAGACGAGGCGACGAGTCATCGAATGGCGTCCAGAAAACGCTGAGAGTGGCTCACCCAAGGGGAAGCAGAGAGCAGCCTGGACGTTAAAAGACATCGTGAAACGCTGAGAGTGGCTCACCCAAGCGGGCGCAGAGAGCAGCCAGAATGAGTCATCGAACGACGCCTGCAAAGAAGGATGAGAAAATCAATATTCGTGGATGATCAATCATCTCCTGAATACACGATAGAATACGCCAACCCCTGATATCCAAACAACGGATTCCGACTCCAAACCCAGGTCAATCCCTGCCTATGGACCAATCTGGGTCCAAAATCACATGAGACCACGTCAATCCATACTCTCCAAGCCCAGGGACGGAGAAGCACTGTTGATTTACCTGAAAGAACAGAAGCACACAGGGAGTGCCGTCCTGGCGCAAAGAGCAAAAATATTGCTCTATACGCCAGAGGTACAAAGGTCATTGGCAAGGCAGACAGAGGAGCTCGCCAACATCCGGGAACCTCCATGTATCAGAAGAATCTACCCCAAAACCTTCGGGTTCCAAGAGAACCAGTTCCACAAACTCCAGGTTTCTAGGGGACGAAGCCCACAAACCTCCATGTTTCAGGAGGATAAATTTCAGAACCACCGGGCCTCAGGAGGATATCTTCGAGAAGATACATCCAACATGACAAAATGGAGAGACTTGAGACCAGCTACGAGCACCAGAAACTGCAGGACCACGCGTCCCAAAAAAGTTATATTACCACGAAGATGTCCTATAGATCTTGAAGGTATTATGAACGGCTCCACGGAAGCAACAGGCACAATCTCGACAACAGCCCACATCCAATGGACCTCGAGAGTGGTCCATCTCCGGAGGACAGAGTGCGATGTCGTACTAAGTCAATAAAGAGTCTGGTTTCAAGACAGCAAAACAAATATTCACCTCTGATTGTAATATCTATAGATCCTCACGTGTCAGAGCACTAATTCCTCGAAACCTCCAGGGTCCCAAGGATAAATCTACAGGTCCAACAGGATCAGAACATGAAGCCCTTAAGAGCCTTAGATTCCAATAAAGAATCACCGGGGACTACGAGTTCCTACACGATGTACATCAATACTTTGGGGTAGTACGACGAAGAATCGGCCTCCAAGCCTCAACAAATGGTCTCGTTCCTCCAGAAGAAGGAATGAGAAAAATCGCGGTCTTCACTCGACTGCTACCTAGTATGGAACTTCTCCATCCTAGAGTCAGGGTGTAGGTTCTTCAGAAGATCATTCTCCAGCCGATATCCAATCATGGGGTACATAAGCATGAAGTAAATCGATAATTCACTTTTGTGCCCCGGTCATGTGCCATTCGGCCCCAGGAAATATGTAGCTATGTGCCATAGGGGTCATGCGCCCGGAAGACGGATGTCGCTTATCACTGCAATGCGAATCCAAGACCAAGAATTCCTGCTTCCGAGCGGGGCAACATATCACCTACAACAGATTTCAACAGATACAAGTGATCTTCACCAGCCAAACCTACAAGTCTTGCCATCCATTGATATGCGAGGCCAGGATCCTGAATCTTCTTAGGTCGATCAACCTAAACAAGCCACAAGCCTAGGAATATCCATTAGACTCCGGTCTATCTCGGGGAAATCGACTCTCCTCCAGGTTCAAACACGGCCCAGACCTAAGAAGAACCTGGGGAAGAAAGATTACTGGAGCGATGCCCTGCCCAGGGGAAGCCTGCTGAGAATGAGCAACTCCGGTTGACTTGAGTGCACAGGTTATTCCCCGAGTTTGAGGACGAAATCGAGAAATAAGGGGAAAACTGGTTGGGAAAAGTCATCTAGGCCTCGAGCAGGACACCTGCCTCAAGGTTCTTGTTAAAAGAACCTCCGGCTCCAACCCCTGCATCGATCCCTGCCTCCAGATCAATAAAAGTGATTACTAGATCCTATGATCTTGCGCATGAGTGGAAAACCCACACATATGGAGCATGGAAATATTTGACAATCGCAGGAATGGCCTAGCACAAGCCATAGTATGCGGTCAAATATAGTACTCCTTCTCAAGAGCCTACTACCATGTGGGGTACGAAGTACTTATAATGCAAAGGTACTGCCTGAGGAGCTTACACGCTCACTCTCAGGCATGGAGCATATTACATATAATGCAAAAGTACTGCCTGAGGAGCTTACACGCTTACCCTCAGGCATGGAGCATATTACATAACATACAAAGTGCTGCGTAAGGAGCTTACACGCTTACTCTTACGCAGGGAGCATCGTACGAAACATACCAATTCCTGCAACAACGCAGGAGGCATAAGTACAAACGCAAAGTACTGTATTCAAACTCAGAGTTTGTACAGGGAGCGACAATGGGTATGAGACATAAAGCAAGAATGGGTCTGCGCAAGCCTGAGTGTGCTGTCAAAACTACCTAAAACACCTGTGCAGCCTAAGGCGCATCGGGGTCCCTAGAGTACCATTGTGAAAAGTACATGTATTAAAACGCTACGAGCTACACAATACAGGGAACACATGGTATATTTATTGTAAAAGTACTGTGAAATACATGGAGCAATTAAAACCCTGCTTCTCCAGGCGTGGCAAGCAGCGAAGCCTGGCACTTCGGTCATAACACCCACACCAGCACCCTTTAAGTCTGTCAGTGACTTCCTGCAGAAGTAGAATAGAGCATAGGAACTCGATAGTGGCCAGCTCCCAAGCGGCATAATGCGAAATCCGAACAGGTGCCGGGAGTCATCTTGCCTAGGAAGGCGGAGTACGGTCCCTGCAAAACCAAATATTCTAGGTTCTTACGAACTCAGGGTTATTACATCAGAATCCCCGGGTTATTAAGAACCTTCGGGTCCCCATGTAGTCTCCGGGTCCTGAAAAGATCTCAGGGGCTGGAAAAGGTAAACCTCCAGGTTCTTATATAACCCCGGGTTCAAAATGACCTCAGGGTCTGAAGAAACCTCCGGGTTCCCAAACGACCTTCGGGTCCTTATTCGACCTTAGGGTCCTAAATACGACCTCAGGGTCTGAAGGAACCTCCGGGTTCCCAAACGACCTCCGGGTTCTTATTTGACCTACAGGTCCTAAATAAGACCTCAGGATCTGAAGGAACCTCCGGGTTCCCAAACGACCTCCGGGTCCTTATTCCACCTCAGGGTCCTAAGTACGATCTCAGGATCTAAAGGAGAATCCCTGGGTTCCCACAAGACCTCCGGGTCCAGATACGATCTCATGATCTAAAGGAGAAACTCCGGATTCCCACAAAACCTCCGGGTCCAAAAGTGACCTCTGGGTTCAAAGCGACCTCCGGGTTCATAAAATACCTCCGGGTTATAAACGGCCTCCGGGCCAGAAACGAAGGTCCATGGATCCTTCGTAAGGGAATTCATATCGATAGAAACCTACGTAAGGGAGTTGGAATACGATACCCGTCTGAAAGTTTACGAACTTATAAACAGATGTTGATAGTGGCCTACTTACGAGGGGCAGAATGCAACATCTAAAAACCGACATTGATAGTGGCCTACCTACGAGGGCAGAGTGCAATGTCACACACGATTAAGAGCAGCTTACTCACAGGGGCAGAGCTCGACATAACACCTTAGGACCTCTAGGTCCAAAAGGGTTACATCCTAAGACCTCCGGGTTTGAAGAAGGGGTTCATCCTACAGCCTACGGGTCCCTAAACGTTTATCCAGCCTCCTGGTTCCAGGACGAAAGTCCATCCAGTCTCCGGGTTCCTGGACAAAAAGTCCATACAACCTCTGATTTATGAAGAATCGCATCCACGAGCCATGAGTTTCAGAAGTATGTATCTCTAAATCTTCAGATTCTGGGAAAACATGCCCAGGATCCTCGAGGTTCCAAGAAAGCACGACACAAGGCCATCCTAGCATTGATTGTAGCCTACATCCGGAGGCAGATTGCAATATTACAAAGTTAGGAGTGGCCAAGAATCAATGGCAGAGTTCAACTAGCGGTTCCACCTTCTCAAATCAGCATGGACACTACTGCTCACCACAAACAACATGTCCAAGAATTCTACTCCGGTACCAAGAGTCAACTAGGATATCTCCAAGTAACAAGACGAACATGCTGAACGTCCCCCCTGCCAAAAGTCAAGGTACAATCCCGAGACGAGGCAAGAAGCTACAGCTACAACATCAAAACCTCAAGGAGCATCAAGTATGCTAAACGCAATAAGGAGACCGGCACGAAGACCTGAATGAAAGTCCATTACAGGTTTTACAAGCTCAAGAGGCGCAAGCAAGGCCAGCAGGATCAATCATGAGGATCCTCAGTTTCGGCCTCCGGGTCTTATTAAACCTCCTCATCCCCCTAATCCTTAGCCTCGCCAAGCTTCTCCCTCTCAGAATTCCTGGGTCCTGACCCATACACTCCTCCACACGATTCATGGAACCAGAGAGCCTCAAGAAGTGCAAACTGAAGTCCTGCCTGAACTAAGGCCGAGTATAGCTACAGGAGCAGCACATGCATTTGGGGTATGAGTAGAAGCGGCACCCTTTATGCAGACGTTCCCGGCTTCTCCATCAAACCTTCGGCCAACTCTGACTGTTGGGTTCAAAAACGGTTACGACGAAGTTAACGTCCAAATCCCCGAAGAAGAAAACCGTAGAAAACTTCTTCGACAAATACTTTTTCGAAATAGATACTTCTCTACGAAAAGCTTTACGGAGGAAACGCGAGTCATCAGACAAAATCCTGAAAAGGATCGTGCTCCACTCGGTCACTACGTAGCGTCCGAGTTCGAGCCAAGGCTCAGTCGCTACATAGCGACCAAACTTCCATTCCGCTCGGTCGCTACGTAGCGACCGAGCTCGAGCCAAAGCTCGGTCGCTGCGTAGCGACGGAGCTCAAGCCAAATCTCGGTCGCTACGTAGCGACCGAGCTCGAGCCGGAGCTCGGTCGCTACGTAGCGACCGAGCTCGAGCCGGAGCTCGGTCGCTACGTAGCGACCGAGCTCGAACCAAAGTTCGGTCGCTACGTAGCGATCGAGTGCTCGGTCGCTACGTAGCGATCGAGTGCTCGGTCGCTACGTAGCGATCGAGTGCTCGGTCGCTACGTAGCTACCGAGCTCTTCCGAAAGATCGATACGACATTAGTCCATGCGTTCTCGTCTACCCTTCGATGCTATCTCCCGAAGACCGTAGCGAACCCATTTCACGATTCCCCGCCATTCTAAGTTATCGATCAAACTTTACCGTAAAAACTGCGGAAAGTTCGCTCTTTATCGAAAGAAGCCGTAACAAACGCTTCGAGTTGGAAGACGGCCCAAAGGGACCTAAGACATGACTCGAAGCCCAACTTACGATTTCTTAACTAACATCCCGTAAGCCGCATGACGGTTTACGCCTGGTTCGCAAAGAAAGATAAATGTCAAGTTTCCGCGGATAAATACGAAATTTTGAAGATAATTACGAAGATCGGAAAAAATGGAATATCTCCATTTTTATGCTATGGCGGTTTAAGGGTAGAAGGGGAAAAGCGTAAACCGACCTTGGAGCCAGTATATAAGGAGTCCTAGGCGAGAGGCATAAGGAGAGGACTTTTCACAGCAAACTTAGCACTTAGCGCAATTTTAGGCAATTTTCCGTTTTTGTTATTCAAGCTGCGACTCAATTAGGTTTTTGCCGTCTTATGGTTTTAGAACTTGGAATCTCGTCGACAGCTCTCGTAGCCCAGGTACTTACCTTGTTGTAAACGCCCAAACGCAGATTCGGAATAAGAACTATCTTGCTCTCTTTTTCGATTTCTTATTTCATTACTGTTCTCGTTTCGTGTTCTGATTGCTTGGCGTGTGGTATTAGCAGATATCCGGGACCTCTGGGAAATTAGGGTTTTCCTAGTTTCCTTATTTAAACAGAAATCGACAGTGCAAATTTCAGTTCCCACACCGACCAATCCCCACCATAAGGGCAACGTCTCATCCTTATAAAGGAGAAGAAGAAAGTGTTATAGGCTCAACTTGATCCTACACGACAGTGATGTCCGCCTTTAGAGCATTTACTAGGTCCTACATGGTGGTTCTTTCTGATTATCCACTTCCAGGTCATCAGAATCAAGGGTACAACTAGAGATCGAACACATGCCCATTGAAGCATGTTTACCACGTCTCTGCATGGGGTCAAGGATTTTTGTTCATTCTCCAGCTCATACATCTCCAATCAGGCTGCAAATCCTTTCACGTCGAGCGCAAGTACATCTGAGCATTACAGACAAGGAAGTTTGATGGCTCAGGCTACGAGCCGATGTCCTACTCCAAACTCAATGAGGAATGTCATTTCTTGCCTTCAAACATGAAACCAGAAAATAAGGGGCAAACTGTTGGGGAAAAATATTTCATGAAGAGATTTCTCCAGCTTCCGGCTTCCGGGTTCCAGCTTCCGGCTTCCGGGTTCCTACCTGCAGGTCCCGGGTCCCTGCCCCCGGGTCCCTGCCCCCGGGTCTGGGTCCCTTCCCCCGGGTCTAGGTCCCTGCCTCCAGCCTCCGGCTTCCAGGCCAAGTGATTTATCCTACCTTAGGATAAATGGAAATCTTCCTTTAATAAGATAACCAGTTTGGACAAGAGCGAATCTCCCTAAATCCGAGAGAAAGAGGAAGTATTCCAATACATATGACCTCCCTTAAGAAAAAGAGAAATATTCTAATATCTAAGGATATAATGAATATTTCCAAATCCTAAGAGGGAGGCACGACCTCCACCATAAATATAAGTTTCTATACCTAAAGAAAGAGGTCGACGACGCCCATGACCAGAGCTCATCAACTCTACAGCTGCCAAGGCAAGGTTTTGCACCTAGAGGACCATCTTCATCAACAAGCTCACAACCGATGAATCCTTCTGATTACTATCAACCATATGAAGAGATATGCTCACTGTAGCACGTCTACAACTCTACTTGCTGGCTCAGGCCACAATCTCCAGCTCATCAGCGGGTTCCCTCCATGCTCACTGAAGCACATCGACACATCATACTCACTGTAGCATATCGGCAGGTCTACCATCTGTTCCGGCCAGTGCCCTCTAGAACAGATGACTCCTATCAACTACAGAGCTACGTGCTCCCAAGGCTACGTGCCCATTAGGCCATGTGCCCACTAGAGCCCCGTGCTCCCAAGGCTACGTGCCCATTAGGCCATGTGCCCACTAGAGCCCCGTGCTCCTTAGGCCACATGCCTCCATTAGGCTACGCGCCTCCATCAGGCTACATGCCTCCATCAGGCTCCGCGCCCATCTAGGCTCTGTGCCTCCATATACATGAACTACGAACGGCTTGATCCCTCACTGAAGGGTACGTAGGCAGTCCCCACTAAAGGATGCAGCTATAAATCCAAACACCTTCTATGGTCCCGTGCATAGATACCCAAAGACCGACCTTGGTAGCCGGGACCATCAAGTACGGATCAGGAGGCCCTCAAGGACCGACCTTGGTAGCCAGAACCATCAATTATAGATCAAGAAGACCCTATGATCTTCTCTATGATAGGCGGCCTCCGCGTAACGAACAATCCCCTTGCTGCTGCTAAGGCATCAACGACATATATTGGGCCTTACCCATATGGCAGTATCCTAAGAGTAGGATCTCCTGGTTTATCAACTACTAAAGCAGGAGAATACACTCAACGACATGTTTCCTTCCTCATATCATTCAGTAGAGCTGAGCACGGGTCGCTTGTACACAAAAATACCCCAACAAGAATCCTTATTGAAATACATGAAGGAGATTGTGGATGCCATTCTAGCGGCAGAATTCTGGTGCCCTGAGCCAGAAGGGCAGGTTACTACTGGCCCACGATGGCCACCGACGCCGACAAACAAGCCAAGCACTGCGACCAGTGCCAAAGGCACGCTCCAGTCTCCAAGCTTCCCCCGGAGAACCTCAAGTCCATAAGCTCACTGTGGCCCTTCAGAAAGTGGGGCATGGATGTAGTAGGGAAATTCCCTATGGCGCTGGGGCAGAAGGTCTTCCTTCTGATAGTCACTGACTATTTCTCCAAGTGGGTCGAAGCGGAAGCACTCAGCGGCATAACAGATCTCCAGATCCGCAAATTCCTGTGGACCAACGTAATCACCCTCTTCGGGGTCCCCCACGAGATCGTCACCGACAATGGACCCCAGTTCACGAGCCACAACTTCAAGGAGTTCTGCAAGGACTGGGGCATAAAACTAACTTTCACCACACCCCGACACCCCCAGTCTAACGGACAAGCCGAGTCCACGAACAAAACCGTGGTCAACATGATTAAAAAGCGACTGGAGGGCTCTCACGGGAAGTGGGCGGAAGAACTACACGGAGTCCTCTAGGCTTACCGGACCAGTCCAAAAACCACAACAGGGGAAACCCCCTATTCGCTAGTCTACGGCTCTGAGGCCATTGTACCTACAGAGATGCACGTAAGAACAACGGTCTCCGGATCCACCTCTCAGGAGGAGAACAATGAGCTGATGTCGCTAAGCCTCGGCCTACTCGACGAAAAAAGAGAGGCCGCTCGGCTAAGAAACTGGTCCTACCAGCAAGACGTCGCAAGGACGTACAACAAGAAAGTCAGAACCGGGACCTTCCAGCAAGAGGATTGGGTTCTACGATGAGCTTAAAAAACAACTGGGAAACTCACCCCCGGGTGGGAAGGACCCTATAAGGTCATCGAGGTGCGGAGAGCAGGCGCCTACAGGCTGCAAGATAGCAAAGGTAAAATGCAACCCAACTGCTGGAATGCCCTGCACCTCAAAGCCTATCATTTTTAATACGGTCCCCGGACCATGATTTCTATACTACTATATACTATTTAAGCATTATGATTTCCTACTCCTATGTATGCTAAACGTCTCCGGACAAAGCTTATAATAAAATAGTTCCAACTATAAAGACAGAAGGGAAATCATTATACTTAAAGGGGCATACGAGCTGCATCAGGTCTCCAGAGACCTTCGATCCTGGCCAACCTGATACCACTCAAATTACCCTAAGGAGTGATTAGAGGTCGAGTTGTAGTACTTAGGGATCAAATTCATAGGGAGCTAGGGAACCTAGAGTTTCTAATGTGATTTGTTAAGCAAGATGTTTTAAGAGTTTTTAAAAGTAAATTGAAGATTATATATTGAACAAATAATTGTTCAATAGCAAGTTTGGGTTTTTGGTGCTTAAAAAGGAAATAGCTAGACTTAGAGTTTTTATTCAGGAAAGTTGGAATTATAATCCTTTAGATGCCTAATGAGTTGCATGCATGATAATTTAAAGCTCAACTATTTGATCAACAAGTCTTTCGGCCTTTGCGAGCATTGACTTATTGACTATTAACTAGATCTATGATCTCAACTCTCGTTATATTGATCTATAGAAAGTGTCGATCGATAATCCAACTGGTGTATCGATCGATACACCTTTTGCACCGTCGATCGATTATTCAAGTATGATATCGATCGACGCGCTCTAGTTAACCTTTATGCACAGGTTGAATGAATGCTTACTAAGTTTACTAGATCAGCTCTCGCCTTGCTCATAGTAAGAAACGAAGTTCAATTAGAATGTTTTCAGGATGAGAATTAGCTATGGCTTTTATCAATCAATCCTAGGACAAGTTCTAGGGAGCTAATCTAGAGACAGACATTAATGAACAATTTTAATGATGATTATCACAGCTCAGCAATCCATAGTTGGGGCTAATCCCTCCTAACCTATTTAAACCCTAAAATCTAACAAGAGAACTACTCAGACATGGTTAAGCAATTCATAACAATGGTTAGATATAAAAACTGCATAGAATAGATAAGATAAATATCAATGGAATTCCAATCACAAATTATAACTTTGGATATTCTCTCCTATCTATCAGTAAACAATAAAACACAAAGAAGAACACAAAACAAAATCACACTTTTCCTCTAACATGGCGGCAAAGCTTATATAATTAGGGTAAAACTCGTCAGAGGCAATCTTGTAAAATAGTGAAATCTTGGGCTTCAAGTCGGTTGTAACCAAACGGGCTCTCTGCGCGCTTCACTATCGATCGACACAATGAATTGTGTATCGATCGATTCTAGCTCTTCAATATCGACCGATTATCGATCTCGATGGTCATCTTGGGTGCTTGCTCCAAATATCTCCAAAATGCTCCAAAATCATCACTTATCTCCAAAATGTTCCTGATCTTATAAATATAATAAATAAGCTCTATAATAATATAAATATTAGTAAAAACACTTATAAACTATGGATAAAAATTGGTCAAATCCATAGTGTATCAACTCCCCCAGATTTACCCTTTTGCTTGTCCTCAAGCAAAACAGGCAGTCTCTCTGAAAGATGTTTTAAAAACAGCAGGGACTCACAAGATTTGAAACTTATAATCATCACCTCTACAATATTGCAATCCACATCTAAGAAATCCTAATCACAAAGGTACATCATACAATATCCTAGCTTAGCAACCAAATTCATCTAGCCAACAACTTAGCATAATCTTATCTTTCATTCCCCTCTACCAACCTCATTTCTTAACATAAATTAAAAGTGAAAGCTTTACCTTGGAAGTATCGATCACAGGATTCAAAGATTCTCAAACAAGCATCTGGACCTGCAGGTAAACATTAGTTCCTATCCTTTCTCTCTGCTAATTTTCTCTCTTGGTTAAAAGTCTGCTTATATGCAAGATCATTAACCAAGATTGGATAGGCTTCCATGAATCAAGGCTTAATGGTGGTTGCCACCAAGTCATGTTCACTTGTTTTTTACCAATATCCTAGGATTATTTGTGAAGCAAGCCTTAATGGTTGTAGCCACCAAGTCATGTTCTAATCCTTTACCTATGAAATTCTTATGAAGCAAGCCTTAATGGTTGTAGCCACCAAGTCCTGTTCGTATTCCTTCCTAATAAATTTATACTATAATACATGTATATTATTTATTTATTTTTTCCTCTTTCTTTTCTTTTTTTTTATATATAATTTATATTTCAAAAATAGAGAGAGGAAGGGTGATAAATCTATATACACAAGGCTTTACCTTCCAGACTTGTTTGAAGAATCCGATCCCATGTATACCAAGCCCTAAGACAAGCAGTTGTGTCAGGTTTAGTGTTGGAGGTCAGCTTTGGTTCTTTCAAAACAATCTTAGCAAGAGTGGTTAGTTCACAGATTGATCCACTTTAGTATCTATAGTACTATCTGCAATCAGTAAGTCTAGAATGGTGCTAAAGAGTGGTTAGATATCTAGCAAAATATATGAGTTCATAATCCCTTTCTTGACTCAATAATAACTTAATTTGAAAATAATTTTAATAAGACTAATAAGTACATAAATATCAGTAAACCTCCCCCGGACTTAAACTACACCGTCTTCAGTGTAAATTCAGTCGGAGTTAGGGTGAAAAATAAATCATAAGGACTAAAAAAGTAACAAGTAGGAACGATATACCAAACCGGAATAGATGTCAACCGATTCAAGGATGTTGTTGTCGGTCGACGCAGGTGAGTCAGTGTCGATCGATGTCGACTTGTTCGCGTCGGTCGATATAGATGGCAATCGGCTATTCGTATCTTTTTTTTATGACCTGTAATAATTAAAAACCAACATAAATAGTAAATCAATAAAAACTTAATAAAATATTACCTAATAGTGGGTTGCCTCCCACTCAGCGCTTTGTTATAGTCATTTAGCTTGATTTTGGAGGTGTTTTGGCTAGTAATGTGGAGAATTGGGACTTGTTGGAAAGCAAGTATCCATCTCCTCTTTGCGCTTGTTGAACCATGTACCAGTGAACTCTCACATCGCTTCATCCCCTCTGCGCCATTTATCCTTCATTGCTGCAGTTGTGTTTTCAATCCTCTGCAATCTTTGACCAAGACTCTCAAGGTTGAATTGATGTCTGGTAAGTGCGGCGTAAGTGTCAGCTAAGATCTCCTTTTCATGGTAAGGTGTGTTGGACGTGTCTGATGTCGTCTTTGGTACTAGCCGGGCTCAATTTGTATCACTGTCGATCGACGTTGGATGGTTGGTGTCGATCGATTTGTTGTTGCGTCTGTCGATCGATATCGATGCTTCTCGTCGACGTGCAATGTAGCTCTGAATTTCCACCAATTCCCCTTGTATAGCTTCAACCTTGGAGGTCAATGCACTGATGGTAAGATCCATTGGGAAATAGATGTCATCACATCTCCCATCAAGCTTCTCCTCTGTAGTTTCCAGTGCTCTATAGATCCCTTCTACCAACTGGTCTATCTTTTCTCTGGTGTGGAAATCCGGTTGAGACTTCATCATGTGGGGGTGTGGCGGGTTGATGTCGATCGATGCAGCGAAGCGGTTGTCGATTGATGTGTGGTGGTGTCTGTCAATCGATGGTGAATGACGGCTGTCGATTGATTGTGGTTGTCTTCTGTCGATCGATGGAGGTCGAGCAGCATCAGTCACGTTCTAAATTCTGGCAATTTCTTGCTTCATATCCTCCATGCAAGTGGTTAGCCAGCTTATACTATCATTCAGTGGATAGTAGACACCATCAAGCTTCATCTGGAAAGCTTCTTTGTTCCTCTCATGTTCACCACAGACTCCATAGAACATCTCATTGATTTCGTCCTTGGTGTAGATCTCTGGTACCACCTTTGTCTGTGTGAATGAGCTAGCATGTTCAGGAAGACATATGTAGGCTGGCTCATCTCTTGAAGCTCTTTCCAGAAGTCTTTTGATATCTTTGGTATGAACAGGGATGGTGCGTCCTTCTGGATCTCTGGCAAATTCCCGATCATCTCTGTAGACTCCATACTTATCTTTCTCTTCCCAGTAGAATTTCATGTTACCATAAAGGTCATAGGCTCTTCTGCTGAATTCTGGCTGTCTGGCGATCGTTGGGACGTCTATGTTGATTGATGGATGCGTTGTATGGCGAGATCGTTGATTGAAGCTTTTTTCTATGCCACCAGCTGTGTCATAGAACTCCTTTGTAGTCTTCTGTTTGATGCGTTGATGCATGAACAGATTGTCTGCTCCATTAGCTGTCTGAAGGATATCTGCGATATCTTCTCGAGATATGTGTAGTGTGCGACCATCAATGGCGTTTACGAAGCCATTGGGGTACCTGAAAATACGTCTAGAGTTAGATACTGGTTATCTAATTTAACTTTTTCCCTTACAGTGGTTTTCGGTATTGGATGGTTGTCGATCGATGTGGTTCTATTGAAGTCGATCGATTGTAGAGGACGTTTGTCGATCGATTTCTGATGATGAGTGTAGATCGATCTGGTTCTTTCCCA
Organism: Brassica napus; assembly: GCF_020379485.1. Classification (NCBI taxonomy): domain Eukaryota; kingdom Viridiplantae; phylum Streptophyta; class Magnoliopsida; order Brassicales; family Brassicaceae; genus Brassica; species Brassica napus. Next base: position 43,163,409 of record NC_063446.1, read on the forward strand.
AAGTGGCTTTAGCTGGAATCTGATCTGTATGATCACACTTTTGCATGTTGAGCAGCTCCTCGGCTGTGAAGACTTCGTCAGCTCCCGGTGTATGGGTTGCTATTTCTACTGCAAAGCTCTCGTGGTGGTGTTCATCTGCCCAACTACCAATCGAGTAGTCTCCATCTCGCACATGGTTGAACTCAGTGTCGATCGATTTGTAGTAGGCAGTGTTGGTCGATGCTCGCTTTCGGCATCGTTGTTGAGGTTGAGTGTCTGATATATGGTGTTTTATACATCTTGTATATATGCTTTTAAATTGGTTTTCAAGTCTTTATCGAGTCTTTCTAGTCCTTTTGGAGTCATTACAGGTCTGGAGTTGCATTGGATGGGAGATGGACCAGCTGGAACAAAAGAGGCAGAAAACAATGCAATTTGTTGGTTTTCACGCAGAACAGTCAGATAGCGGAGCAACCCGAGTGACTGTTCCGAGTGAGTGTTCCAGCGTCAGAGATTTTTAAGGAAACTATAATCATTACGGGATTTTCCCTAATTATCTCTATTTTCTCTCCTAGCCGCCTGTGGCTTTGATATATCATATTTTCTGTTTCTCTTTATCATTCTACGCTAGTTTACAGAGGGGAACCAGACCCGAAAACTCCATTGTTGGATTTGCTTATTGTAAAGGGAGAAGGATCTCTACACTCTTGAGAAGAATCCTGAACCCTATCTCTTTTATTTTATTGATTCAGCATGTTTTCTTCATCTGTTATCTCTGTGTTCTCTGTAGCTATGGCTGAGTAGTCAGCTTGCTTAGTCTAGGGTGTTAGGGTGTTAGATCCGTGAGCTTGACATAAATAAGTTATAAATCGATTGTCTTCATTCACTGTTGTTCTTAAGGCTTGCATCAAGTTAACCACTTAGTGCCTGATTCTAGGTTTAATCTATTCATCAAAAGTGTTATAGGTTGCTAGACATAACTTGAATGAGCATTGCATCCCTAACCAGCGAAAGTAGATGTTAGGGTGTTTTGTGAACATATCGGACTTGACCTCTATTGCTTGCTGTCGCATCTTGATCCAAACGAGAGTTTAGGTATCAAGATCGATCAGCATAGGGAGCAGTACCACGACAGTGGACTGTTCTACTTGAGTGATCCGAGTTCTAGACTTGCTCTTAATTAAACTTGAATAATTGTTTGGCTCACACTTGCTTAACACCCGATCAAACCACCCTAGGCTAGCATTTTAGTTATCTGAATACTTTAATTAATCTTGTTACTTGTTTCTCACGAAACCCTCAAATCTTTAAACCCCCATATTGTTTTAGCTTGATATTGATCCCATAAAGATAAAGTGTAATAGTTGGTCTCTGTGGATTCGATCCTAAAGTGCTACATCGACATACCATTCGATTGTGGTAGTGTGCACATTAGGTTAATTGGTGTGCGTATACACGTAATATCAATTTGGCGCCGTTGCCGGGGACCATCTTTTTACCTTTATTTTTCGGTTATTTATTTAGTCTAAGACCTCTAACTTGCTCTATCCTTTTTGTTGCAGCTAATTTTTAAGGCGCATTACCAGTAGACATACTCGGAGAAACGCACAAGGAGAGTTAGTTACATTTACCAACCAGGATCTAGCAAGGTTAGAAAGAACAAATCGTCAACAGCCAAGGCAACCGACACCACTATGGGTGATCACGCCAATCAGGATGATCTCACTGCGGCTATGGCACTCATGCAGCAGCAGATGCAACAAATGCAGCAGACCATCCAAGCTCAGCAGGATGCTGCTGAACAGGCTGCTCTCACGCGGCAGGAACAACAAGCGCAGACTGTTCCAATCGGGCAGAGAAACATTCCTTGCAACATCCCTACTATGCGCTCTGCCATTGTTCCTCCACTCTGCACCAGGCAGGACTTCGAGATCAAGCCTGCTTTGATCGATCTAGTACAGAGAAAGGTGTTCTCTGGTCTCTCTACAGAAATTCCAATGGAGCATATTGAGAGCTTCGAAAAAGTCTGCAGTTTCACTCGCGTGAATGGTGTTCCACCAGACTACATCACGTGCATGTTATTCCCATTCTCTCTTGATGGAAAAGCTGCACGGTGGTTGAACTCTCTCCCTACCGGCTCTCTCACTTCATGGGAACAGGTCCGATCAGCGTTCCTCAGCCATTTCTACTCTAAGGCGAGAACAGCTGCATTGAGGAACAAGATCACCTCCTTCAGACAGCTCACTGATGAGCCTTTCTGCGACACATGGGAGCGCTTCAATGACTATCGCAGAGAATGTCCTCACCATGGATTTGATGATGATTACCTCCTGGACATTTTCTATGATGGAGTGGACTGGAAATACCAAGGTGCTCTAAACTCTGCGAGCAATGGAGACTTCATGACTCAAACCACTGATGGAGCGTTTAAGCTGATTGAGAACATGGCTGCTAGCTCAGCTAATAAGAAAGAGGAGAGTGATTGCTCCAAGAAAGGGAACAGTTCTGACACCCAGAAAATAGATGAGCTGACTGCCAAGGTTGATCAGCTACTGAAAAACAACCAAGGGCACGTCTTCAACATGGAGCAAGCTACGGCCGGGCATATTCAGAACCAGAACAAGCGACAACCGCAGAGCAATCAGCAAGCTGTTCCAGCTAACGGGAACAGTCAACCAGATGAGCTGAAGGGTCTGGGTATGATGATGCAACAGCTGTTGCAGGGTCAGCAGGTTCAGGCCAAGGCGTTGAATCAGGTAACCACGGAAATAGACACCAAGATGGGCAACATGTTCACTGAGCTGAATAACAAGTATGACAATCTTGCGATCCATATAAGAAAGATCGATGTTCAGCTTGCTCAAACAGTTGAGAGTGTCAAGAGGCAACAAGAGACGCTCCCTGAAAGAACTGATAAAAATCCTAGGACTGAGCACTGTAATGCAATAGAGCAGCCGTTCGCTGAGACTGCTCCAGGCGCAGAAGAGAGAGCAGAGCAGTCTGCTAGCTCTGGAGTGACTGCTCCTAGCGAACCTGCTGAGACTCCACCATCTCGAGTCTATGTTCCCAAGGTTCCCTATCCAATTCCACCTAGACATCTGATGGATCCCATTAGTGAAGAGCAGCTGATAGGTTTTAACAAGATGGTGAGAAGGCTTCCTAAAGAACTTGCATTTGAAGATGCTCTGCAGATTCGTCCATTGCTCAAGTTTTTTAGAAACTGTAGAGAGACTCAAGAGGAGATCAAGGTCCTCTATACCAAAGCTCTGTCTACACCAGCACTGAAGGTATTGCCTAAGGTTGATGATCCTGGAAAGTTTGTTTTCCCATGTTCCATCGCAGGAACAACCTTCAAGGATGCTCTTTGTGACTCTGGTTCTTGTGTGAATCTCGTCTCAAAGGCTATTGTAGACGATTTGGGTATTGCTGATGTTGAGCGCTCTCAGCTGACCCTGACCTTTGCAAACTCTTCTAGAGCAGTCCCATATGGAACCATCCGCAGCCTTCATGTTCAAGTAGGGGAATGCATTGTTCCTGCTGAGTTTCAAGTTGTTGAGATGAACAAGGATCATGAGATGCCTTTGATATTTGGAAGGACATTCATGGCTACTGTTGGAGCAACCATCGATATGCCCAACAAGAGAGTCTGCTTCTCCAACATCAACAAGAAAGTTTTCTACAAGGCTGTACCCACCAGATCTTCCTCATCACACGCCTCTCGCATCTCAGTGTTTGATGTAGAAAAGCTGAAGGTTGTTCCAGAGAAGGAGCATGGTGATAAGGGTGAGAGCAGGCTGTTATCTGATGAAGATCCTAACACTGATCCTACTAAATTCAGAGGGAATTCAAGGGTGAAACAGAAAGTCCAGAAGAAAAGGGTCAAGGGTGATCCTATGATGACTTTGATACCTCTCTTGTGTGATGAGAAATCCATTGAGTATGAGGTAAAGTGCAAGGGTACCTTTAAACCTTTCTCTAAAGTCAGAGTAATGCTCACACATGAGCTGAAAGAGAAAGGAGAAGCTGCTGTGAAAGGGTTGCTGAGCAGAGTTTTGAAGTTGAACATGTCTGATTGTGGAGCTTGTTTTGGAACAAGTCCTCCTGCTCAACCCGACTGATCCCAGTCACCAAGTCAAGCTAGAGACTTAAACCAAGCGCTTGGTGGGAGGCAACCCACTGGTACGTGTAAATATAACTTGGTTTTGTTTTTGTTTACTTATTTTCGTTTTAGTTTATTGAGTCTCAGGTCAAAAAGCAAAAAAAAATCCGAGATACTTCAAAAATTCTGGGTTGCAGAAACGGAACAACCTACCCCCTGAAAAGAGCGGTTGTTCCAGGCGATCATCTGACGATAGAACACCCAGAATTTTCATGGAGCGCTGCTCCACTCAGGTAAGTATCTCAACCCAAAAAAAAAAAAATATTTATTCTTGTTTTCTCCTTCTCTCTGATTTATTTTCACACCAGGGACGTTGTGAAGTAAGTCTGGGGGAGGGTTTTCGTTGTTTACTTACTCGTTTCTTTCTTTTGTTTTTCTTTTGGGTCAATTTGAGTCAGTTTTTATTGAGTCAGTCAAAACTTTGTGGGAATTAGGACCTTATTCTGTGTTGATCACTGACCACCTTGTGCTTTAGTTATCTTATTCAGTGACCTTAGCAGTGGCGAAAGACACACATGTGGACCTGGAACACCCTGACATATCTCACTTGATTCTCCAGAAGTTCTCAGCCGATCAGGTTACACTGGGTAGACTTAACTCCACCTTACTTGAACCTAATCTTAACTGAAATTCTTCTTGTTATGGGCATTAGATCAGGGAAACGAGAACACACTCAGGACTTCTTATCCTTTTTATCCATCTTGCTGATCCTGAGTGGCTAGCTCATCTTTAGCTAGTTCCCACCCTGCACCTTAGCCTTTATTCCACCTTCATGCATTTGTTTTTCAGTGTCATATGTGCAGATATGTGCAAAAAGGTCGGAGAGGAAAGGATCAACGCAGCCTCCTACTCGTTACTGCTCCAGAAATTATGGCAGAAAGGAGAACAAGCAGATTAAGGGAGCAACCGCTCCATAACCAATGAACTGCGCAAGAGCAGGGATGGAGAACCAGGATGGTTGCAAAATCAGAACCACCAGTGGCACTCACAACCATCATGTATGACCTCCTTCTTTGTCACATCACCATATCAGTCTTCAAAAAAAAAAAAAAAAAAAAAAACGAAAATAAGGTGATGGAAAAGGGGATGAGATCAAAGAAATATGAGCCACTGGATAGATCGAGCAAAGGAGTGGGTACCAAAAGGAAAGTGGAACGCAGAACAATCAGTTGCCTGTTCCGTCATCAGAACAGTCGCACCAGATAGAGCAAAAACGAGTAGAGGCTGTGGACATCAATGGATCTATCCTCTCTTGTCATTTTGTGTGATATCCTGCATCCTCTTCAATGAAATGGTAGCCCCTAAACACTTTTAACTCCACCATTAAATAGCCTGTTCCACACCTAGACCGTCTACCCTGAATGATGCCTGTGATGAGAAGCTCACGCTACTCTTAAATGAATGTAGGGAGTTCTGTCTCGATAGTGTTGCTTTTTCAGGTTTGAGATGAAGAGTATGGAGCCGATTTTTGAACAGCAGTCAGTGGGGTTCCGGTAAGGGTGTGTTGTCCTAGTTTTACTGCTTGTATGGTTCAGAGATTCGTGGTTAAAGTATGGTTGCTGAGAATAGGAGAGTTCCCACACTTTCAAACCTTTCTCCCTGTTCTTGATACTTGACATTGTTTGAGGACAAACAAGGATCTAAGTCTGGGGGAATTGATATATGGTGTTTTATACATCTTGTATATATGCTTTTAAATTGGTTTTCAAGTCTTTATCGAGTCTTTCTAGTCCTTTTGGAGTCATTACAGGTCTGGAGTTGCATTGGATGGGAGATGGACCAGCTGGAACAAAAGAGGCAGAAAACAATGCAATTTGGTGGTTTTCACGCAGAACAGTCAGATAGCGGAGCAACCCGAGTGACTGTTCCGAGTGAGTGTTCCAGCGTCAGAGATTTTTAAGGAAACTACAATCATTACGGGATTTGCCCTAATTATCTCTATTTTCTCTCCCAGCCGCCTGTGGCTTTGATATATCATATTTTCTGTTTCTCTTTAGAATTCTACGCTAGTTTACAGAGGGGAACCAGACCCGAAAACTCCATTGTTGGATTTGCTTATTGTAAAGGGAGAAGGATCTCTACACTCTTGAGAAGAATCCTGAACCCTATCTCTTTTATTTTATTGATTCAGCATGTTTTCTTCATCTGTTATCTCTGTGTTCTCTGTAGCTATGGCTGAGTAGTCAGCTTGCTTAGTCTAGGGTGTTAGGGTGTTAGATCCGTGAGCTTGACATAAATAAGTTATAAATCGATTGTCTTCATTCACTGTTGTTCTTAAGGCTTGCATCAAGTTAACCACTTAGTGCCTGATTCTAGGTTTAATCTATTCATCAAAAGTGTTATAGGTTGCTAGACATAACTTGAATGAGCATTGCATCCCTAACCAGCGAAAGTAGATGTTAGGGTGTTTTGTGAACATACCGGACTTGACCTCTATTGCTTGCTGTCGCATCTTGATCCAAACGAGAGTTTAGGTATCAAGATCGATCAGCATAGGGAGCAGTACCACGACAGTGGACTGTTCTACTTGAGTGATCCGAGTTCTAGACTTGCTCTTAATTAAACTTGAATAATTGTTTGGCTCACACTTGCTTAACACCCGATCAAACCACCCTAGGCTAGCATTTTAGTTATCTGAATACTTTAATTAATCTTGTTACTTATTTCTCACGAAACCCTCAAATCTTTAAACCCCGATATTGTTTTAGCTTGATATTGATCCCATAAAGATAAAGTGTAATAGTTGGTCTCTGTGGATTCGATCCTAAAGTGCTACATCGACATACCATTCGATTGTGGTAGTGTGCACATTAGGTTAATTGGTGTGCGTATACACGTAATATCAGTGTCGATCGATGGGAAGCTTGTCCTGTCGATCGATTTTGCGTTCCTTTTCCAAGAGGAATGATGTAAGATTTTATCTTCCTCCTCAATGATGGCTCTGTACTGAATGGCTCGTTCTTCCTCGAAATCTTCATCATACTCGTCTGTATGCATCTATTGTCTGGTGTAAGCGGCAATAGTGGGGTTGTAGTAGTCGTTCTCCCACTCGTCTGGATATGTGTCGACCGATTTTTCTGTGAGCGTCGGTCGATTTCCGGTGGCTTGTGTCGATCGATTGAACTGGATGAGTGTCGATCGATTCCGAGTAGTCAGATTCGTACTCGGCTCCACAGTGGCAAGCTGCAATGATTCCTGCATCATTGATTCTTCTAGGGATCGTCTGTGGTTTCTTGACTGTGATAGGGTCGTAGTGGGCATTAGGATCGATGAGTGTTAGACACAACTGGTTGCTTTGCATGTTACACACTGCTCCCACTGTTGACAAGAAAGCTCTCCCAAGTAGTAGAGAAGAGTTCCAGTTTAGCTTGATGTCTAAGACACATAAATCTATTCGAACTAGGGCATTACCAATCTGCACCTCTAGATCACTCACAATTTCTCCTGAACTATTCTGGGAACAATCCACAAAAGTGAACAATTCTTGTGAAGGCTCCACCTTCAGACCCAGATGATCTGTCATTACCCTAGGTAGGATGCTGACTGATACTCTTGTGTCGCACAAGGCATGTGGGAATTCAATACCCTGCACTGTGCATGGTATTACAAATTGCCCAGGATCACTCTTCTTCTTCAATGTAATCCTTCTCCTTATTTTTTCTCTTGCTTCACAGAACATTCTCATAATGTCTTCTTCTTTTTCTCTGGTTTCTCTGAAGAACATCCACAATCTGTGGCTGTAATAAGTTTCTTCGAATGACTTATGTAGAGGAATTCTGAAGACTCGCTTTTGGAAATTTTCCTTTTCCTTTTCATTGGCCCCCCTCTTCAGATGTCTCGCCACTTTTTCCTTTCTTCTCCTTAGGGTTCTTCCAGTAGAAACCCTATCTTCTTCCATAGGATCATCTCCATCATCTGAAGGCGTCCTGACAGGCTCTGGTGGTTGTTCTGAAGGTTTAGGTTTGGGCCTGAGTGCGTTAAGTCGTGCCACATCTATCTTCGGCATATGCACTCGGTACGTGATAGGGGCACGTCGATCGATAGGCGGTGAAGGTTGTCGATCGATATTAGCTTCTGAGTGTCGATCGACATTCCTGTTGGCATGTCGATCGATTCGAACATTATCAGGGCTGGGCGGATGTGGGTGTTTCGCTGCGAACTCCTCGTGAGATAGAATCTTCACGACATTGCAAGACGCGGTTGACTCCGTACGAGTTGTTGATCGATCCTCTGGTACTCCTGTCGATCGATCTTGGTGGGTGTATGTCGATCGATGCTTGGTGGTTGGTGTCGATCGACACCAATGTGATCCGCTGAAATTCATCAGACTTTCTTCCTCGAAATCGCCTTCTTGCAGCTTCTCTTCCTTCACCACTTGCCAAAAATCATCCTCAATAATGGCATTCACGTGGTGCTTCATCACATCATCCCCTACTCCTCTTGTTGAAGCTTCTTGCCTCCTAATAGCATCTCCTGTCTGCACAACCTGTATCTCCATCTTCTTCACATGAGAACTCAAAGTCTCAAACTTCGTGTTCAGGTTGTTATAGACAGAATCTATCTGCCCATTGAAGTCCATTGTCATTCGCTGCTGTGCCTCAAGAGCCCTATCGAGCATCTCTTCAATCTTGCTCTCCTGAGTTGGCGGCGGTGGCTTCTGGTAGTAGGAACTTCCAAAGTTCCTATTGTTGTTGTAACTGTTGTTGTAGGGTTTCTGGTTTCCTGGGAATCCAGCTCCACCAATGTAGTTTACTTCTTCTTCCTCTCCTTTACCCTCTATAGCTTCTGCATCCTCAACAAAGATGACCTGCTTCTTGAGAAGCTTGTGAACACTGTGTAGTTTTGCCTTCACCTCATCCATCTGATCATTCCCAAGGATGGTGGTAGATGTTTTCCTCTTAAAATCAGTGTTCTTGGTGCTGTTGCTGGATGCTAGGTTTTCAATCACCCTGACTGCCTCCTCTGGATTCCTGGTGTTGAAGTTTCCATTGCTGGAAGCATCAAGAGCCATCTGGTACTGCACCGCGATTCCTCTGTAGAAAGTACTGAGCAGCTGTACTTCATTGAATCTGTGGTGTGGACAGTCTCTCTGATAAGACTTGAATCTGATCCAAGAGCCTCTGAATGATTCTGCAGGCTCCTGAGTGAATTGCAATCTTGCTCCTCAAGTCTTTAGCACGTGCCTCATCAAAGAAATTGCATAAAAATGCATTCTTGATTTTGCTCCAGGATTTAAGAGATCTTGGTTGCAACTGCTTGAGCCAATGCAGAGCTTCTCCAGCAAGCGAATATCTGAAAAGCTTGCATAATAGATAGACTTCAGAGACTCCCTTGACTCTAATAGCAGATATCAGATCCTCGAACCTCTCCAGATGGTCCATAGGAAGCTCGTGGGATAGTCCATGGTAGGGCAACTGTCCCAAAAGTGTGTAGGAGGAAGGATGGCTGATCTGTTGGTGTAGTAGCGATCTGGACGGTTATAGTCAGCCAACGTCCTGGGTTGCGCAGCATCATTTACAGGTAAGGTAGTACCTGTAGTAGTAGCATCTGTCTCAGGGATTGCAGCCCCCTGAGCGTCTATTCTCTTACCTGCTGCATTACGCAGATGACCCTCCTAGTCACGCAGGTCTCCATTGTTGTCCCGAACAAGTATCAAAGGCGCAACCATTGCTCGCGGTTCAGTATCGATCAATGTCTGAGATGGAATGTCGATCGACGTCGGGTGAAGGTTATCGGTCGAGGAAAGTTTGTGTTGTCGGTCGACAGGGGTGAGCGAGAATCGGTCGACAGGGGTGAGCGAGAATCGGTCGACGGAACTGGTGTCTGGGTCGACGGTGGTTGAGCAGAATCGAGCGACACAAAGTTGTTGTTGTCGGTCGATAGGGAGCGCGCTTCCTTACAGATCATGCGTTCCAGACTTGCGGAATCTGGTGAGAATATCATTTGTGGTTCCTTGTTGCTTCTGGTACTGCTGGGCATGTATCTGAAAATCCAAGAAAAAAAAATTTATGTTAGAATACTCAACAAATATTAGAAAGTAGGCGATCAAAGCTCCCCGGCAATGGCGCCAAGTTTGATACCACTCAAATTACCCTAAGGAGTGATTCATACTCTCTCAAATAAGAGGTCGAGTTGTAGTACTTAGGGATCGAATTCACAGGGAGCTAGGGAACCTAGAGTTTCTAATGTGATTTTTTAAGCAAAATGTTTTAAGAGTTTTTAAAAGTAAATTGCAGATTATATATTAAACAAATAATTGTTCAATAGCAAGTTTGGGGTTTTGGTGCTTAAAAAGGAAATAGCTAGATTTATGGTTTTTATTCACGAAAGTTGGAATTAAAATCCTATAGTTGCCTAATTAGTTGCATGCATGATAATGTAAAGCTCAACTGTGGGAACCGAAACTCGCACTGTCGATTTCCGTTTAAATAAGGAAAGTAGGAGAACCCTAATTTCCCAGAGGTCCCGGATATCTGCTAATACCACACGCCAAACAATCAGAACACGAAACGAGAACAGTAATAAAATAAGAAATCAAAAAAGAGAGCAAGATAGTTCTTATTCCGAATCTGCGTTTGAGCGTTTACAACAAGGTAAGTGTCTGGGCTACGAGAGCTGTTGGCGAGATTCATAGTTCTAAAACCCTAAGACGGCAAAAACCTAATTGAGTCGCAGCTCGAGTAACAAAAACGGAAAATTGCCTAAAATCGCTCTAAGTGCTAAGTTTGCTGTGTAAAAAATCCTCTCCATGCCTCTCGCCTAGGACCCCTTATATACTGGCTCGAAGGTCAGTTTACGCCTTTCCTCTTCTGCCCTTAAGCCGCTAAAGCATAAAAATGGAGATATTCCATTTTTTCCGATCTTCGTAATTATCTTCAAAATTTTGTATTTATCCGCGGAAACTTGACATTTATCTTCCCTTGCGAACCAAGCGTAAACCGACAAGCGGTTTATGAGCTGTTGGTTAAGAAATCGTAAGTTGGGCCTCGAGTCGTGTCTTAGGTCCCTTTGGGGCGTCTTTCGACTCGAAGCGTTTATTACGGCTTCTTTCGATAAAGAATGAACTCTCCGCGGTTTTTACGGTAAAGTTTGATTGATAACTTAGAAATGGCGGGGAACGTGAGATGGGTTCGCTACGGTATTCGGGAGATAGCATCGAAGGGTAGACGAGAATGCATGGACTGATGTCGTATCGACGTTTCGGAAGAGCTTGGTCGCTACGTAGCAACCAAGCTTCGGCTCGAGCTCGGTCGCTACGTAGCGACCGAGCTCCTGCTCGAGCTCGGTCGCTATGTAGCGACCAAGCTTTGGCTCGAGCTCGGTCGCTACATAGCGACCGAGCTTTGGCCCGAGCTCGGTCGCTGCGTAGCAACCGAGCAAGCGACCGATCGAGCGACCGAGCTCCGGCTCGAGCTTGGTCGCTACGTAGCGACCGAGCACGCTACGTAGAAACCGAGCACGCTACGTAGCGACCGAGCATGCTACGTAGCGATCGAGCACGCTACGTAGCGACCGAACTTTGGTGAGAGCTCGGTCGCTACGTAGCGACCAGATTTTGTGCTGGTTGCTACGTGGCAATCTTGTTCGCGTCTTTCTTCGATTTTTCATAAATGTGTTTTCTCCGCAAGATTCTTCGTAAAAATAGATCTTTTTCTAAGATTTATTTTTCGTAAAAACGTTCATGCCGATTTTTACGGACTTTCAGACATTGCTTCCGTCGTGACCGATTTTGACCCCAACAGTTAGCCTCCTAGCTCGTTAGAACCATGAGCTTCTAGCGTGAGGTTTTAGCGAGTGGCTTGGCAAGTTAGGTGAGTTAGGCGAAATTAATGGTCGAAAAGGTTCGTGGTAAGTGGTCTTCTCACTCTTCTAAGAGTAGAACGCGATAAGATTGGGGCTGCGCCTTATGACGGCTGCCTGCGTACCCATGTTGAAGGGATCAAGCCTTTCGTAGTTTATCTTGGAGTTAAGGTTCTTATGACTTGTTTTCCAGCGAGACCTTTACGGTCTAGTTTTTATGTAGCGGTTATCAGACCTGTTGCTGCCGATGGCATTTTATATCAGTGTAGAAGAAAGATTACGAGTTGTCATCTCGTAATCTAACTCTGTGTGAACTGTTATATCCGTGATCTGTTTCGAGAGTTTTCCGCAGTGTGTAAATCTTGCGGGATTTCTGAAGACGCTCGAATATTGGCAAAGAGACAAATTTTGGGATCTCGTATCAAGGTTTTTGATACTATGCCTAGAGATGTTAGAGACCAGTGCGCTAGGTTTAGGGTAAGACCTAGGTTCACTCCTGGTTTTAGAGGGTGCGATGACTAATTCGACTTACGTATCCCGTTTCAGTTTCATCCTGATTCCATACCGATTTAAAGTCCGCGATAGGTTCTCGGCTTATACGACTTGTATGGTTAGAACCGAGCATCTCTCCAAGGACGAATTTTAAGCCTCCTGGAAGTGCTGACCAAACATTTTGGGTTTCTTTTATAGCGCTATTATCATTGTGTCGGATGTACGAGAGTCATCTCCAAGAGATGGCTAAGTCTGTTTAGGACGTTAAGAGTTCGTTGTGATCAGCAACAAACTTAATGGTAAAAAATACCGTTTTGAGTCTTCGCGAAGGATATGTTTTGAGAAGATGTTAGTGCGTACGACTGTCTGTTCTTCCAAGAAAGTGTTTTCATCGAGGAAAGAAATTTCGTCGAATAACGAATCTTCAGGCGTCTGCGACGTCTCGCGAGGCTGAAGATTTGTTATTCTTTCGTATGCCGCGTTTCTTGCTTGAAATGTTCGCGGGGTTGAAGATGTTTTGCGATGTTGCAAGGGTTTAGTCTTAGCCCTGCGTTTGAGAAACGTTCTTGTTTGACTACGGATGTTCGCAGCCAAAATTGTTGTTCATGTTTGGATGCTAATAATTTGATTTGCGATCGAGGAATTAGGACTGAGGTGTCGCGTAAATTTTTTCATGGGAAGAAGCGTTTTCGTTCATAGTGCTTTGTGAAGTGTTGGCTTTCCGAGATTTATTTCGTGCATTTTTTTTAGGATGTTTCGTATAGCTCTAGAAGCTTTGTTACGGATTTTTCCTTACATGCCGCGTATTATGGGTAAAACGTTGCAGGCTTAAAGTGAATTGTGGAGCGTATTGAACTCGGTCAATTTTCGAAAAGTTTAAATTCTCCTTTAACCATTTGGTTGTTAGGACTGAGTTTCGTTACGAAGAATTTGTCATATGACTTCCGACTGTAAGCTATACGATAATTATTCTCTTAATAGTCACACGACGTTTTTAGACAAATCGTAGATTCTCGTTTAGCCGTTAAGTGATGGAGCTATGGTTTCTCAAATAGTTTGGCTTGGCGTGAGGGATGTGTTCACTCAGATAGCCAAGGATGTTGTAGGTCAAGGATTAGACCATGGTATTTTAACATTTAAGGTCATGTTAGTTTACGATCGTCCTTAAAGGGGATGGCAAATATTGGTTTGGACCTTTAGTGGAAGGCGTAATTGACCGAGGGCCAAAGAGAGCTTGTTGAGATTGATAGGCCAAGTTTGCCGGGGTTATCCATGCTAATATGGCTGATAGTCGTAGAAAACGATTCTCCGCTCTAGGTTTCAGTTATACGACGAATATTTCGTACAATGTGACCTATAGTCTTATGAAAATCGAATCTTTTTTGCTTGAGGAAGACGAAGCCCAAGAGGTTTGCTACATAACCAGTGTGGAGTCAATGGCGGGACGACTACCTTCTCGGATGTGACCGAGGGGAAAGAAAAGAAGAAGCCAGCGAGCCGCATGGTTCTTCATAAAGCCTGTTATGTTAACTTTAGAAAGTTTCTTCGTAAGACTTGATCTGATTGTACGAAGGATTTTTCGCGTAAGTAATGGGGACCGGTTTTACGAAGTTTGTAGATCGGTGATATGTAAACATATGTTAATGTAGTGTTGTTTCTGTGGGTTTCACGAGAAACGTTTCTTCCGTGATTTTGATCCTAGGTGAAAGTTGCTTGGAGTTACTCATGGAGTGTTACTGAAGTTTATTTCATTACGATCTAGTCGCAGAACTTTTTCATAGGCTTTATGAAAGGATTCTCATGACACATTCGTTTCTGGAACGAATTGGTCAACCAGAGGTGGATCTAGCCACCATCGGGAGGAAAGCGTCTCTTTGTGCACGATGCTACATCTATTCTCGAGTTTTCTTCGTCACAAATGTTTTCGATGCTTTTCCGTGGCTCACTTGGTACAACGGAAACTGAAAGAAATGCTTTGGTGAATGAAGATTTCTCGTAGAAATTTTTAAACGAAACTGGCTTTCTAAAACTGGAAAGCGCTTCAATACTTTGGCTAATCGTCGAGTTTCAGTTTGATATTGGTATATGTTTTCTGTACGCATGATTGCGACAAGAAATGATGTATAGTCTTTGAGATTATGTTCATGATCGTCTGGATATGTTGCTAGCGTTTAGACGAATTTTAGATTGTCGTTTTCCTATTTGAGACGATTTGTTTTGACAAAATCGTTTTCTTGACGATTTGCAAAGGTTTTTGAAGTTTGAGTATAGTATACATACCTACTCCCCGTTTCTTTTTTCTTTTTTTTTTTTTTTTACGAAAGAAAACAGTTGAACCGATACTTTGAAGGGTTGTGTACGTTTCTTCTTCTAAGGTTTGAAATGATCAATAATCCTGGACGATTTAAAGACGACGCTTGGACTGTGATTTGGTTTGTTTCCACTTTGACGACTTTGAATATGTCGGTTCCGAGAAAATTGCTAGAAACGAATCTGTTTTAAGACGACGTTCATGTCTCTAGTTTTTTCTCTCTTTAGGAAGCGAGCTTGATATGCGTGGCGATCATTTCTCGATTTTCGGAGAGTTTAAATCGGTTTGCAAGATCTGGCTGAACAGTTATGGAACGATATATCGAGACAAGAAAAATCGCCTAAGACTTAGTTCGCTAGACTATCCACGTAGGTTTTACGTTCCCTAAAGTTCTATGGCAGTCTCAAAGGCGTTTTTATTTCTTAGTAATTTGAAAATTCCAAGTCTGATTTCAAAAATCTCAAGTCGGAAATACCTTAGTTCTCTCGAAGACGTTGTTTTGTCTCTTCTCAATTTTGCTTGCTTATTTCCCCTTCCTCTTCTCGTGTATGTTCGCCATTTTCGATATTGGTCTTTATCCTTTAAACTTGACTTTTATCTTCTCCTTAGATACGACGTTAATTTTTATAAAAAGGTTCAACGTAATCGTATAGTTGAGGCGGCTAAGGTGTTAAGTTAACCGTAGCCGTTTTATACGATTAATCTGAATCCAAGCCAGAAAACAAGTCTTTGCGGGTTTTTTTATCGTAAAGTTTCAATGGTAACTCCAATCAAGCAAAACAAGAGACGTTTCGATCGAGATTTGAAGGAGAACACAAAGATGGAGGTAAGGGCGAGTAGGAGCAAGCGAAGGAGTTTAGACGAGTCCTACTTGTTTTCGTCGTAAAATCTCAACGAAAACTCCGATTGAGACGAAACGAAAAGCGTTTCGATGAGGATTCAAAAGAGAACCTAAAGGAGGACCTTTCTGAGGCCTGACAGGTTGCTATGTAGCGAGTGAGGGTCAGACAGGTCGCTACGTAGCGAGTGGAAGCAAGCCAAGAAGAGTCCTACTTGTTTTCGTCGTAAAATCTCAACGGAAACTCCTATTGAGACGAAACAAAAAGCGTTTCGATGAGAATTCAAACGAGAACGCGAAGGAGGACCTTTCTGAGGCCTTGCAGGTCGCTATGTAGCGAGTGGAGAGTTGGCTTGAGCTCATTCGCTACGTAGCGACAGAGCCGTGTGCGTGCTCGGTCGCTACGTAGCGACTGAGCTGTGTGCGTGCTCGGTCGCTACGTAGCGACCGAGCTGTGAGCGTGTTCGGTCGCTACGTAGCGACCGAGCTGTGAGCGTGTTCGGTCGCTACGTAGCAAACGAGCTGTGTGCGTGCTCGGTCGCTACGTAGCGACCGAGCTGTGTGCGTGCTCGGTCGCTACGTAGCGACCGAGCCTTGTGCGTGCTCGTTCGCTATGTAGCGACTGAGCTTAGCTAGAGCTCGATCACTACGTAGCGACCGCGCTGTGTAATCGATTTGCTGCGCTTCCTTTTTCCGCGATTAACCTAGGGGTTTTCTGCGGTTTTGGGAGAACAAGTTTTACCTTCCGAAAAGTTTTCAGAAAAAGTGTTTTGGTAAAACTCATACGCATTGAAAGTTCTTTAGCTCGGAAATGAGCCAAACTTACGGGGTTTGATAAAATTTATCGTTTCCCTTTAGTTTAGACAGAAAAATCGCGAGCTTGTTTCGTTGCATTTCCTGTGGCGAAGAGTCGCGGCTAGGTTTTCGATTTTCTCAAGAACTGTGGCGTTTGCCTAAGCGTTCGCCGTAGGCAACGTGGCGGCTGGATTTATCTTACCAGCGTTATTGCAAACTACGATTTTGTCTTTCGTGTTTTTAGACATTGTTTTGATCAAGCGTTTTGTGGCTGAGAGTTAGATTGATCCGTACCCCCCCCCCTCCTTCTAGCGCCATACTGTGGGAACCAAAATTCGCACTGTCGATTTCCGTTTAAATAAGGAAAGTAGGAGAATCCGAAATTCCCAGAGGTCCCGAATATCTGCTAATACCACACGCCAAGCAATCAGAACACGAAACGAGAACAGTAATAAAATAAGAAATAAAAAAAGAGAGCAAGATAGTTCTTATTCCGAATCTGCGTTTGAGCGTTTACAACAAGGTAAGTGCCTGGGCTACGAGAGCTGTCGGCGAGATTCCTAGTTCTAAAACCCTAAAACGGCAAAAACCTAATTGAGTCGCAGCTCGAGTAACAAAAACGGAAAATTGCCTAAAATCGCTCTAAGTGCTAAGTTTGCTAAGTAAAAAATCCTCTCCATGCCTCTCGCCTAGGACCCCTTATATACTGGCTCCAATGTCGGTTTACGCCTTTCCTCTTCTGCCCTTAAGCTGCCATAGCATAAAAATGGAGATATTCCATTTTTTCCGATCTTCGTAATTATCTTCAAAATTTCGTATTTATCCGCGGAAACTTGACATTTATCTTCCCTTGCGAACCAAGCGTAAACCGACATGCGGTTTAGAGCTGTTGGTTAAGAAATCATAAGCTGGGCCTCGAGTTGTGTCTTAGATCCCTTTGGGCTGTCTTTCGACTCGAAGCGTTTATTACGGCTTCTTTCGATAAAGAATGAACTCTCCGCAGTTTTTACGGTAAAGTTTGATTGATAAGTTAGAAATGGAGGGGAACGTGAGATGGGTTCGCTATGGTATTCGGGAGATAGCATCGAAGGGTAGACGAGAATGCATGGACTGATGTCGTATCGACGTTTCGGAAGAGTTTGGTCGCTACGTAGCGACCGAACTTTGGTTCGAGCTTGTCTTGGGGCTTGGTATACATGGGATCGGATTCTTCAAACAAGTCTGGAAGGTAAAACCTTGTGTAAATTTATCACATTTTCTCTCTCTATTTTGACCATAGATTTATAGGTAGAGATATTTATTTCCAAAAAAAAAAAGGAAAAAAAAAAGAAAAAGAAAGAAAAATATAAATTATATATATATGTGTTAGTTAGGTGGAATCCGAACAGGACTTGGTGGCTACAACCATTAAGGCTTGCTTCATAAGGATTCCAACAAAAAGAATTCGAATGGGATTTGGTGGAGGCAATCATCAAGGTTCGAGTCATATGAATTCTTGGATATAGGTCAAAAAGAACTGAACAAGACTTGGTGGCAACCACCATTAAGGCTTGATTCATGGAAGCCTGTCCAATCTTTGTCAACGATCTTGCAATATAAGCAGACTTTGACTAAAGAGAGAAATTAGTAGAGAGAAAAAATATGAACTAACTTTTACCTGCAGATCCAGATACTTGTTTGAAAATCCTTGCATCCTGTGATCGATACTCCCAAGGTAAAGCATGCACTTTTATTTATGTTAAGAAAAGAGGTTGGTAGAGGGGAATGTCAGACAAGATTTGCTAAGTTGGTGGCTAGGTGAATTTGGTTGCTAAGCTAGGATATGGTATAATGTGCTTTTGTGATTAGGACTTTTTAGATGTGGATTGCAATATCGTAGGGGTGATGATTTTAAGTTTTAAATTGTGTGAGTCCCTGATGTTTTCAAACCTCTTTCATATTCATAAGACTGCCATGTGTGTTTTGCTTGAGGACAAGCAAAAGGGAAGTATGGGGGAGTTGATAGACCATAGATTTTACCCACTTTCAGCCATGGTCTATAAGTGTTTTAATATATATTTACTACTATATAGAGTCTATTTAGAGTATTTACAGGTTAAGGTACCTTCTAGATAAATATGGTGATTTTGGAGCCTTTTGAGTGCAGAGCTGCACAGACGTGTCAGATGTCTAGCTATGGATGGAGACCTTCCGTCTGTTAGATGAGGCTCATATTTTTTACACAAGATAGAGCTTTGAGTTAGCTTTCCAATGCCACCGGTTTGAGGTCAATCAGCATCCTGTAGCAGAAGTTTTGCCCGTTTTACTGAGGAGTGGTCAGTATGCCTCGCGAGAGGAAACTGTCGAGAAGAGGAACGTATGTCGATCGTTGCAGAACTCTTGACATCGATCGATATGGACGCCAGAACGTGGGCCAAGCATATTTCAAGACCGTTTGAAGCCCATAAGCCACACCAAGTTACCAAAATACCCATGGACGACCAGAGACCCTATTTATGTATTTCTAAGCCATTGTTGACGGCAACAAGCTTTCTATTATCCTATTCTGTTGTTTTCTCCTAGGTTTGGAGAGAAGATCAATTCTACTTCAGAGATTGATTGGAACTCCATTGGTTTTACCATCGATTTATTTATTATATTATTCAGACTATGATTTGTGTTATTGCTTGCATGTATGAGTAATTCATCTTGTTAGGTTTACGGATTTCATGAGCTTAATGTCAAACTGATAATCAATTAGGATTTCTAGATTATCTATAGATCTCTACACCAGGGTGATTTGTAATACTAGGATCTCGAATAGTTAGAATAGCACGATAGTGTGACTAATTGTTTGAACCTAGAATCATAGGATAGTTGAGAGGCACGAAAGTGCAATAAATTAACGGATCCCAAACTCTGCTGGATTAAATACCTAGGCGCATACGAGAGTTGGTCTAGGAATCTAGTTGAACATAATCAATAAGATCGATAACGCTTGCCTAAGGCAGCATCGATCGACGCTTATACCAAAGCATCGACCGACGCCTGTACCGTAGTATCGATCGACACTCAAACCATAGCATCGATCGATGCTCGATCAGTGTTGACATGCAAATGCTGAAACACTGAACTTAGTCAATGGATTAGACTCACAACGAGAGCTGGCTGTCTTTTATATTGGATATCGAGTTCTAGAATTAATCTATAAACCATTAGCATCCTTGAATTGTAGTTTTGAATCTCTTGATTGATAAATCCCTAGGTCTAGCTATTTCTCCTAATTGTTTACAATCTCAATCAACCAATCGAACAAATACTTTGTTCACCTTGCTTTGCAATAATTATTTACTACTTTATAAACTATTAGCCTAGCTTAATCATATAACTATTAGATCTAATTGGTTCCCTAGTTCCGTGTGAATTCGATCCGTAAGTACTACAACTCGACCTCTTATTTGAGAGAGTATAAATCACTCCTTAGGGTAATTTGAGTGGAATCATGAATCCTCTCAATTGAGTAGAATATAAGTGTGTGCACTATGGGAGTCTTCATCACTCGACCACCAAACCTCTTTCAATTTCCTACCGAATCGCCTAATCTGGCAAAAGATGTCTGGAACACCAGCAACTGCATATGTTGGCGCGACACCACCATCATCATATCTTCTTGGAGCTCTTTTCCGGGTACGTACTCTTGGTGCAAAGTAGTACGATGTGAAGTGAGATGTTTCTTCCATCAAACATCCAGCAATTATAGAACCTTCAACTTTGGCGAGGTTTTTTGCTTTTCCCTTCAAATATTTCATGGTCCGCTCATACTGACATATCCATCCATAATGCACATGTCAACGAAGCAATGCCTCATACGGGAGGTGAGCAGCTAGATGCTCCATGACGTCAAAAAATGCCGGAGGAATGATCTTCTCCAAGTTGCACAGTAAGATGGGAATGTTCTAATGAAGTAGTTCTATGACAGCTTCTTTAAGAGTGCGTGTGCTCAGATCCCTGAAAAATGCTCCAATGCCTTGTATATTCCAATTAAACACATTATTAGTCATATTATTTATTTGTGCATATTATAGAGCAATAAAGAAATTAATGCGTAATATATGACCTGCAAGTGCTTCATGTACATTTGTTGGAAGTAGTTCCGCAAATGCAAAGGGAAGTAGTCGTTGCAAAAGACATGACAATCATGACTCTTCATCCCAGAGAACTTTTGACCATTTTCAACACATCTAGAGAGATTTGAAACATATCCATCGGGGAACTTCACTTCTGATGCCATCCAGTTGAACAACACCGACTTTTGTTTGGAAGACATTCTGAATATCGGAACGGAAACTTGTCCATTGCTTTTTATATGTAACTCGCTTCTTAAGCAAATATCAGGCAAGTCCAACCTCGATTATTTGTTGTCTTTTGTCTTCCCTGAGACATTCAATATTGTATTCACGATGTTCTAAAAAAAAATCTTCTCTATATGCATCACATCGAGGTTGTGGCGCAAAAGAAGATCCTTCGAATATGGCAACTCCCAAAATATACTCTTCTTGTGCCAGTTGTGCTGAACTCCGTAAAAATCAGGCGGAGGAGGAGCGTCTCTCACAACCCTTTTGTGCCTAAACAAGTTCTTCTCCAGTTAAATATGGAGGAGGAGCGTCTCTCACAACCCTTTTGTGCCTAAACAATTTCTTCTTCGGTGCGGATGGCTAATGGAAAGAAATCGACGGTGACAATCGAACCAACTTGTCTTCCTACCATTCTTCAGTTGAAACGCATTTGTCATTCCATTACAATATGGACAAGATAATCTCTCATGTGTAGTCCATCCAAACAACATCCCATAGGCAGGAAAGTCACTTATGGTCCAAAAAAGCATCGCTCGCATCGTAAAATTCGTCTTCGTTGAGAAATCATACGTCCTCACACGGTTGACCACACATCTTTCAACTCTTTTATCAGTGGTTGTACAAAAACATCCAGAGACCTTTTTGGATGTTTCGGACCAGGTATTAATATGGTCAAGAATAGAAACTCCCGTTGCATGCACATCTCCGGTGGCAGGTTGTATGGCGTAAGAAAGACTGGCCACAATGAATATTGTCTCCATGACATTCCAAATGGACTAAATCCATATTAGCATAATCCAAGATACACAATTCGACTATTGCTAGTGAATTTTGGATGTACTTTATTAAAATGTTTCCAGGCACTTGCATCTGATGGATGCATCATCTCACCACCCGTCTGAGTATGCTCGGCATACCATCTTATCCCTCCAGCAGTCTGCTCAGATTGGTACAATCTTTTCAATCTGTCTGTAATTGGTAGGTACCACATCCTTTGGTACGGTACCCAATTACGTCCTCGTCCTTGCGGTTTGAATCATTGCTTCTTGCAGAATCGACATTCTTCTAACTTCTCATCATCTCTCCAGTAGATCATGCAATTGTCGATGCAAACGTCTATCATCTCCGAAGGCAACCCAAGACTATAAACCAGTTTCGGAATCTCATAATAAGAATCAGTAGACACATTGTCTTCCTGCAAATACTCTTTAGAAAAGTCTGCCCATGCACCCATGCAACTTTCAGGTAGATTGTGGTCAGTTTTAATATTCATCATTCTAGTAGCCAACGACAGTTTAGAGAGACCTTCTCTACAACCAATGTAAATTGGATGATTCGTAGCATCTAACATTTCATAAAACTTTTTTGCATCTATATTAGGTTCTTCAACTTCATCATGAGCTACAAATGCATCAGCTAGAATATCATGAACCCTATCACAATCTACCATTTGCTCTTCTGATGGTAACTATGTTCATTATGCAAATGATCAACCGGTTCATCCTGAAAATTGCTATTACTACTACTAGCTTCATTCCCATAACCTTTTCCATGTTGAAACCAGATATAGTAATGTGGCGTGAAACCTCTATTTATTAAATGCTTCCATACATTTTCATGAGTTGCCAATTTTGAATTATTGCATTTCCGACAAGGACATAACATCTTACCGCTTTCCTGGGCGAGCGGTGTAGAATCTGCTTGATGCATAAATGTGTCTTGCCCTTCGAAATATTCTTTCGTCACTCTCCCGTTAGCATCTCTGTGCGTATACATCCACCTCCGAAGCTTGATAATATTTCCATCACCCGACATTTTGTTTTTTTTTTAACGTTGTTAGTTTTTTTTTTCTTTTTGGTGTGTTTGAAGTGAAACACAAACGACATATTTATAGGATATTTTCGAAACTGGAAGGTGAAATTTTACTGGAAATTTACGAGGAAATATAATTAGTTAGCCGAAAAAAACGTGTTACAACGAAAAGGTTGGTGCACTCGAGATATCGACGGTAAATTCACGTTAAATATTTTGTCGTAAAGTTCTCGTTATATTTACGTCTACTTTACGACGAAACAATATTTCCACGTAAAAACCACGTCAATTTGCGATATTTTTACGACGAATATTTATTGTCGTTATTTTACGACAAATATTTATTGTTGTTATTTTACGACGAAATTATGTTGATTTGTTTTTTCCTCGTAAAAAGGACGTAATTTTACGAGGACCATTTTTCCTTGTTAATTTTCGTCATTAAAATTTTTTTTCCTTGTAGTGCGACAACATCTTGTTGAAGATTTCCATGATTATCTAGGAATGGTACATTATCATTATCCATTTTAATTGAATCGAGGATTTATGTTCGTTGCTGATTAGTTAGGTAATTATTCCACCATCCTTTAAGCTGTCCCGAGAAACCAGCTAAGGAGTTCATCTACAGTTTTATCCTCATTTTCTATTTGGGTTCTATAGGCGTTCGCGGCCATTGTCATTTTCTGGAATATTCAGATATACCATCAATATTCCATTCATAGACTGATGATGAGTTAAACCTAGATTGCTCTATTGGTTGGATTTGTTCTAGATCAGGGGCAGATTAATAGACGATCTTGATGGTTTTGCTAATCAAGACGGTTTATTTTTTGTACAGAATTTTGATCAGAGCATTCACAAATGTCTGAATCATGCGTTAGAGTGCTTATTTGGACTTTGGAAGTAGGAGTATCGGGGATATCAGAATTATCTGCATGCTATTTTCTCATATTTCAACTTTACTTAATTGACTTTGGAGAGCATAATGAATTCTAAGTTTGAATCTTGGTAAGTTTTGACACTTAAATTGGAAATTTGAAAATGTTTGAACATGGGACTTTTGTTTTTCATTTTAGAAGAAGATTCTATTGGAATAGGGCTTTGATTTTGAATTGATTTCTCAATCCTATCAAGTTGTTTGCTTATTGTACCAAGATTAGTGTTGAAAACTTGTTTTGGACAATGATATTTTTGACATTAGCTTTATCATCTTCTTGGGGTCATTTAAAAGGAATTGCTTCAATTGGTGTTCCTAACCATTCTAGTTTTATCCCTTGGGGAGGAGGATGGTTGGAGTGAATAATTTTACCATTTGCAAGTGTTTCTCATTCCGGAGTTTAATTACAATTTGTAATTGTATTAGCTGTTTTAGAAAAAGGGAAATTTATTTTATTTTCAGAAGCATAATCTTCAAACCAATTAAAGAATAAAATTTGTAACTAATGTTTTTGGAGTTAATTGTAAAATTCATTTTGAAGGTTATTTCTATCTTTTAAAAAGTTTTAAAGAACCAAAGTGTTTTTTGACTATTTTTTTTAGGGTAGAAATCATCTCTTAAAAACTTTTTGTCAACCGAAATTCTTTATCTAATTTTTTATTTAAAATGTTATCTGTGATAGCTGAAAAAGTTAGACATGTTGTCTCAGATTTTTAATAAATCATAAATAAAGCAAATAATTTTCGCGACCATCTAAATAATTTTGTTTAAGAATATCCCCATATCCTACA
Source organism: Brassica napus (assembly GCF_020379485.1). Lineage (NCBI taxonomy): Eukaryota > Viridiplantae > Streptophyta > Magnoliopsida > Brassicales > Brassicaceae > Brassica > Brassica napus. The sequence goes on from NC_063446.1 coordinate 43,187,657, forward strand.
TCTGAAGGGTCTGTTTCTACTATTTTTTTCTAAATAGAAAATCCTTAATTATATATATTATTAGATGAATCATACTTGCTTATTTACATATTTAATTTGTTACTTCACAAGTAAATTAAGTAGCTAAAATAAGAATTTAGCTATATGGCATGATAGAATCATATTATTAATGAATTTAGCCATCCGATCGAGAAGGCAGAAGGGATGGCAGTGTCCACGTGGCAGACATCTCTCACCTCTCCGTCTCAAGGCCGGAGCTGATCAATGTTCTGAGGCAGATGGGCCAACAGGTAAAGTGACCTCAGAAGATGAAAGCACCCGACTCTTTCCGGAACCCTGCTTTCTGGTGCGACTTCCACCGAGACCACGGTCACAAAACTGAAGACTGCGTCACACTAAAGATCGAGGTCAACGAGCTGCTTAAGAAAGGACACCTCACGGAGTTCCTTTCCGAGAAGGCCAAGAGAAATCTAAGCAAGGAGACAACGGGTAAGCCCACTGAAACTGCTCCCGTCTCGCCACCGCGACAGGACCGAGTGATCCATGTCATATCGGGCGGTTCGGAAATCAGCGGCATAAGCCATGCAGCCGCGAAGAAAAGCACCTGGAACGCTAAGCACGGCCTAGAGGCAGCCAAGCCAAAACGCCTACTCCTAGGAGCGGACGAAATAAGCTTCACGGCCAAGGAGCAGGAGAAAGTTCTCACCCCGCATCACGACACCCAGGTCATATCGCTCACCGTAGCGAACTGACTGGTAAAAAGGATACTGGTAGATAATGGAAGCTCCGGCAACATCATCTTCCATGCCGCATACAAGGACCTGGGGCTGGAGGAAAGCGCTCTAACTCGGAGGATAACCCCCCTTATAGGGTTCAGCGGGGAAGTCAAACAAAAAGCCGAGGAAGTAACCCTCCCCGTATACGCTGAAGGAGTCAACATGTCAACAAAGTTCCTGGTTGTCGACTGCGACTCATCTTACAACATGATCCTAGGACGGCCTTGGATTCACGGCATGGGGGCCGTCCCCTCGACTGTTCACCAAATGGTGAAATTCCCTACACCCTGGGGCATAAAGGCAATCAGAGGGGATCATGAGTATTCCAGCTCCTGTTACCAGACCACTATGAAAGGAAAGACCCAGGTCTTATAGCAATTACAGAGTAAGCCTCCGGCTCATCACACTGAGAAACCAGAGGTAGAGGAAATGGACGACGTGCCATTAACTGAAGGAGATCAGACCCGACACCTCAAGATCGGGACCAAGCTGACCGAAGGATTGAGAAGAAGACTGATAGACTTCCTCAGGTCTAACTCCGACTGCTTTGCTTGGTCCCACGCAGACATGCCTGGGATCGATCCGGAAATCATCATGCACAAGCTACAGGTGGACCCCCTACATCACCTCGTCAGAAAAAAGAGAAGGAATTTTGCCCCCGAGAGAGACGCGATCATCAACGATGAAGTCAAAAGCCTGCTTGGCGCGGGGTTCATTCGTGAGGTGCAATACCTAGAATGGCTAGCCAACATCGTCATGGTCAAGAAAAAGAATGGGAAGTGGAGAGTCTGCATCGACTTCACGGACCTCAACAAGTCCAGTCCAAAGGACCCCTTCTGTAACACCCCCGAACCGTCCTAAGCATAGGTCGACCCACCGGCCAACAAACAAACAAAAACATGACCGACGGACGACCTACACCAAGGGTTGGAGATGAAAGGCCAACCGGCCAGCCAACAATCAAACAAGAACATGACTGACCGTCCAACCCAACACCATGGTCCGGAAGCGCTACGTGACGGGTTAGAGACGATCCGGCCAGAGTCACAAAATTTACTCCACGACCTCGACCAGTTCGTCCACTAACACGTCCCGCTGCGTCAAGGCACAAGGCTTTGCAACCTGTACCTAGAGTTAGCGTTTTCCGTTAGATCGAGGCCTAAGGCTTTTCAACCCGTACCACAACCTAACGTTGTGTTAGACCGGACTAGTCAAATATCAGAGTACTCATGAAGCGCATATAAAACAATTACTTTTATTGATTTAAGAAATATTCATACATTGAATAATTCAAGACTGGGCCCGGTCTAATGCCAAATCGAGTCAACATAACACAATTCACAATACCGTTTACAAAAGGCATGAAAATCTACACCGGCGGTCCTAACGTCCAGCACCAAGCTATCCGATCATCCTTACCTAAAGCGACCTGCAAAAAGGATAACGGAGTTGGATGAGTAATCTAGTATTACTCAGTGAGCTTGCGGCCACTACCCGTAACCTAGACTCTAACCAGACAACCCAAAAGAACAATCAATCTAGCCCTAGCATGCAATATAAGCTAAGGCTAAGCAAACCGTTACTAAGTTAGACTTGGCCTCCTGCCATAATCCAACTTCCAAGTAACGGGAACCTGCATTAAAACAAGTCAACAACCAATCCCTAGTTAACCATATATACGCCTGAGTTCAGTACTCATGTAATGTTAGACACTTAGACTATACAAGTATCATGAGCCGGTCGACCAACAATCAAACAAGAACATGAACGGCCAACCAATGATACCGCATATCATTAATATCCACCACCCTTCACAAGAAATCCCTCAAACACATACAGGCCAACGTCAGGCCTACACTAACAAAATACACACCAAGCCTAATCTGGTACCTAAACCAGACTTAGGACTTAATGTCAGAACCTGCAAACAAAGCAATCAACAACCACAACCACAACAATAATAAGATAATAACTACCAATGACTTGATCTTACTCGTAACACCGTATATCGGTGCTACATTAACTCGAGGGTTCCATAACCCTCTACGACACACTAACACAACACTCTAATCTGGGCCCTGGTGACTTCGTGTTCATCCTCTGTATCGGCAATATCCTATCTTCCTACCACAGAGGCCAGAAGAAGGAACTTTCAACCGACCGCGGCCCACAGTCCTTCGGGTCACTGCCACATTACACCGTCGTGCAATACTCAGCCATAGGACATGACCCCGTTCGTCTGAGTCTTCCCGATCCAGCGAATAAGGGGTTTCCTTGAACCCACTGGGTACAAGGGCGAGGAAACACTAGTCCACCCCAAAACATGCCTAGCATGGGCGGGTTTCGCACCTGCTGTCGGCATAACACACACTCGACACAATTATCCCTAGGAAAGACCTAAGGGACAAGACTCCAACCCAAAACTAAACAATATATAGGAGTCTACGACAATATCAACCAATACTCGTAGTCCAGCCTATATGGCATAGGACCCGTAGTATCAACATCACAACCATGAGATCGGCCTATATGACCAAGATCCCTAAACAACAACATTATCACTAAACAACTCAACCAGTTAGTCACTCCCTTACGAATAGATGACTAACCTCAATCAACAAGATTAATTAAACGAGCAATCGTTTAATTAAATCTACTCAATAAATCTACTCAATCAAACCAGTACCCAGATAGTTCGGTCTCATGCTACGACACTATCTTGAAAGATAACGGTAACCTGCACTCAACCATATCAACACGCAAGAATATAAATCATGATGCATCCTAGTCCTAGTCAGGTTATTATCTCAGTCTTAATTCCATTTCATCTCAGCTAGCCTATGCTAAACTGAGTCCGGTTTAATAAATAACCCCAAGGACTCTACCATGCAAGAATGTGAGCGTTCTACTCTATATGAATACTCGATATTCCCTAAGTTCCAAGTGGAACTCAAACAAAACCAACTCACAGTGTTCTAGGCGAGAAGCAGCTGGTTGATCGGAGAGGACATGGCCAAAACCCAAGGGACGACTTGACTGGACTGGACTGAACTGATCTCGACTTGGACAGAACCTTGGCTTCACCATGAAGAAACTGACAAGGCCTCGACAGATTGATCTGGACAGAACCTCCTTTAGCTTCTGGACAGTTCTTCGGACTTCCCGGTGGAGTATCGAGCAGAACTTCGACTGATCTGAACCCGTAGAACTGAATTAACTCCGGACAGCATCTCCACTTGATCATCAAAGAAACTGAGTGGCCTGGACGAATTCAGTTGGACAGAACTGTCCCTAGGCGCTGACTCGAAATCAGTAGAGAACTGACCTCGAAAACTCTCTAAAACTCTCGAAATAGCTCGGAATCACTTGCTTTCTTTTTCTACTTCTCTCTCACGTTTTTAACTTGGTTTGGACAGGTCTGGATGTTAAAAAATGAGCTGGGGTCGTGGGGTATTTATAGGAGACACCAGCCAATCAGCTTCAGGTTGGTGGCAGCCCGTGTGTCGCTTCGCATGGCTCCGGACACATGCGCGGCGGCACCTCGTGCTCCACATGTCAGGCTGCATGTCCAGGACACATGCAGGACGCCACCACTCCTCCCACATGTCAGGATGCATGCCTGGAGTGCATGCAAGAAGCCACACCAGTACACACATGTCGATCAGCATGCTTCGGTTGCATGCGCGGAGACACCTCGTGCTTGGTCGATCCACCTCGTGCTTCTACATGCAGGCTGCAGGTACAGCTTCCATGCACAGCGACACCTCGAGCTTCTGTAGACACTCAGCTTCTTAGATGGTAGTTATCACGTCCTGGCCATATTCGTAGAGACACCTCGAGCTTCTTGGTCGGTTTACGCGATTTTTGACCCTTCCGGCAAATTTCTGACCTGTGATCAATCCCGAATATTTTTCCGCTCCCGTTCTGATGCTCTAAATATTTTTAATAGAATCCAGATGAATTCTTATATCCTGTAAAAATATTTCCCGAGCCTCCGGCTTCCTCGAAGAATTCCATAATACCGAAATTAGGGTTTTCGCCCAATTTCGGGTTTTCCCGTCGTGCTTTGATCCTGTCGTGCTTGCTTCCGGTCGTGCTTTATTCACGTCCTGCATAATTCCCGTCCTGCTTCCAATGTCTTCAAAATAATATTTTACTGATACGAAGATTTTTCGAGAAAACTTCGTGATGAAGAAACGTCGGTCTTCAAAAACGTCGAGCTTCTAAACCGTCGTGCTTCCAAAATTGTTATGCTTCCAAAACGTCCGTCTCATCAATCTAGGACATCTTCTAACTATGGTCGAGCAAATTATTCGACTCATAGTTTACTCACGATCACTTCTTCGCCCACCTCGTACTTTAAAACTTCTCGATCGATCCTTATTGCCCGCGACTCGACCACCACAAAGACACTCGACCATTCTTTTTCTTTTCTTTTCTTTTTTTTTTAAGGGGTCTACATTCTCCCCCCCCCCCTTAATAGAATTCATCCTCGAATTCTTAGTTGCGCAAATGCTCATCTTCGCGACATTCTCCACTCGTCTCCATATATCTTTACGCTGTCCACAATCGTTCCTTAAGTGTCCTCCTCAAGGCGCCCACAATCATCTTTACTTGAATGATCGCTGGATCATCTCATATTGTTGCTCTGCCATAACACTCTGATTTCCCATGATACAAACTTGTCCATGCTCGTTCCTGATTACTTCAACCATTTTCTCGATCTCCGTCTTCCCAAATCTTGATGAAGTCCTTTCCCAACGAAGTCTTGTTTCCCCCCATCTGTCCAGTCCATACCACAGCCCAGTTCTCTGAATCTGTCTCTACACCTTTCCGCTAACTCATATCGACAAGCTGGTGGACGCCACCGCGGGGCACCAGCTGATGAGCTTCATGGACGCGTTCTCCGGCTACAATCAGATACTTATGCATCCGGAAGACCAGGAGAAAACATCCTTCATGACATCCAGAGGGATCTACTGCTACATGGTTATGCCGTTCGGCCTAAAGAACGCAGGATCAACCTATCAACAGCTGGTGAACATGATGTTCGCGGACAAAATCGGAAGAACCATGGAGGTCTACATCGATGACGTGCTGGTCAAGTCCCTGGAGGCGGAAGACCACATATCTCACTTGCAGAAAGCCTTTTCCACCCTTAAGAAGTATAACATGAAGCTCAACCCAGTTAAATGCTCATTCGGGTTCAGTTCTGCCAAGTTCCTCGGGTACATTGTAACCCACCGGGGCATCGGGGCCAACCCGGAGCAAATCAGGGCCATTCACTCAATCCCTTCCCCAAAGAATGTCAAGGAGGTTTAAAAGCTAACGGGAAGGATGGCGGCCTTGAGCAGGTTCATCTCCAGACTCTCCGATAAATCTCACGCCTTCTTCGGAACCCTCAAGAATCCGAAGGACTTCTAGTGAACGGAAGAATGCGAATGTGCTCTCCAAGAGCTAAAGTCATATCTCACCACTCCTCCTTTCATATCCAAGCCACAACTCGGTGAAGTCCTGCTGCTATATCTAGCAGTCTCCGAACACGCCGTAAGCGCCATCCTAGTTCGCGAGGAGGGAAGTAAGCATCTACCAATCTATTACGTAAGCAAGGCTCTCCTGGATGCGGAAACCCGCTATAGCCATCTAGAGAGGCTGGCCTTAGCCCTAATAGTCGCTGCTCGCAAGCTCTGACCCTACTTCCAGGCTCATCCAATCGTGGTTGTTACCTCCTTCCCTGTAAAGTTGGTCCTCCACAAACCAGAAGTCTCCGGACGCCAAGCCAAATGGGCCGTGGAACTAGGGGAGTACGACGTAATATTTCAACCCGCCACGGCTATATAGTCACAGGTCCTAGCAGAATTCGTGGCTGAATTCTCCCCTGCCTTGCTCCCAGCTTTGGAGCAGGAGGTACGCCTCCGAGGCGAAACTAAGGAAGAGGGAGAATGGATCCTTCACGTTGATGGATCCAGTAACGCCAGAGGAGCTGGAGTGGGGATAGTGCTTACTTCGCCAACAGGGGACACGGCCTCAAGGGCCTTGAGATGCAACTTCAAAGCAACCAATAACGAGAGCAAGTATGAGGCCCTAATCGCAGGTCTAACCCTTGCCCACCAAATGGGGGCAGAGAATATCCAAGTCTTCGGCGACTCCCAGCTAATAATCAACCAGGTCAAGGAGAGTACCAAGCAAAAGACGACAGCATGATTCCAGTATCTGGCGGTCGCTCAGCGACTAATCAAGAAGTTGAAGAGCTGCAAACTCACTCAAATCCCTCGGGTATAAAACTCGCAAGCCGATGCCCTGGCTAATCTAGGGTACACCCTCGAAACAAAAAGCCCGATGAGTATCCCTTTGCTCGTGCTCCAATGGCCAGCTACCTTGGAGGAACCCCCGTCAGAGGAGGTCTCTGCTGTCGAAGAGGGAAAAACCTGGATTACCCCCTTATTCCGGTACCTGGAGGCCGACCTCCTCCCGGAAGACCGGAACGAGGTCAGGAAGATCAAGTAGCTGTACCGGAGATCTTTCTCTGGCCTGTACCTGAGGTGTGTCACACCCCGAGAAGCCGTTAGAATTGTTGGGGAAAAATATTCCATGAAGAGATTTTTCCAGCTTCCGGCTTCCAGGTTCTTGCCTCCAGGTCCCGGGTCCCTTCCCCCGGGTCTGGGTCCCTTCCCCCGGGTCTGGGTCCCTGCCTCCAGCCTCCAGCTTCCAGGCCGAGTGATTTATCCTGCCTTAGGACAAGAGAGAATCTCCATAAATCCGAGAGAAAGAGGAAGTATTCCAATACATATGACCTCCCTTAACAAAAAGGGAAATATTTTATTATCTAAGGATATAATGAATATTTCCAAATCCTAAGAGGGAGGCACGACCTCCACCATAAATATAGGTTTCTAATCCTAAAGAAAGAGGTCGACGACGTCGATGACCAGAGCTCATCAACTCTACAGCCGCCAAGGCAAGGTTTCCCACCTAGAGGACCATCTTCATCAACAAGCTCACAACCGATGAATCCATGTGATTACTATCAACCAGATGATAAGATATGCTCACTGCAGCACGTCTACAACTCTACTTGCTGGCTCAGGCCACGATCTCCAGCTCATTAGCGGGGTCCCTCCATGCTCACTGAAGCACATCGACACATCATGCTCACTGTAGCATATCGGCAGGTCTACCATCTGTTCCGGCCATGTACCCTCGAGAACATATGACTCCTATCAACTATAGAGCTACGTGCTCCCAAGGATATGTGCCCACTAGAGCCACGTGCTCCCAAGGCTACGTGCCCATTAGGCCATGTGCCCACTAGAGCCCCGTGCTCCCTAGGCCACATGCCTCCATTAGGCTACGCGCCTCCATCAGGCTACGTGCCTCCATCAGGCTACGCGCCCATCTAGGCTCTGTGCCTCCATATACATGAACTACGAACAGCTTGATCCCTCACTGAAGGGTATGTAGGCAGTCCCCACTGAAGGATGCAGCTATAAATGCAAACACCTTCTATCGTCCCGTGCATAGATACCCAAAGACCGACCTTGGTAGCCGGGACCATCAAGTACGGATAAGGAGGCCCCCATGGACCGACCTTGGTAACCGGAACCATCAATTATAGATCAAGAAGACCCTGCGATCTTCTCTATGATAGGAGGCCCCCGCCTAACGACCAATCCCCCTGCTGTTGCTAAGGCATCAACGACATATACTGGGCCATACCCATATGGCAGTATCCGAAGAGCAGGATCTCCTGGTTTATCAACTACCGAAGCAGGAAAATACACTCAACGACATGTTTCCTTCCTGCTATCATTCCGTAGAGCTGAGCACGGATCGCTTGTACACAAAAATACCCTAACAGTTTGGCGCTAGAAGGAGGAGCAGTCATATACTACGTGATAATGTGATAGGCGGAAGAGACATTATATATATTCCTGCAAAATCTCTCAACCCCAGCCACCTAGGGGAAAGAAACAACTTCTTCTCACCAGATCCATGGTTCACGCGGATGGAAACACCTCTCCAAGAGAGGATATCACCAGGCTAACCTCAGTAGCAAGATCCAATAAGGGAATTACCAACTAGTTCCTGCTAGTCCCTGCTGGTCCCGGGCTTAAACCACAAGTCAGACCTCTACAGTCTTCGGTTCCTGCTGGTCCCGGGCCTAAACCACAAGTAAGCCCTCTACAGTCTTTGGTTCCTGCTGGTCCCAGGCCTAAACCACAAGTCAGACCTGTACAGTCATTGGTTCCTGCCAGTTTCGGGTCCCAACCTCAAAGCCGACCTCTACAATCTTTGGTTCCTGCTGGTTCCATGTCTTAACTTTTTATCAAGCCACTAGACCTTTGGGCCCAACGTGAGCATTCATCACCAACATCAATATCAGCGGGTAGTCAACTGGTAGCAACATAGCAAACCCTAGACGCCATCAATGCTTCCAGACAGAAGGAGTCAGAAGAAGAGCTCCTGGAAATACTGCAGGCATACCAGGCAACCACTAAGAGGTAACTGGAGAACCACCTTTATCTTTAGGTTCTAGAATCTAAGTGGTAGTGGAATCCTAGATAAGCCTGATAGCTAGGTGGACAGAACGCCTTTGAGTACTCGTCGAATTCCATTGGATTTGTTCCGCGAAGAAACCATGCCTAAGTGCCGAGAACACTGCTGCTCTACCTCGTGCAAAGGAGCGAGGGAAAAGGCTAGTACTACATTAAGGAGTGCTGGTCTTCATACCCCCTACTCATTTGGAGTAAATGGGAGTAAAAGAAGCCGGAGAACACAAGTTCCCACTACTATTCATCCAAAAGGAAAAGCCAAACCTCTGGGTTCCGGGTTCTAGCTTCCAGGTTTCGGATCCCAGCTTCCAGGTTCCGGATCCAGGGTTCCGACCACCTTACTACCGCTTTTCCTGGCCATGTACCCTGATATAACTCTGAGGAAGACACGACCACGAGGAAAGAAGGGGGAGATGCGCTAAGCGTTAACCCACAGGGCTACACGCATCAACAACTCCCATCAACATGCCCGTGGCAAAGGAGATTCAAGACGAGGCGACGAGTCATCGAATGGCGTCCAGAAAACGCTGAGAGTGGCTCACCCAAGGGGAAGCAGAGAGCAGGCTGGACGTTAAAAGACATCGTGAAACGCTGAGGGTTGTTCACCCCAGCGGGGGCAGAGAGCAGCTAGAACGAGTCATCGAACGACGCCTGCAAAGAAGGGTGAGAAAATCAATATTCGTGGATGATCAATCATCTCCTGAATACACGATAGAATACGCCAACCCCTGCTATCCAAACAACGGATTCCGACTCCAAACCCAGTCAATCCTAGCCTATGGACCAATCTGGGTCCAAAATCACATGAGACCACGTCAATCCATACTCTCCAAGCCCAGGGATGGAGAAGTACTGTTGCTTTACCTGAAAGAACAGAGGCACACAGGGAGTGCCGTCCTGGTGCAAAGAGCAAAAATATTGCTCTAAACGCCAGAGGTACAAAGGTCATTGGCAAGGCAGACAGAGGAGCTCGCCAACATCCGGGAACCTCCATGTATCAGAAGAATCTACCCCAAAACCTTCGGGTTCCAAGAGAACCAGTTCCACAAACTCCAGGTTTCTAGGGGACGAAGCCCACAAACCTCCATGTTTCAGGAGGATAAATTTCAGAAGCACCGGGCCTCAGGAGGATATCTTCGAGAAGATACATCCAACATGACAAAATGGAGAGACTTGAGACCAGCTAAGAGCACCATAAACTGCAGGACCACGCATCCCAAAAAAGTTCTATTACCACGAAGATGTCCTATATATCTTGAAGGTATTATGAACGGCTCCACGGAAGCAACAGGCACAATCTCGACAACAGCCCACATCCAATCGACCTCGAGAGTGGTCCATCTACGGAGGACAGAGTGCGATGTCGTACTAAGTCAATAAAGAGTCTGGGTTCAAGACAGCAAAACAAATATTCACCTCTGATTGTAATATCTATAGATCCTCACGTGTCAGAGCACTAATTCCTCGAAACCTCCAGGGTCCCAAGGATAAATCTACAGGTCCAATAGGATCAGAACATGAAGCCCTTAAGAGCCTTAGATTCCAATAAAGAATCACCGGGGACAACGAGTTCCTACACGATGTACATCAATACTTTGGGGTAGTACGACGAAGAATCGGCCTCCAAGCCTCAACAAATGGTCTCGTTCCTCCAGAAGAAGGAATGAGAAAAATCGCGGTCTTCACTCGACTACTACCTAGTATGGAACTTCTCCATCCTAGAGTCAGGGTGTAGGTTCTTCAGAAGATCATTCTCCAGCCGATATCCAATCATGGGGTACATAAGCATGAAGTAAATCGATAATTCGCTTTTGTGCCCCGGTCATGTGCCATTCGGCCCCAGGAAATATGTAGCTATGTGCCATAGGGGTCCTACGCCCGGAAGACGGATGTCGCTTATCACTGCAATGCGAATCCAAGACCAAGAATTCCTGCTTCCGAGCGGGGCAACATATCACCTACAACAGATTTCAACAGATACAAGTGATCTTTACCAGCCAAACCTACAAGTCTTGCCATCCATTGACATGCGAGGCCAGGATCCTGAATCTTCTTAGGTCGATCAACCTAAACAAGCCACAAGCCGAGGAATATCCATTAGACTCCGGTCTATCTCGGGGAAATCGACACTCCTCCAGGTTCAAACACGGCCCAGACCTAAGAAGAACCTGGGGAAGAAAGATTACTGGAGCGATGCCCTGCCCAGGGGAAGCCTGCTGAGAATGAGCAACTCCGGTTGACTTGAGTGCAAAGGTTATTCCCCGAGTTCGAGGACGAAATCGAGAAATAAGGGGAAAACTGGTTGGGAAAAGTCATCTAGGCCTCGGGCAGGACACCTGCCTCCAGGTTCTTGTTAAAAGAACCTCCGGCTCCAACCCCTGCATCGATCCCTGCCTCCAGATCAATAAAAGGGATTACTAGATCCTATGATCTTGCGCATGAGTGGAAAACCCACACATATGGAGCATGGAAATATTTGACAATCGCAAGAATGGCCTAGCACAAGCCATAGTATGCGGTCAAATATAGTACTCCTTCTCATAAGCCTACTCCCATGTGGGGTACGAAGTACTTATAATGCAAAGGTACTGCCTGAGGAGCTTACACGCTCACTCTCAGGCATGGAGCATATTACATATAATGCAAAAGTACTGCCTGAGGAGCTTACACGCTTACTCTCAGGCAGGGAGCATATTACATAACATACAAAGTGCTGCGTAAGGAGCTTACACGCTTACTCTTACGCAGGGAGCATCGTACGAAACATACCAATTCCTGCAACAACGCAGGAGGCATAAGTACAAACGCAAAGTACTGTATTCAAACTCAGAGTTTGTACAGGGAGCGACAATGGGTATGAGACATAAAGCAAGAGTGGGTCTGCGCAAGCCTGAGTGTGCTGTCAAAACTACCTAAAACCCCTGTGCAGCCTAAGGCGCATCGGGGTCCCTAGAGTACCATTGTGAAAAGTAGATGTATTAAAACACTACGAGCTACACAATACAGGGAACACATGGTATATTTATTGCAAAAGTACTGTGAAATACATGGAGCAATTAAAACCCTGCTTCTCCAGACGTGGCAAGCAGCGAAGCCTGGCACTTCGGTCATAACACCCACACCAGCATCCTTTAAGTCTGTCAGTGACTTCCTGCAGAAGTAGAATAGAGCATAGGAACTCGATAGTGGCCAGCTCCCGAGCGGCATAATGCGAAATCCGAACAGGTACCGGGAGTCGTCTTGCCTAGGAAAGCGGAGTACGGTCCCTGCAAAACCAAATATTCCAGGTTCTTACGAACTCAGGGTCTAAAGATAACCTCAGGGTTATTAGATCAGAACCCCCGGGTTATTAAGAACCTTCGGGTCCCCATGTAGTCTCCGGGTCCTGAAAAGATCTCACGGCCTGGAAAAGGTAAACCTCCAGGTTCTTATATAACCCCGGGTTCAAAATGACCTCAGGGTCTGAAGAAACCTCCGGGTTCCCAAACGACCTTCGGGTCCTTATTCGACCTCAGGGTCCTAAATACGACCTCAGGGTCTGAAGGAACCTCTGGGTTCCCAAACGACCTCCGGGTTCTTATTTGACCTACAGGTCCTAAATAAGACCTCAGGGTCTGAAGGAACCTCTGGGTTCCCAAACGACCTCCGGGTCCTTATTCCACCTCAGGGTCCTAAGTACGATCTCAGGATCTAAAGGAGAATCCCCGGGTTCCCACAAGACCTCCGGGTCCAGATACGATCTCAGGATCTAAGGGAGAAACTTTGGATTCCCACAAAACCTCCGGGTCCAAAAGTGACCTCTGGGTTCAAAGCGACCTCCGGGTTCATAAAATACCTCCGGGTTATAAACGGCCTCCGGGCCAGAAACGAAGGTCCATGGATCCTTCGTAAGGGAATTCATATCGATAGAAACCTACGTAAGGGAGTTGGAATACGATACCCGTCTGAAAGTTTACGAACTTATAAACAGATGTTGATAGTGGCCTACTTACGAGGGGCAGAATGCAACATCTAAAAACCGACATTGATAGTGGCCTACCTACGAGGGCAGAGTGCAATGTCACACACGAAAAAGAGCAGCTTATTCACAGGGGCAGAGCTCGACATAACACCTTAGGACCTCTAGGTCCAAAAGGGTTACATCCTAAGACCTCCGGGTTTGAAGAAGGGGTTCATCCTACAGCCTACGGGTCCCAAACGTTTATCCAGCCTCCTGGTTCCAGGACGAAAGTCCATCCAGTCTCCGGGTTCCTGGACAAAAAGTCCATACAACCTCTGATTTATGAAGAATCCATCCACGAGCCATGAGTTTCAGAAGTATGTATCTCTAAATCTTCAGATTCTGGGAAAACATGCCCAGGATCCTCGAGGTTCCAAGAAAGCACGACACAAGGCCATCCTAGCATTGATTGTAGCCTACCTCCGGAGGCAGATTGCAATATTACAAAGTTAGGAGTGGCCAAGAATCAATGGCAGAGTTCAACTAGCGGTTCCACCTTCTCAAATCAGCATGGACACTACTGCTCACCGCAAACAACCTGTCCAAGAATTCTACTCCGGTACCAAGAGTAACTAGGATATCTCCAAGTAACAAGACGAACATGCTGAACGTCCCCCCTGCCAAAAGTCAAGGTACAATCCCGAGACGAGGCAAGAAGCTACAGCTACAACATCAAAACCTCAAGGAGCATCAAGTATGCTAAACGCAATAAGGAGACCGGCACGAAGACCTGAATGAAAGTCCATTACAGGTTTTACAAGCTCAGGAGGCGCAAGCAAGGCCAGAAGGATCAAGCATGAGGATCCTCAGTTTCGGCCTCCGGGTCTTATTAAACCTCCTCATCCCCCTAATCCTGAGCCTCGCCAAGCTTCTCCCTCTCAGAATTCCTGGGTCCTGACCCATACACTCCTCCACACGATTCATGGAACCAGAGAGCCTCAAGAAGTGCAAACTGAAGTCCTGCCTGAACTAAGGCCGAGTATAGCTACAGGAGCAGCACATGCATTTGGGGTATGAGTAGAAGCGGCACCCTTTATGCAGACGTTCCCGGCTTCACCATCAAACCTTCGGCCAACTCCGACTGTTGGGGTCAAAAACGGTTACGACGAAGTTAACGTCCAAATCCCCGAAGAAGAAAACCGTAGAAAACTTCTTCGACAAATACTTTTTCGAAATAGATTCTTCTCTACGAAAAGCTTTACGGAGGAAACGCGAGTCATCAGACAAAAGCCTGAAAAGGATCGTTACGCAGCGACCGAACATGTGCTCCACTCGGTCACTACGTAGCGTCCGAGTTCGAGCCAAGGCTCAGTCGCTACATAGCGACCAAACGTCCATTCCGCTCGGTCGCTACGTAGCGACCGAGCACGAGCCGAAGATCGGTCGCTGCATAGCGACCGAGCTCAAGCCAAATCTCGGTCGCTACGTAGCGACCGAGCTCGAGCCGGAGCTCGGTCGCTACGTAGCGACCGAGCTCGAACCAAAGTTCGGTCGTTACGTAGCGATCGAGTGCTCGGTCGCTACGTAGCGCTCGAGTGCTCGGTCGCTACGTAGCGATCGAGTGCTCAGTCGCTACGTAGCGACCGAGCTCTTCCGAAAGATCGATACGACATTAGTCCATGCGTTCTCATCTACCCTTCGATGCTATCTCCTGAAGACCGTAGCGAACCCATTTCACAATTCCCCGCCATTCTAAGTTATCGATCAAACTTTACCGTAAAAACCGCGGAAAGTTCGCTCTTTATCGAAAGAATCCGTAACAAACGCTTCGAGTCGGAAGACTGCCCAAAAGGGACCTAAGACATGACTCGAAGCCCAACTTACGATTTCTTAACTAACATCCCGTAAGCCGCATGACGGTTTACGCCTGGTTCGCAAAGAAAGATAAATGTCAAGTTTCCGCGGATAAATACGAAATTTTGAAGATAATTACGAAGATCGGAAAAAATGGAATATCTCCATTTTTATGCTATGACGGCTTAAGGGCAGAAGGGGAAAAGCGTAAACCGACCTTGGAGCCAGTATATAAGGAGTCCTAGGCGAGAGGCATAAGGAGAGGACTTTTCACAGCAAACTTAGCACTTAGAGCAATTTTAGGCAATTTTTCGTTTTTGTTATTCGAGCTGCGACTCAATTAGGTTTTTGCCGTCTTATGGTTTTAGAACTTGGAATCTCGCCGACAGCTCTCGTAGCCCAGGCACTTACCTTGTTGTAAACGCTCAAACGCAGATTCGGAATAAGAACTATCTTGCTCTCTTTTTCGATTTCTTATTTCATTACTGTTCTCGTTTCGTGTTCTGATTGCTTGGCGTGTGGTATTAGCAGATATCCGGGACCTCTGGGAAATTAGGGTTTTCCTAGTTTCCTTATTTAAACGGAAATCGACAGTGCAAATTTTGGTTCCCACACCGACCAATCCCCACCATAGGGGCAACGTCTCATCCTTATAAAGGAGAAGAAGAAAGTGTTATAGGCTCAACTTGATCCTACACGACAGTGATGGCCGCCTTTAGAGCATTTACTAGGTCCTACATGGTGGTTCTTTCTGATTATCCACTTCCAGGTCATCGGAATCAAGGGTACAACTAGAGATCGAACACATGCCCATTGAAGCACGTTTACCACGTCTCTGCATGGGGTCAAGGATTTTTGTTCATTCTCCAGCTCATACATCTCCCATCAGGCTGCAAATCCTTTCACGTCGAGCGCAAGTACATCTGAGCATTACAGACAAGGAAGTTTGATGGCCCAGGCTACGAGCCGACGTCCTACTCCAAACTGAATGAGGAATTTGATACTACGGTGTAACTCACGAAGTCCTATGAAGAAAACCATGTCATTTCTTGCCTTCAAACATGAAACCAGAAAATAAGGGGCAAACTATTGGGGAAAAATATTTCATGAAGAGATTTCTCCAGCTTCCGGCTTCCGGGTTCCTACCTCCAGGTCTCGGGTCCCTGCCCCCGGGTCTGGGTCCCTTCCCCCGGGTCTGGGTCCCTGCCTCCAGCCTCCGGCTTCCAGGCCAAGATATTTATCCTACCTTAGGATAAATGGAAATCTTCCTTTAATAAGATAACCAGTTTGGACAAGAGCGAATCTCCCTAAATCCGAGAGAAAGAGGAAGTATTCCAATACATATGACCTCCCTTAAGAGAAAGGGAAATATTCTAATATCTAAGGATATAATGAATATTTCCAAATCCTAAGAGGGAGGCACGACCTCCACCATAAATATAAGTTTCTAAACCTAAAGAAAGAGGTCGACGACGCCCATGACCAGAGCTCATCAACTCTACAGCTGCCAAGGCAAGGTTTTGCACCTAGAGGACCATCTTCATCAACAAGCTCACAACCGATGAATCCTTCTGATTACTATCAACCATATGAGGAGATATGCTCACTGTAGCACGTCTACAACTCTACTTGCTGGCTCAGGCCACGATCTCCAGCTCATCAGCGGGTTCCCTCCATGCTCACTGAAGCACATCGACACATCATACTCACTGTAGCATATCGGCAGGTCTACCATCTGTTCCGGCCATGTGCCTTCTAGAACAGATGAGTCCTATCAACTACAGAGCTACGTGCTCCCAAGGCTACGTGCCCATTAGGCCATGTGCCCACTAGAGCCCCGTGCTCCCAAGGCTACGTGCCCATTAGGCCATGTGCCCACTAGAGCCCCGTGCTCCCTAGGCCACATGCCTCCATTAGGCTACGCGCCTCCATCAGGCTACATGCCTCCATCAGGCTCCGCGCCCATCTAGGCTCTGTGCCTCCATATACATGAATTACGAACGGCTTGATCCCTCACTGAAGGGTACGTAGGCAGTCCCCACTGAAGGATGCAGCTATAAATCCAAACACCTTCTATGGTCCCGTGCATAGATACCCAAAGACCGACCTTGGTAGCCGGGACCATCAAGTACGGATCAGGAGGCCCCCAAGGACCGACCTTGGTAGCCGGAACCATCAATTATAGATCAAGAATACCCTGTGATCTTCTCTATGATAGGCGGCCTCCGCCTAACGACCAATCCCCTTGCTGCTGCTAAGGCATCAACGACATATATTGGGCCATACCCATATGGCAGTATCATAAGAGCAGGATCTCCTGGTTTATCAACTACTAAAGCAGGAGAATACACTCAACGACACGTTTCCTTCCTCATATCATTCAGTAGAGCTGAGAACGGGTCGCTTGTACACAAAAATACCCTAACAAGAATCCTTATTGAAATACATGAAGGAGATTGTGGATGCCATTCTAGCGGCATAATTCTGGTGCCCAGAGCCAGAAGGGCAGGTTACTACTGGCCCACGATGGCCGCCAACGCCGACAAACAAGCCAAGCACTGCGACCAGTGCCAAAGGCACGCTCCAGTCCCCAAGCTTCCCCCGGAGAACCTCAAGTCCATAAGCTCCCTGTGGCCCTTCAGAAAGTGGGGCATGGATGTAGTAGGGAAATTCCCTATGGCGCCGGGGCAGAAGGTCTTCCTTCGGATAGTCACTGACTATTTCTCCAAGTGGGTCGAAGCGGAAGCACTCAGCGGCATAACAGATCTCCAGATCCGCAAATTCCTGTGGACCTACGTAATCACCCTCTTCGGGGTCCCCCACGAGATCGTCACCGACAATGGACCCCAGTTCACGAGCCACAACTTCAAGGAGTTCTGCAAGGACTGGGGCTTAAAACTAACTTTCACCACACCCCGACACCCCCAGTCTAACGGACAAGCCGAGTCCACGAACAAAACCGTGGTCAACATGATTAAAAAGCGACTGGAGGGCTCTCACGGGAAGTGGGCGGAAGAACTACACGGAGTCCTCTAGGCTTACCGGACCACTCCAAAAACAACAACAGGGGAAACCCCCTATTCGCTAGTCTACGGCTCTGAGGCCATTGTACCTACAGAGATGCACGTAAGAACAACGGTCTCCGGATCCACCTCTTAGGAGGAGAACAATGAGCTGATGTCGCTAAGCCTCGGCCTACTCGACGAAAAAAGATAGGCCGCTCGGCTAAGAAACTGGTCCTACCAGCAAGACGTCGCAAGGACGTACAACAAGAAAGTCAGAACCGGGACCTTCCAGCAAGAGGATTGGGTTCTACGACGAGCTGAAAAAACAACGGGGAAACTCACCCCCGGGTTGGAAGGACCCTATAAGGTCATCGAGGTGCGGAGAGCAGGCGCCTACAGGCTGCAAGATAGCAAAGGTAAAATGCAACCCAACTGCTGGAACGCCCTGCACCTCAAAGCCTATCATTTTTAATATGGTCCCCGGACCATGATTTCTATACTACTATATACTATTTAAGCATTATGATTTCCTACTCCTATGTATGCTAAACGTCTCCGTACAAAGCTTATAATAAAATAGTTCCAACTATAAAGATAGAAGGGAAATCATTATACTTAAAGGGGCATACGAGCTGCATCAGGTCTCCAGAGACCTTCGATCCTGGCCAACCTGATACCACTCAAATCACCCTAAGGAGTGATTAGAGGTCGAGTTGTAGTACTTAGGGATCAAATTCATAGGGAGCTAGGGAACCTAGAGTTTCTAATGTGATTTGTTAAGCAAGATGTTTTAAGAGTTTTTAAAAGTAAATTGAAGATTATATATTGAACAAATAATTTTTCAATAGCAAGTTTGGGTTTTTGGTGCTTAAAAAGGAAATAGCTAGACTTAGAGTTTTTATTCAGGAAAGTTGGAATTATAATCCTATAGATGCCTAATGAGTTGCATCCATGATAACTTAAAGCTCAACTGTTTGATCAACAAGTCTTTCGGCCTTTGCGAGCATTGACTAGTTGACTATTAACTAGATCTATGATCTCAACTCTTGTTATATTGATCTATAAAAAGTGTCGATCGATAATCCAATTGGTGTATCGATCGATACACCTTTTGCACCGTCGATCGATTATTCAAGTATGATATGGATCGACGCGCTCTAGTTAACCTTTATGCACAGGTTGAATGAATGCTTACTAAGTTTACTAGATCAGTTCTCGCCTTGCTCATAGTAAGAAACGAAGTTCAATTAGAATGTTTTCAGGATGAGAATTAGCTATGGCTTTTATCAATCAATCCTAGGACAAGTTCTAGGGAGCTAATCTAGAGACAGACATTAATGAACAATTTTAATGATGATTATCACAGCTCAGCAATCCATAGTTGGGGCTAATCCCTCCTAACCTATTTAAACCCTAAAATCTAACAAGAGAACTACTCAGACATGGCTAAGCAATTCATAACAATGGTTAGATATAAAAACTGCATAGAATAGATAAGATAAATATCAATGGAATTCCAATCACAAATTATAACTTTGGATATTCTCTCCTATCTATCAGTAAACAATAAAACACAAAGAAGAACACAAAACAAAAGCACACTTTTCCTCTAACATGGCGGCAAAGCTTATATAATTAGGATAAAACTCGTCAGAGGCAATCTTGTAAAATAGTGAAATCTTGGGCTTCAAGTCGGTTGTGACCAAACGGGCTCTCTGCACGGTTCACTATCGATCGACACAATGAATTGTGTATCAATCGATTCTAGCTCTTCAATATCGACCGATTGTCGATCTCGATGGTCATCTCGGGTGCTTGCTCCAAATATCTCCAAAATGCTCCAAAATCATCACTTATCTCCAAAACGTTCCTGATCTTATAAATATAATAAATAAGCTCTATAATAATATAAAGATTAGTAAAAACACTTATAAACTATGGATAAAAATGGGTCAAATCCATAGTCTATCAACTCCCCCAGATTTACCCTTTTGCTTGTCCTCAAGCAAAACAGGCAGTCTCTCTGAAAGAGGTTTTAAAAACAGCAGGGACTCACAAGATTTGAAACTTAGAATCATCACCTCTACAATATTGCAATCCACATCTAAGAAATCCTAATCACAAAGGTACATCATACAATATCCTAGCTTAGCAACCAAATTTATCTAGCCAACAACTTAGCATAATCTTATCTTTCATTCCCCTCTACCAACCTCATTTCTTAACATAAATTAAAAGTGAAAGCTTTACCTTGGGAGTATCGATCACTGGATTCAAGGATTCTCAAACAAGCATCTGGACCTGCAGGTAAACATTAGTTCATATCCTTTCTCTCTACTAATTTTCTCTCTTGGTTAAAAGTCTGCTTATATGCAAGATCATTAACCAAGATTGGATAGGCTTCCATGAATCAAGGCTTAATGGTGGTTGCCACCAAGTCCTGTTCACTTCTTTTTTACCTATATCCTAGGATTATTTGTGAAGCAAGCCTTAATGGTTGTAGCCACCAAGTCATGTTCTAATCCTTTACCTATGAAATTCTTATGAAGCAAGCCTTAATGGTTGTAGCCACCAAGTCCTGTTCGAATTCCTTCTTAATAAATTTCTACTATAATACATATATATTATTTATTTATTTTTTCCTCTTTTTTTCTTTTTTTTATATATAATTTATATTACAAAAATAGAGAGAGGAAGGGTGATAAATCTATATATACAAGGCTTTACCTTCCAGACTTGTTTGAAGAATCTGATCCCATGTATACCAAGCCCCAAGACAAGCAGTTGTGTCAGGTTTAGTGTTGGAGGTCAGCTTTGGTTCTTTCAAAACAATCTTAGCAAGAGTGGTTAGTTGACAGATTGATCCACTTTAGTATCTATAGTACTATATGCAATCAGTAAGTCTAGAATGGTGCTAAAGAGTGGTTAGATATCTAGCAAAATATATAAGTTCATAATCCCTTTCTTGACTCAATAATAACTTAATTTGAAAATAATTTTAATAAGACTAATAAGTACATAAATATCAGTAAACCTCCCCCGGACTTAAACTACACTGTCCTCAGTGTGAGTTCAGTCGGAGTTAGGGTGAAAAATAAATCATAAGGACTAAAAAAGTAACAAGTAGGAACGATATACCAGCCCGGAATAGATGTCAACCGATTCAAGGATGTTGTTGTCGGTCGACGCAGGTGAGTCAGTGTCGATCGATGTGGACTTGTTCGCGTCGGTCAATATAGATGGCAATCGGCTATTCGGATCTTTTTTTTTATGACCTGCAATAATTAAAAACCAACATAAATAGTAAATCAATAAAAACTTAATAAAATATTACCTAATAGTGCGTTGCCTCCCACTCAGCGCTTTGTTATAGTCATTTAGCTTGATTTTGGAGGTGTTTATGCTAGTAATGTGGAGAATTGGGACTTGTTGGAAAGCAATACCCATCTCCTCTTTGCGCTTGTTGAACCATGTACCAGTGAACTCTCTCATCGCTTCATCCCCTCTGCGCCATTTATCCTTCATTGCTGCAGTTGTGTTTTCAATCCTCTGCAATCTTTGAACAAGACTCTCAAGGTTGAAGTGATGTCTGGTAAGTGCGGCGTAAGTGTCAGCTAAGATCTTCTTTTCATGGTAAGGTGTGTTGGACGTGTCTGATGTCGTCTTTGGTACTAGCCGGCCTCAATTTGTATCACTGTCGATCGACGTTGGATGGTTGGTGTCGATCGATTTGTTGTTGCGTCTGTCGATCGATATCGATGCTTCTCGTCGACGTGCAATGTAGCTCTGAATTTCCACCAATTCCCCTTGTATAGCTTCAACCTTGGAGGTCAATGCACTGATGGTAAGATCCATTGGGAAATAGATGTCATCACATCTCCCATCAAGCCTCTCCTCTGTAGTTTCCAGTGCTCTATAGATCCCTTCTACCAACTGGTCTATCTTTTCTCTGGTGTGGAAATCCGGTTGAGACTTCATCATGTGGGGGCGTGGCGGGTTGATGTCGATCGATGCAGCGAAGCGGTTGTCGATTGATGTGTGGTGGTGTCTATCAATCGATGGTGAATGACGGCTGTCGATTGATTGCGGTTGTCTTCTGTCGATCGATGGAGGTCGAGCAGCATCAGTCACGTTCTAAATTCTGGCAATGTCTTGCTTCATATCCTCCATGCAAGTGGTTAGCCAGCTTATACTATCATTCAGTGGATAGTAGACACCATCAAGCTTCATCTGGAAAGCTTCTTTGTTCCTCTCATGTTCACCACAGACTCCATAGAACATCTCATTGATTTCGTCCTTGGTGTAGATCTCTGGTACCACCTTTGTCTGTGTGAATGAGCTAGCATGTTCAGGAAGACATATGTAGGCTGGCTCATCTCTTGAAGCTCTTTCCAGAAGTCTTTTGATATCTTTGGTATGAACAGGGATGGTGCGTCCTTCTGGATCTCTGGCAAATTCCCGATCATCTCTGTAGACTCCATACTTATCTTTCTCTTCCCAGTAGAATTTCATGTTACCATAAAGGTCATAGGCTCTTCTGCTGAATTCTGGCTGTCTGGCGATCGTTGGGACGTCTATGTTGATTGATGGATGCGTTGTATGGCGAGATCGTTGATTGAAGCTTTTTTCTATGCCACCAGCTGTGTCATAGAACTCCTTTGTAGTCTTCTGTTTGATGCGTTGATGCATGAACAGATTGTCTGCTCCATTAGCTGTCTGAAGGATATCTGCGATATCTTCTCGAGATATGTGTAGTGTGCGACCATCAATGGCGTTTACGAAGCCATTGGGGTACCTGAAAATACGTCTAGAGTTAGATACTGGTTATCTAATTTAACTTTTTCCCTTACAGTGGTTTTCGGTATTGGATGGTTGTCGATCGATGTGGTTCTATTGAAGTCGATCGATTGTAGAGGACGTTTGTCGATCGATTTCTGATGATGAGTGTAGATCGATCTGGTTCTTTCCCAAAGTGGCTTTAGCTGGAATCTGATCTGTATGATCACACTTTTGCATGTTGAGCAGCTCCTCGGCTGTGAAGACTTCGTCAGCTCCCGGTGTATGGGTTGCTATTTCTACTGCAAAGCTCTCGTGGTGGTGTTCATCTGCCCAACTACCAATCGAGTAGTCTCCATCTCGCACATGGTTGAACTCAGTGTCGATCGATTTGTAGTAGGCAGTGTCGGTCGATGCTCGCTTTCGGCATCGTTGTTGAGGCTGAGTGTCGATCGATGGGAAGCTTGTCCTGTCGATCGATTTTGCGTTCCTTTTCCAAGAGGAATGATGTAAGATTTTATCTTCCTCCTCAATGATGGCTCTGTACTGAATGGCTCGTTCTTCCTCGAAATCTTCATCATACTCGTCTGTATGCATCTATTGTCTGGTGTAAGCGGCAATAGTGGGGTTGTAGTAGTCGTTCTCCCACTCGTCTAGATATGTGTCGACCGATTTTTCTGTGAGCGTCGGTCGATTTCCGGTGGCTTGTGTCGATCGATTGAACTGGATGAGTGTCGATCGATTCCGAGTAGTCAGATTCGTACTCGGCTCCACAGTGGCAAGCTGCAATGATTCCTGCATCATTGATTCTTCTGTGGATCGTCTGTGGTTTCTTGACTGTGATAGGGTCGTAGTGGGCATTAGGATCGATGAGTGTTAGACACAACTGGTTGCTTTGCATGTTACACACTGCTCCCACTGTTGACAAGAAAGCTCTCCCAAGTAGTAGAGAAGAGTTCCAGTTTAGCTTGATGTCTAAGACACATAAATCTATTCGAACTAGGGCATTACCAATCTGCACCGCTAGATCACTCACAATTTCTCCTGAACTCTTCTGGGAACAATCCACAAAAGTGAACAATTCCTGTGAAGGCTCCACCTTCAGACCCAGATGATCTGCCATTACCCTAGGTAGGATGCTGACTGATACTCCTGTGTCGCACAAGGCATGTGGGAATTAAATACCCTGCACTGTGCATGGTATTACAAATTGCCCAGGATCACTCTTTTTCTTCAATGTAATCCTTCTCCTTATCTTTTCTCTTGCTTCACAGAACATTCTCATAATGTCTTCTTCTTTTTCTCTGGTTTCTCTGAAGAACATCCACAATCTGTGGCTGTAATAAGTTTCTTCGAATGACTTATGTAGAGGAATTCTGAAGACTCGCTTTTGGAAATTTTCCTTTTCCTTTTCATTGGCCCCCCTCTTCAGATGTCTCGCCACTTTTTCCTTTCTTTTCCTTAGGGTTCTTCCAGTAGAAACCCTATCTTCTTCCATAGGATCATCTCCATCATCTGAAGGCGTCCTGACAGGCTCTGGTGGTTGTTCTGAAGGTTTAGGTTTGGGCCTGAGTGCGTTAAGTCGTGCCACATCAATCTTTCGCATATGCACTCGGTACGTGATAGGGGCACGTCGATCGATAGGCGGTGAAGGTTGTCGATCGATATTAGCTTCTGAGTGTCGATCGACATTCCTGTTGGCATGTCGATTGATTCGAACATTATCAGGGCTGGGCGGATGTGGGTGTTTCGCTGCGAACTCCTCGTGAGATAGAATCTTCACGACATTGCAAGACGCGGTTGACTCCGTAGGAGTTGTTGATCGATCCTCTGGTACTCCTGTCGATCGATCTTGGTGGGTGTATGTCGATCGATGCTTGGTGGTTGGTGTCGATCGACACCAATGATCCGCTGAAACTCATCAGACTTTCTACCTCGAAATCGCCTTCTTGCAGCTTCTCTTCCTTCACCACTTGCCAAAAATCATCCTCAATAATGGCATTCACGTGGTGCTTCATCACATCATCCCCTACTCCTCTTGTTGAAGCTTCTTGCCTCCTAATAGCATCTCCTGTCTGCACAACCTGTATCTCCATCTTCTTCACATGAGAACTCAAAGTCTCAAACTTCGTGTTCAGGTTGTTATAGACAGAATCTATCTGCCCATTGAAGTCCATTGTCATTCGCTGCTGTGCCTCAAGAGCCCTATCGAGCATCTCTTCAATCTTGCTCTCCTGAGTAGGCGGCAGTGGCTTCTGGTAGTAGGAACTTCCAAAGTTCCTATTGTTGCTGTAACTGTTGTTGTAGGGTTTCTGGTACTGCGAGGTTTGGGTTAAGTTACTCCTATTTCCATATGAGTTTCTGTTTTCACCCTGGTTCCTGGGAATCCAGCTCCACCAATGTAGTTTACTTCTTCTTCCTCTCCTTTACCCTCTATAGCTTCTGCATCCTCAACAAAGATGACCTGCTTCTTGAGAAGCTTGTGAACACTGTCTAGTTTTGCCTTCACCTCATCCATCTGATCATTCCCAAGGATGGTGGTAGATCTTTTCCTCTTAAAATCAGTGTTCTTGGTGCTGTTGCTGGATGCTAGGTTTTCGATCAACCTGACTGCCTCCTCTGGATTCCTGGTGTTGAAGTTTCCATTGCTGGAAGCATCAAGAGCCATCTGGTACTGCACCGCGATGCCTCTGTAGAAAGTACTGAGCAGCTGTACTTCATTGAATCTGTGGTGTGGACAGTCTCTCTGATAAGACTTGAATCTGATCCAAGAGCCTCTGAATGATTCTGCAGGCTCCTGAGTGAATGTTGCAATCTTGCTCCTCAAGTCTTTAGCACGTGCCTCATCAAAGAAATTGCATAAAAATGCATTCTTGATTTCGCTCCAGGATTTAAGAGATCCTGGTTGCAACTGCTTGAGCCAATGCAGAGCTTCTCCAGCAAGCGAATATCTGAAAAGCTTGCATAATAGATAGTCTTCAGAGACTCCCTTGACTCTAATAGCAGATATCAGATCCTCGAACCTCTCCAGATGGTCCATAGGAAGCTCGTGGGATAGTCCATGGTAGGGCAACTGTCCCACAAGTGTGTAGTACTGCGCTTTCAGCTCAAAATCACTCTCAATGGTAGGAGGAAGGATGGCTGATCTGTTGGTGTATTAGCGATCTGGACGGTTATAGTCAGCCAACGTCCTGGGTTGCGCAGCATCATTTACAGGTAAGGTAGTACCTGTAGTAGTAGCATCTGTCTCAGGGATTGCAGCCCCCTGAGCGTCTATTCTCTGACCTGCTGCATTACGCAGATGACCCTCCTAGTCATTCAGGTCTCCATTGTTGTCCCGAACAAGTATCAAAGGCGCAGCCATTGCTCGCGGTTCAGTATCGATCGATGTCTGAGATGGAATGTCGATCGACGTCGGGTGAAGGTTATCAGTCGAGGAAGGTTTGTGTTGTCGGTCGACAAGGGTGAGCGAGAATCGGTCGACAGGGGTGAGCGAGAATCGGTCGACGAAAATGGTGTCTGGGTCGACTGTGGTTGAGCAGAATCGAGCGACACAAAGTTGTTGTTGTCGGTCGATAGGGAGCGCGCTTCCTTACGGATCATGCGTTCCAGACTTGCGGGATCTGGTGAGAATATCATTTGTGGTTCCTTGTTGCTTCTGGTACTGCTGGGCATGTATCTGAAAATCCAAGAAAAAAAAATTTATGTCAGAATACTCAACAAAAATTAGAAAGTAGGCGATCAAAGCTCCCCGGCAATGGCGCCAAGTTTGATACCACTCAAATTACCCTAAGGAGTGATTCATACTCTCTCAAATAAGAGGTCGAGTTTTAGTACTTAGGGATCGAATTCACAGAGAGCTAGGGAACCTAGAGTTTCTAATGTGATTTTTTAAGCAAGATGTTTTAAGAGTTTTTAAAAGTAAATTGCAGATTATATATTAAACAAATAATTGTTCAATAGCAAGTTTGGGGTTTTGATGCTTAAAAAGGAAATAGCTAGATTTATGGTTTTTATTCAGGAAAGTTGGAATTAAAATCCTATAGTTGCCTAATTAGTTGCATGCATGATAATGTAAAGCTTAACTGTGGGAACCGAAACTCGCACTGTCGATTTCCGTTTAAATAAGGAAAGTAGGAGAACCCTAATTTCCCAGAGGTCCCGGATATCTGCTAATACCACACGCCAAGCAATCAGAACACGAAACGAGAACAGTAATAAAATAAGAAATCGAAAAAGAGAGCAAGATAGTTCTTATTCCGAATCTGCGTTTGAGCGTTTACAACAAGGTAAGTGCCTGGGCTACGAGAGCTGTCGGCGAGATTCCTAGTTCTAAAACCCTAAGACGGCAAAAACCTAATTGAGTCGCAGCTCGAGTAACAAAAACGGAAAATTGCCTAAAATCGCTCTAAGTGCTAAGTTTGCTGTGTAAAAAATCCTCTCCATGCCTCTCGCCTAGGACCCCTTATATACTGGCTCCAAGGTCGGTTTACGCCTTTCCTCTTCTGCCCTTAAGCCGCCATAGCATAAAAATGGAGATATTCCATTTTTTCCGATCTTCGTAATTATCTTCAAAATTTCGTATTTATCCGCGGAAACTTGACATTTATCTTCCCTTGCGAACCAAGCGTAAACCGACATGCGGTTTACGGGCTGTTGGTTAAGAAATCGTAAGTTGGGCCTCGAGTTGTGTCTTAGATCCCTTTGGGCTGTCTTTCGACTCGAAGCGTTTATTACGGCTTCTTTCGATAAAGAATGAACTCTCCGCGGATTTTACGGTAAAGTTTGATTGATAACTTAGAAATGGCGGGGAACGTGAGATGGGTTCGCTACGGTATTCGGGAGATAGCATCGAAGGGTAGACGAGAATGCATGGACTGATGTCGTGTCGACGTTTCGGAAGAGTTTGGTCGCTCCGATTTTTCGTAAATGTGTTTTCTCCGCAAGATTCTTCGTAAAAATAGATCTTTTTCTAAGATTTATTTTTCGTAAAAACGTTCATGCCGATTTTTACGGACTTTCAGACATTGATTCCGTCGTGACCGATTTTGACCCCAACATCAACTATTTGATCAACAAGTCTTTCGGCCTTTGCGAGCATTGACTTGTTGACTATTAACTAGATCTATGATCTCAACTCTCGTTATATTGATCTATAGAAAGTGTCGATCGATAATCCAATGGGCGTATCGATCGATACACCTTTTGCACCGTCAATCGATTATTCAAGTATGATATCGATCGACGCGCTCTAGTTAAGCTTTATGCACAGGTTGAATGAATGCTTACTAAGCTTACTAGATCAGGTCTCGCCTTGCTCATAGTAAGAAACGAAGTTCAATTAGAATGTATTCAGGATGAGAATTAGCTATGGCTTTTATCAATCAATCCTAGGACAAGTTCTAAGTAGCTAATCTAGAGACAGGCATTAATGAATAATTCTAATGATGATTATCACAACTCAGCAATCCATAGTTGGGGCTAATCCCTCCTAACCTATTTAAACCCTAAAATCTAACAAGAGAACTACTCAGACATGGCTAAGCAATTCATAACAATGGTTAGATATAAGAACTGCGTAGAATAGATAAGATAAATATCAATGGAGTTCCAATCACAAATTATAACTTTGGATCTTCTCTCCTCTCTATCAGTAAACAATAAAACACAAAGAAGAACACAAAAAAAAGCACACTTTTCTTCTAACATGGCGGCACAGCTTATATAATAAGGGTAAAACTCTTCAGGGGCAATTTTGTAAAATAGTGAAATCTTGGGCTTCAAGTCAGTTGTGACCAAATGGGCTCTCTGCGCACTTCGCTATCGATCGACACAATGACTTGTGTATCGATTGATTCTAGCTCTCCAATGTGGGAACCGAAATTCGCACTGTTGATTTCCATTTAAATAAGGAAACTAGGAAAACTCTAATTTCCCAGAGGTCCCGGATATCTGCTAATACCAAACACCAAGCAATCAGAACACAAGAATAACAGCGATAAAGTATAAGAAATCAAAAAGAGAGCAAAGTAGATCTTATTCCGAATTCGCGTTTGAGCGTTACAACAAGGTAAGAGCCTGGGCTACGAGAGCTGTCGGCGAGATTCCTAGTTCAAAAACCCTAAGACGGCAATAACCTAGTTGAGTCGCAGCTCGAATAACAAAAACGGAAATATGCCTAATTGCTCTAAGTGCTAAGTTTGCTCTTAAAAAATTCTCCCACATGCCTCTCGCCTAGGACTCCTTATATACTGGCTCCTAGGTAGGTTTACGCTTTTCCTCTTCTGACCTTAAGCCGCCATAGCATAAAAATGGAGATATTCCATTTTTTCTGATCTTCGTAATTATCTTGAAAATTTCGTATTTATCCGCGGAAACTTGACTTTTATCTTTCCTTGTGAACAAAGCATAAACCGTCGTGCGGCTTACGGGCTGTTGGTTAAGAAATCATAAGTTGGGCCTCGAGTCATGTCTTAGGTCCCTTTGGGCCGTCTTCTGACTCGAAGCATTTATTACGGCTTCTTTCGATAAAGAACGAACTTTCCGCGGTTTTTACTGTAAAGTTTGATCGATAACTTAGAATGGCGGGGAACGTGAAATGGGTTCGCTACGGTCTTCGAGAGATAGCATCGAAGGGTAGACGAGAATGCATGGACTAATGTCGTATCGACGTTTCGGAAGAGCTCAGTCTCTACGTAGCGACCGAGCTTCGGCTCGAGCTCGGACGCTACGTAGCGATTGAGCGGAACGAATGCTTGGTCGCTACGTAGCGACCGAGCGGAACGAAAGCTCGGTCGCTACGTAGCTACCGAGCTTGGCTCGAGCTCGGTCACTCCGTTGCGACCGAGCGGAATAGACGCTCGGTCGCTAAGTAGCGACCGAGCAAAACACGCGTTCGGTCGCTGCGTAGCGACCCTTTTCGAGCTCTTGTCTGATGTCTCGTGTTTCCTCCGCAAAGCTTTTCGTAAGGAAGAATCTATTTCGAAAAAGTATTTGTCGAAGAAGGTTTATCGTTTTCTTCTTCGGGGATTTGGACGTTAACTTTGTCGCAACCGTTTTCGATGGAACGGCTTGCATGGCGTTGAGCCATGGGGTTCCCATGATCACGTTGTAAATGGCAGGATGATCGACTACCGCGAATTCGACGATTTTTGTGATCTCCTTGGCCATGACTGGTAGCTGAATCGACCTAAGGGTCATCGATACTTCGCCTGAAAAGCCTGTGAGCGGTTTCGGCGTTGGAGTTACTTCTCCGAGTTTGATGCTCATACGATTGAGAGTGTCGCGGAAGATTACATTGATCGTGCTTCCCGTGTCAATGAGTACTCTTCCGACTTCCAGATCTCGTATGACAAGCGGATGGCAGTGAGGTTGATCGATCCCGCCAGCTTCCTCCTTCGTGAAGGTGATTGAGCAATTCTGATCATCTCGGGTAGGAGACCATGTAGGCCAGTTTCCGCTCAACTCCGCCTTCCTCTGGTAATCCTTTATGGCCGAAACCGTATCGTTGCAGAATTGCGATCCTCCAATGATCATGTTGACTCTGCGACGATTGTTATTGTTCCCCTTGTCGTCTGGCCTCCTGCCGCATTTATCCCCATATTGTTTTCTTTGAGGAGATCTCTCCGCGGGAGGATTTTTGTCCGGCTTCGAGGGGCGATCGGTTTCCAGGATGAGATCTTTCACGCTGGTCACTTCCGAGAGCTCTCCAGCTAGTAGCTTCGCGGCCAGCCTTGCTCCCAAGACTTTGCAGTTAGTCGTGGAGTGTTCTCGGGACTGATGGAACTCGCATAAGGTGTTTTCATCATATCCTTGATTGCGAGTCCACGTATTACCCGTGGTTCGGCCTTGGTCCGAGCCGATCGCGTACTTATGCGCTCCTTGGAGATCTTCCCCCTCGTGATGGACGTACTTGTCGTTACGAGGGTTCTTCTTCTTCGTTTTTGGATCTACATCTTTCGAGGATGGTCTCGCCGACTTATGTTTTTGCGATAAGACTTTCGTTTCTTCTTAGATCGTGATGTAGTTCGTCGTCTTGTGGAGGGCGTCCTGGATCATCCGCGGTTTGTCGAGGGATATCCATTTTCTGAATTTCGACTTGTACCAGAGCACCTTTCTGAGCGCATCGATCGCCACCTTGTCGCTTATCCCGCTGACCCTGGACATTACCAACTTGAATCGGCTGATGAACTCGCAGACTCCAGAGATCGACATCGGAAGTTTCTCTATCTATGAACATAGAGTATTGCTTGAGAAAGTCCGATGCGAGCTATCGGAAACACCGATAGAGTTTCGCTTAAGGCGTGCGAACCATTCGAGGGCTGCTCCTTCTAGATTCTCGACGAACAGGCGGCAGTAGCCGGCATGTTTTTTGCCGTCCTTCAGCCTCGCTCTTCCCATCGTGATGTGGAAAGCCTGAAGGTGCGCTCTTGGATCGGTCGTACCATCATACTTTGGTACTTTCATTTTTCCTGGATCGGATACCCTCATATCTGAGATGCGAGTGGTGAAGGGGGTCTTCCGAGCCCCTTCCAGCAGTCTGTCGATCTCGGGGGCCGCGCTGGTAGCGTGATGGATTTGGGATTTTACGGCTCTTACTTCTGCTGCAGTCTTGGTGATATGGTCGCGAAGATCACGGATATTCGACGTCTCGCCAGCAGATTTTCGTGCTTGTCGGCGTTTACTGCGAGTGAGCTCGGTTTGCTTTTCAGCCAGCTCTTCTTGTTCGTTCCAATAGAGGATTTCCTCCTCTTCTGTCATTGGTTTGTCGAACGGAGAGATTTCCTGAGCGAATCGGCTTCTAGTTCTCCTTGGATGTCTGTCGACATCCTCATCAGTATCGTTGGAGACATCGCTAGGATCCAGGTCGACTTGCTCGACTCCGTTGTCCTCCGAAGCCTTCACGGGAGGCGGATGACTTTTAGGGTTTCCCTTTTCGATGGGAGATTTCTCGCTAGGGTTTTGACCCGAAGGTCGTTCATGCGCGGCTCCAGGCCTGTCGAGTGGGGTTGCGAAGTCGAGTCTTTTCTCGCGGACTTTAGTGGTTTCGCGAGGGCGGATTGCTCGAGTCCTTGCCGTTAAAGTTTCAACTTGTTTGGTCAAGGTGCTCACGAGCTTATCCTGTTCTTCCGACTTTTTTTCGTAGGTGGCGAACATCTTTTTAAACTCCTCGAGCGCCATGGTGTTGGCTGGTGCGCTGGCCGCGGATACGTCTGCTGCGGGAGTGTGGAGGTCAGTGCCACATATTCCGTTAAGAGGAGTCAGCACGTTATCTGCGTTGTCAGTTGACATGTCTTGGTGAGCGTGATGTGGTTGAGAGTTAGATTGATCTGTATCCCCCTTCTTCTAGCGCCAAACTGTGGGAACCGAAATTCGCACTGTCGATTTCCGTTTAAATAAGGAAACTAGGAAAACCCTAATTTCCCAGAGGTCCCGGATATCTGCTAATACCACACGCCATGCAATCAGAACACAAGAATAACAACGATAAAGTATAAGAAATCGGAAAGAGAGCAAAGTAGATCTTATTCCGAATTCGCGTTTGAGCGTTACAACAAGGTAAGATCCTGGGCTACGAGAGCTGTCGGCGAGATTCCTAGTTCTAAAACCCTAAGACGGCAATAACCTAGTTGAGTCGCAGCTCGAATAACAAAAACGGAAATATGCCTAATTGCTCTAAGTGCTAAGTTTGCTCTGAAAATATTCTCCCCCATGTCTCTCGCCTAGGACTCCTTATATACTGGCTCATAGGTCGGTTTACGCTTTTCCTCTTCTGCCCTTAAGCCTCCATAGCATAAAAATGGAGATATTCCATTTTTTCCGATCTTCGTAATTATCTTCAAAATTTCGTATTTATCCGCGGAAACTTGACTTTTATCTTTTCTTGTGAACCAAGCGTAAACCGTCATGCGGCTTACGGGCTGTTGGTTAAGAAATCGTAAGTTGGGCCTCGAGTCATGTCTTAGGTCCCTTTGGCAGAGAGTTTTAGGAGAGAAGATCATAGAGAGAATTGTGATTGGAACTCCATTAATTCATCTATTCTATTCTATGCAGTTTTTATTTATATTTTGTGTCATGAATTGCTTTGCTATGTCTGAGTAGTTTACCTGTTAGATTCAGCGTTCAAATAGGTTAGAGGGATTAGCCCCAACTATAGATTTCTAAGTTGTGCTATTCATTGATTGATTGTTCTTAATGCTTGTTCTAGATTACCTTACTAGAATATTGAATCTAGGAATCTGCATGAGTCAAGCATCCTTGACCATCCAGTCCTGAAACTAATATGTCATACTAGACAACTGGAAAAAGGCTACCGCTGAACTAGAAAGCTAGTGAGGGTTATCAACTTACACCTAAGGCTTAACAAGAAGCATCGATCGATATTGTCTTCTGACAATCGATCAATATTTGTGAAAGGTGTATCGATCGATATCCCTATAGGACCATCGATTGACACTTTCTTGTGATAAAAAAACGACAGTTTAGATCCAAAATCTAGTTAGTTAACCAGTGAAACATTGGCTCGAGCTTTGGCTCGCTGCGTAGCGACCGAGCGGAACACGCGTTTGGTCGCTGCGTAGCGACCCTTTTCGAGCTCTTGTCCGATGTCTCGTGTTTCCTCCGCAAAACTTTTCGTAAGGAAGAATCTATTTCGAAAAAGTATTTGTCGAAGAAGGTTTTTCGTTTTCTTCTTCGGGTATTTGGACGTTAACTTCATCGCAACCGTTTTCGACCCCAACATTCAATATCGACCGATTGTCGATCTCGATGGTCATCTCAGGTGCTTGCTCCAAATATCTCCAAAATGCTCCAAAATCATCACTTATCTCCAAAACGTTCCTTATCTTATAAATATAATAAATAGGCTCTATAATAATATAAATATTAGTAAAAACACTTATAAACTATGGATAAAAATGGGTCAAATCCATAGTCTATCACAACCCTCGCAAAAAGTGGCACGACCACAGTGGCACACCCACAAAAAATCAAAACGGGTATGAGACATAAAGCAGGTATGGGCATGCGCAACCCCAATTTTGCTGTCAAAATTACCTAAAACCCCTGTGCAGCCTAAGGCGCATCGGGTCCCTAGAGTACCAATGTGAAAAATACATGTATTAAAATGCTACGAGCTACACAATACAGGGAACACATCACATATCTTCATTGCAAAAGTACTGTGAAATACATGGAGCAATCTAAATCCAGCTTCTCCTGACGTGGAAAGTAGCGTAAGCCTGGTACTTGGGTCATAACACCCACAACAGCACCCTTTAACCATGTCACTGACTTCCAGCAGAAGTAGAATACAGCATAGGAACTCGATAGTGGCCAGCTTCTGAGCGGCAGAATGCGAAATCCAAACAGGTACCGGTAATAGTCTTGCCAAGGAAAATGGAGTACGGTCCCTGCAAAACCCAAATATTCCGGGTTTCCAAGGAACCTCGGGCCCTTATGCAAGCCCCCGATCTCAAGACGAAACCCAAGGTTCCCCACATGATTTCGGGTCCTATGTATAAAATCTAAGGAAGAACCTCCGGGTTCCCTTAAAGCCTGTGGGTTCCAATCAAAGATCTCAGGGTCTAAGGAAGAACCTCTGGGTTCCTATGTGGCCTCGGGGTTCCAAAAACATAAAAAAGAAGCTAGAACCCATGTGCAGCCTAGGGCGCATCGGGGTCATTAAAACTTCAAGAACCTTCGGGTTCCAGTCAAAAGATCTCCGGATCTAAACCTCTGGGTTCCCATACGGCTTCAGAGGTCTAAGTATGATTTCAGAAAAAGGATATAACCCCTGTGCAGCTTAAAGCGCATCGGGGTCATTACATCCCTAAAAAACCTCCGAGTTTCCATGCGATCTCAGGGTCCAAATAAAAATATCAGGGTCCCATTACGATTTCCGGATCTAAAGGAAAACCTGCATTCTCATTTGACCTCAGGGTCCAGTTACAATCTTAAAAACCTCCGGGTTCCAACTACGATCTCTGGATCTATCATAGAATCTTTGGATTCCTATATCACCCCTGGGCTCAAGTCTCGGTCCCAGGATCTAGAGAAAAGACCTCCAGATCTCCAAAATGATTTCAGGAGAACCTCTGGGCTCCTTCGCGACCCTCAGATCTTCATACAACCTCCGGGTTACAAAATCAATCTTCAGACTCCAATGGTCCATATTCTAGCTCGAAACCTCCTGGTTTATAGCCTATCTCCCTGGATCCCATCATTCAACCTACGAAAAGAGAGGGATCATAGACTACAAATTCCCACCTCGATCGAGAAATAGGCGGAAAGATATCCTCTTAAAGAAGAAACATGCAAAACGCTACTATCAGGAGCGTACGAAGCAACAGCAAGGAGTAAATAAAAGGGAAAAACCATGAAGCATCATTATTCATAAAATCAAGGAGGGCTATAAAGAGCCTTTATTCAAAAGAAAGCAACAAAAACCAGAGTCTCAAAAGATAAAGAAAAGAATCATTCAGAAAGAGGGCCCCTCCGAGAATCGTGACCCCACAATAGATCTCGGGGTTGCAGCCTGAGAGAAGCTCCCCGATTGATGGTTAAGACCTCCGGACAGGAACAGATTACGCCGATACTCTTCTTCCAGATTCCAATGATCCACATGCCTCTCCAGCCACTCTTTCATATGCTCCCATCTAGGCGAGGCTTTCACTTGCTGATCTAGTAGGTCCCAGCGAGCCATCATGTCCTGCACCTGGCTACGAAGAAGGAATACCTCGCCAGTCAATCTTCGGTGAGCGTTGATACCACTCAAATTACCATAAGGATTGAATTACTCTCTCCAATAAGAGGTTCAGTTGCAGTACTTAGGGATCGAATCCACAAGGAGCTAGGGAACCTATTAAATCTAGTTAGGTTATTAATTCTAGGTGTTTGTTGTTTTATGGGTTTAAAAGTAAATAGCGATCCTAATTGAGCAAGTCTATTGCTCTACTAACAAGATGATTGGAGGTGTAACTTTATTGGAAGGTATTAGATGCAGGGTTTCTATTCAGGTGCTGGAGATTATAATCCTATAGATGCCTAACAGTTGCATGCATGATATATTAGAGCTCAACTCCTTAATCACAGTGATCAGCGATGGCAATGTTTCACTGGTTAACTAACTAGATCTTGGATCTCAACTGTCGTCTTTTGATCACAAGAAAGTGTCGATCGATGATCCTATAGGGATATCGATCGATACACCTTTCGCAATATCGATCGATTGTCAGATGACGATTTCGATCAATAGCTCCTAGTTAATCCCTAGGCGCATGTTGATAATGCTCACTAGTCTCCTAGATCAGCGGTTAGCTCTCTCTAGCAGTCCTAGCATGACATATTAGATTCAGGACAGGATGATCAAGGATGCTTGACACATGCAAATTCCTAGGTTCAATATTCTAGTTAGCAAAGCTAAAACAAGCATTAAGAACAATCAATCAATGAATATCACAACTAAGCAATTCTATAGTTGGGGCTAATCCCTCTAACCTATTTGAACCCTGAATCTAACAAGTAAACTACTCATACATAGCTAAGCAATTCATGACACGAAATATAGATAAAAAACTGCATAGAATAGAATAGATGAATCAATGGAGTTTTAATCACAAATCTCTCTATGATCTTCTCTCCTAAAACTCTCTCTCTCTCTCTCTCTCTTGCCGAAAGTAAGAATACAATGATGGTAAAAGCTCTTCTTGCCTCCTAACACTTAAGCAAGTATATAACTATTAGGTTAAAAACTCGTCAGGGGTAATCTTGTAATTTTGTGAAGCCTTGGGTTTAAAGTTGGCTGGAACCAAGTCGCGCGTTCCGCGTCTCGACGTCGATCGATGGTAAAGGATGTACATCGATTGATTGCTTCTTCTGCATATCGACCTCTAATGGTCAGCTCGGATGAAATCTCTTTTAAGCTCCTAAATGCTCCATAATCATCACTTTACTCCAAGATACTCGTGAACCTGAAAACATATCTAATAGGATAGAATATATAATATATAGATAGTAAAACACTTATATACCATGGATGAAATGGGTCAAATCCATGGTATATCAACTCCCCCAGACTTACCCTTTTGCTTGTCCTCAAGCAAAACAAACAAGCAGTCTCTCTGAAGGAGGTTTGAAAACAGCAAGTACTCACAAATTTAAAACATAGAAATCATCACCTCTAGAATATTGCAATCCACATCTAAAAAGTCCTAATCACAAAAACACATTATGCAATATCCTAGCTTAGCAACAAAATTCAACTAGTCAACAACTTAGCAAATCCTGTCTGACATTCCCATCTACTAACCTCATTTCTTAGCATAAATATTAAAGTGAAGGCTTTACCTTGGAGTATCGATCACGGGATGCAAGAATTTTCAGACAAGTTTCTGGAACTGCAGGTAAAAGTTAGTTCCTAATTTCTCTCTCTCTAATTTCTCTCTTGAGTCAAAGTGTGCTTTTATTGCAAGATTAGTGACCAAGATTGGACAGGCTTCCATGAATCAAGACTTAATGGTGGTTGCCACCAAGCCCTGTTCACTTCTTTTTGACCTATATCCAAGAATTCTTTGTGAAGCGAGCCTTGAAGATTGCCGCCTCCAAGTCCCGTTTGAATTCTTTTTATTGAAATTTTTATGAATTAAGCCTTAATGGTTTTAGCCACCAAGTCCTGTTCAGATTCCTCCTAACTAAATCCTAAGTCATATTTAAATAATAAATTTTGGAATTTTTTTTTTTTTATAACACTAACTACTCTAGGGTCGAAATAGAGAGAGAAAAAGTGATAAATGAATCTACACAAGGCGTTACCTTCTAGACTTGTCTGAAGAATCCGATCTCATGTATACCGAGCCCCAAGACAAGAAATTATGTCAGGTTTAGTGTTGGAAGTCAGCTTTGGTTCCTTCAAACAATCAAGGCAAGTGTGTATAGTTGACAGGTTGATCCACTTTAGCATCTTTAGTACTATTTGTAATCAGTAAATCTAAAATGGTGCTAAAGAGTGGTTAGACATTCAAGTATAAATCAATAATAAGATCATAGTCCCTTTCTCATAGCTAAGTATAACTTTATTAAAATCCTTTTAATAAGAATCAGAATAAATAATGTCAGTAAACCTCCCCCCAGACTTAAATTACACTATCCCAGTGTAACACAGTCGGAGTTATGGCGGAAATAAATCATAAGTACTCAATGTAACAAGTTAGGAAGATAAACCTGACCGGAGTGGAAATCGATTGATGTGCATCGGCATGCATCGATCGTCGCAGGTGTCAGCTTGTCGATCGATGTCGACGTCTCGTCCACGGTCGATATGGTGATCATCATCCTACTTGTGTCGCGCAATAAATCTGAAAGGATAAAAACGAAAGTAAATACTAGTAACTAAGAAAACCAATTAAAATTACCTAATAGTGGGTTGCCTCCCACTCAGCGCTTTGTTATAGTCATTTAGCTTGACTGTGGAGGTGTTTGGTTAGTTGGTGGAAAGACAGCTACTTGTTGGGAAACAAGCATCCACCTCATCTCTGCACATTCTGGACCAAGCTGCAATGAAACTTCTTGTGGCCTCATCGTTTCTGGTCCATCTCTCATCCATCTTCTATATTGCATTTGAGATGTTCTGTAGTCTCTCCTGAAGAGTTTCAATGCTGAACTGATGCCATCCTATCTTGTCGTAGGGGTATGCTGATCGCTCGTTCAGTTCCTCGTGCATTGACTCTATCTTGTTTTGTATCAGATGCTCGTCGTCCGATGTAGACTTGGAATCGATCAATGCGACCATATGTCTATCGATCGTTACTGGTGCAGTACTGTCGATCAATTTGGAGCGTGCTCTGTCAATCGATTTGGAGCGTGCTCTGTCGATCGATGCTGATATCTGGTATTGAGATGCGAGTTGCCTTTGAATGGATCTGACTTCCTTCTGTAGCCACTCTGCTTGGCTATCTAGTCCACCAAGTCTAACGTCGAATGGAAAGTAGATGTCGTCACACCGCTTCTCAAGTCGTTCCTCCATGGTGTCTATAGCAGTGTAAAGCTTTGGTGTGATCTGATCAACTTCTGCTGCTATGTAGGGAAGGTGGTCTGTAGGTTTCCTGCCATCGAGCAATGCCATGCGGAACCTATCGATCGTTGTCGATCCTTCATCCTGAAAATCATGTTGATCATGAAGCTTGCCAATATCCTTCTGGACTTTCATCATATGCGTAGACAAGCTGTCCAAGTATCGCATGATAGGTCAGGTGAAACAGTCGTGCATATCCTCATAAGATTGTAACCTATCTTCCATGGCTGCGAACTTGCTGTCGATCGATGTGATGGTGCAGATATCGATCGATGTGGCTGGTTGTGGATCCTTCTTGCGAATGGTGTCCAAATCTTGCTGTAGCGGATCAATTCTCGTGCTTAACCAGTCCACGTTGTTGTTGAGGGGTTGTAGACGTCGTTAATCTTCGTGTTGATGTATGCGATCTCCCATTCATCCTTCTTCTCTGCCAAAATTTGCGGTTCTGCAGCGATTTGGGATGTCTGTGGCTTGACATCGATCGATGTTGCTTTGTCAGTGTCGATCGATGGCGATGTCGTAGCTTCCTTCTCGAGGCTGTGCTACATACTCTCAATCTCTATCCTCATCTCTGCCATACTTTTGAAAAGCTCGTTCTAACTCCTTTCCAAAGGCTGATATGTGTCATCTACCAATGTCTTGAGTTCATCTCCTAGCCTTTCCTGATCTCCACAAATACCAGTCACCATCTCATTAATCTCATCCTTGGTGTAGATCTCTGGTGCTAGTCTTGTAGGTGTGAAAGAAGAGGCATGTTCTGGAAGGCATATGTGACTCTCATCATGTAGTGATTCTCTCTCCAGAATTTTTCTGATGTTGTCCTTGGTAACAGGGATCATCTCACCAGCTACGCTCTTTGCATATCCAAACTCATCTCTGTAGACTCCATATTCGTCCTTCTGTTCCCATCTGAACTTTCTGGCTCCATAGATGTCATAAGCGCGATGTCCAAACTCTTAACGTCTGTCGATCGATGGTGAGGGTGTCTTGTCGAGCGACATTGGTGTTACCCTGTCGATCGATGGTGAGGGTGTCTTGTCGAGCGACATTGCTCGGTCGCTACGTAGCGTGCTCGGTCGCTCCGTAGCGTGCTCGGTCGCTACGTAGCGTGCTCGATCGCTACGTAGCGTGCTCGGTCGCTACGTAGCGTGCTCGGTCGCTACGTAGCGTGCTCGGTCGCTACGTAGCGTGCTCGGTCGCTACGTAGCGAATGAGCACGTACACGGCTCGGTCGCTACGTAGCGACCGTGCTCTCACCGAAGCTCGGTCGCTATGTAGTGACCCAGCACGTACACGGCCTGGTCGCTACGTAGCGACCGAGCACGCACACGACTCGGTCGCTACGTAGCGACCGTGCTTTCTTAAAAATCGATACGACACGAATCCATGCATTCTCGTCTACTCTTTAATGCTGTCTCCCGATGAACGTAGCCAACCCATTTCATGTTTTCTCGTCATTTGAAGTCATCAATCAAACTTTACGATAAAAACCGCTGAAAGTTTGTTTTTATCGAAAGAAGCCGTAATAAACGTTTCGAGTCAAATAACGGCCCAAAGAGACCTAGGACGTGACTCAAAAACCACTTACGATTTCTTAACCAAAAGCCCATAAACCGTGGGACGGTTTATGCTTGGTTCGCAAGGAAAGATAAATGTCAAGTTTCGCGGATAAATAGGAAGTATTCGAAGATAATTAGAAAGATCGAGAAAACGAAATATCTCCATTTTTAAGTTATGACGGCTTAAGGGCAGAAGAGGAAAAAGCATAAACCGACCTAGGAGCGAGTATATAAGGAGTCCTAGGCGAGAGGCACGAGGGACAACTTTTTAGACTCAGAACTCTCGTCACTTAGAAACTCTGAGGCATTATTCTCGACATGCTCTGTTTCCATGACTGGCACCCGATTACCAGACGAACGTACACAAGCAGTTCGTTCTCTTGGTTCACTCTTCAACTACGTTCGGCTTGATCCTCGAAAGGGGTACGTAGGCAGCCTTTCATAAGGTTCAGTCCGAAATCAATCAAAAGCTTTTCTGTATTTTCTTTGTCTTTTGTTATCGAGTTGCGACTCAACTAGGTTTGAGCTTTTAGGCCGCTAGAACTAGGTTACTCGCTGACAGCTTTTGCGGCCAAAGCTTTTATGATCTCTTGTAATGATCGCAACGCTCTTACGCGGACTCGAAATAAGATCTACTGTTTTCTCTAAATTCGTTTGTTATCTTTTCATGATTTCCGCATATATTTGGTCACTTGTCGTTAGCTCTCGAAGAGATCCGGGACTTCTGGGAAATTAGATTTTTCCTTGTTTCCTAATTTAAACGTAAATCGACAGTGCGAATTTTGGTTCCCACAGTTTGGCGCTAGAAGGAGGGGAGGTACGGATTACTCTAACTCATAGCCGCAAAACGCTTGATCAAAACAATGTATGGAAATACAGAAGAGAAAATCGCAGTTCGCAACAACGATGGTAAGAAAACTCCAGCCGCCACTACGCCTATGGCCAACGCCTATGCAAACACCACAGTTCTTGAGAAAATTGAAAACCTTGCTGCGACATTTCGCCACAGGAAGTGCAATGAAATAAGCTCGTGATTTCTCTTTTTAAACATAAAAGGAAATGATAAATCTTATCAAACCCCGTAAGTTTGGCTCATTACCGAACAAAAGAAATCTCAATGCGTAAGGATTTTACCAAAACACATTTTCCGAAAATATTTCGGAAGGGTAAAACTTGTTCTCACAAAAACCGCAGAAAACCCCTAGGTTATCGCGGAAAAAAGAAGCGCAACAAATCGATTACACAGCTCGGTTGCTACGTAGCGACCGAGCAAGCAAACGGCTCGGTTTCTACGTAGCGACCAAGCTCAAGCCAAGCTCGGTCGCTACGTAGCGACCGAGCACGCACACAGCTCGGTCGCGACGTAGCGACAGACCACGCACACAGCTCGGTCGCTACGTAGCGACCGAGCACGCACACAGCTCGGTCGCTACGTAGCGACCGAGCACGCACACAGCTCGGTCGCTACGTAGCGACCAAGCTCAAGCCAACTCTCCACTCGCTACGTAGCGACCTGTCAGACCTCCACTCGCTACATAGTGACCTGTCAGGCCTCAGAAAAGTCCTCCTTTGCATTCTCTTTTGAATCCTCATCGAAACGCTTTTCGTTTCGTCTCAATCGGAGTTTCCGTTGAGATTATACGTTGAAAACAAGTAGGACTCTTCTTGGCTTACTTCTACTCGCTACATAGCTACCTTTCAGACCTACAGCTAGCTACATAGCGACCTTTCAGGCCTAATATAGCCCCTCCTTTGTGTTCTCTTTTGAATCCCAATCGAAACGTTTTTCGTTTCGTCTCAATCGGAGTTTCCGTTGAGATTTTACGACGAAAACAAGTAAGACTCGTCTAAACTCCTTCGCTTGCTCCTACTCGCCCTTGCCTCCATCTTTGTGTTCTCCTTCAAATCTCGATCGAAACTTCTCTTGTTTCGTCTCGATTGGAGTTACCATTGAAACTTTATGATAAAAAAAAAAACCCGTAAAGACTAGTTCTCTCGCGTTGATTCAAATTAATCGTATAATACGACAACGGTTAACTTAGCACCTTAGCCGCCTCAACTATACGATTACATTGAACCTTTTTATTTATTTCAAAGGATAAACACCAATATCGAAAAAGGCGAACATACACGAGAAGAGGAAGGGGAGATTCGCAAGCAAAACTGAGAAGAGACAAAACTGCATCTTCGAGAGAACTAAGGTATTTGCGACTTGAAATTTTTGAAATCAAACTTGGAGTTTTCGTAGAAAATTACTAAGAAATAAAAACGCCTTTGAGACTGCCATAGAACTTTAGGGAACGTAAAACCTAGGTGGATAGTCTAGCGAACTAAGTCTTAGGTGATTTTTCCTGTCTCGATATATTGTCCCATAACTGTTCGTCCAGATCTTGCAAACGGATCTAAACTCTCCGAAAATCGAGAAACGATCGCTACACATATCAAGTTCGCTTCCTAAGGAGAGAAAAAACTAGATACATGAACGTC
Organism: Brassica napus; assembly: GCF_020379485.1. Classification (NCBI taxonomy): domain Eukaryota; kingdom Viridiplantae; phylum Streptophyta; class Magnoliopsida; order Brassicales; family Brassicaceae; genus Brassica; species Brassica napus. The sequence goes on from NC_063446.1 coordinate 43,230,675, forward strand.
GTCTTAAAACCGATGTCTTAAAACCGATTCGTTTCTGGCAATTCTCTCGGAACCGACATATTCCAAGTCTTCAACCTGGAAACAACCAAATCACAGTCCAAGCGTCGTCTTCAAACCGACTCGGACTGTCGATCATTCTATTCCTCGAGAAAAAAAGGGACGGAGTAGGTGCGTATACTATACTCGTATACTCTCATACTTCAAAACATATTCAAACAATGCGATGTCTCGTCAAGATCAAGAAAACGCTTTCGACAAGAAAACGCTTTCGACAAAGCAAACTCTCGTAGAAATATGCGGAAAAATATTCACCCAATGCGATGTGTCGTCAAGATCGTCCTAAAAGCAAACGACAATCTGAGATTCGTCTAAACGCTAGGAACTGATCCAAACCATGTTGGAAAAATTCTCAAAGACTATACAACATCTATCATCGCAATCATTCGTTTAGAAAACCTCTGCCAAACTTCAGAATGAAAGTCGATGATTTGCTGAAGTCATAAAGATCTTTTCCGATTTGATAAAACGAGTTTCATATAAGAATCATTATACGAGAAATCTTCAGGCATCAAAGCATCACTCTCATTTTCCGTTGAACCAACCGACTCACGGAAAAACATCAAAAACATTTGCGACAAAGCAAAATCAAGAACAAAAGTAACAGAAAATACGACAAATTAATAGAACACGTCCTCCCCGCTCGTCGACTAAGTCTATCGCTGTTTAACTGATTCATTCAAGAAATCTGCAAAAATGTTTCGCGACTAGATCTCGGGGAAATAACCTTTGGTAAAACTCCATGAGTGACTCAGAGAAACTTTCACCGAAGAATAAAAACAAAGCGAAAACGTTTCTCAAAATCTGCGGAAACATCGTTATTTTGACATCTCCATATGTCACGTCAATTTAATAAATTCGTAAAAATCGGTCGCTCGTTACTTACACAAAAAATTCTTTGTATAATTAGATCATGTCATACGAAGTAACCTTCGAAAGTAAACGTAACAGGTTTTACGAAAAAGTACTTTCCTTATAGCAAAAAACCAAGCTGTATGATCCGACATTGGATGACCAATATAAACTTTACTTCCTCGCACCACGATCTGAAAGATCGCATTCTTTAGCCCCGCGACTCACGGGCATCCGCTCTCATTCCGCTTTGTCACGTCCGAGCAGGAAATCACCCCGCAACTGACTCCACACGGGCTCTGTATCGAGTTTCTTAGGCTTTATCTCCCTCAGAAACAAAGGAAACAACTTCCATACGAAAGAAGGAAACATTATACGAAACAGTCATCGTATAAATTTACCCTAAAGTGGAAAAACGTTTTCTACCACTATGGGCATACTCGGCCTATCAATCTCGATAAACGACATTCGTCATTCGCCCAATTACGCCTTTCCTTCGAAGCCGAACTAGGTTACAGCATCCCCTTTAAGGATGATTCTAACCGACTTGACCTTATTGACAGCACGAAAGTGTCATGGTCTAATCCTTTGGCAACAACGTCCTTGGCTATAAAGCTGAGCACAACCTTCATGAAAAGCCAAAACAATTGAGCGACCACCGCTTCAACAACCTGACGGCTAAACGGTAATCCGGAATTTGTCTTGAAACGCCAAGTAACGATTACACAAACAATTATCGTACCACCCAAAAACGGGAATCATACGATAAATTCGTCATAACAAAACTCAGTCCTAACAACCAAACAATTAACGAAAGTGTTCCACTTGTCAAAAATCGACCAAGTTCCATATACTACGATTCACTTTAAGCCCGCTGTGTTTTACTCGTAAAATGCGGCATGTAAGGAAAACTCGTAACAGAGCTCCTATAGCTATACGGAACATCCTCAAATAGACACGAAAGAAATCTCGGAAGGCCAACACCACACAAAGCACGGTATAGGAGGATGCCTCTTTCCGGGGACAAATTTACACAAATCAAATCCAAACAGAAACAACAATTCTGGCTGCGAACATCCGTAGTCAAACCAGAATGTTTCCCAAACGCAGGGCTAAGACTAATCCCTTGCAACATTGCGAAACATCTTCAAGCCCGCGAACATTTCAAGCACGAAACGCGGCATACGAAAGAATAACAAATCTTCAGCATCGCGAGACGTCGCAGACGCCTGAAGATTTGTTCTTCGACGAAATTTCCTTCCTCGATAAAAACACTTTCTTGGAAGACCAGACAGTCATACGCACTAACATCTTCTCAAAACATATCCTTCGCGAAGACTCGAAACACTAATTTTAACCATTAAGTTTGTTGCTGATCACAACAAACTCTTAACGTCCTAAATAGACTTAGCCATCTCTCGTACATCCGACACAAGGATAATAGCGCTATAAAAGAAACCCAAAATTTTTGGTCAGCACTTCCAGGAGGCTTAAAAATTGTCCTTGGAGAGATGCTCGGTTCCAACCATACAAGTCGTATAAGCCGAGAATCTATCGCGGACTTTAAATCGGTATGGAATCAGGATGAAACTGAAACGGGATACGTAAGTCGAATTAGTCATCGCACCCTCTAAAACAAGGAGTAAACCTAGGTCTTGCCCTAAACCCATCGCACTGGTCTTTGTCTCTCTGCCAATATTCGTGCGTCTTCAGAAATCCCGCAAGTTTACACACTGCGGAAAACTCTCGAAACAGATCACGGATATTGCAGTTCACACAGAGTTAGATTACGAGATGACGACTCGTAGTCTTCCTTCTAACCCATATAAAATACCATCGGCAGCAACACGCCTGATAACCTCAACATAAAAACCAGACCGTAAAGGTCTCGCTGGAAAACTAGTCATACAAACCTTAACTCCAAGACGAACTACGAAAGGCTTGATCCCTTCAACAAGGGTACGTAGGCAGCCGTCATAAGGCGCAGCCCCAATCTTATCGCGTTCTACTTTTAGAAGAGCGAGAAGACCACTTACCACGGACCTTTTCGACCATAAATTCCGCCTAACTCACCTAACTTGCCAAACTTGCCAAGCCACTCGCTAGAACCTCACGCTAGAAGCTCGTGGTTCTAACGAGCTGGGGGGCTAACTGTTGGGGTCAAAATCGGTCACGACGGAATCAATGTCTGAAAGTTCGTAAAAATTGGTATGAACATTTTTACGAAAAATAAGTCTTCGGAAAAGATTTATTCTTACGAAGAGCCCTGCGGAAGAAATAAGAGACATCAGAGAAAAGCCCGAAAAAGGTCACACGGTCGCTACGTAGCGACCGAGCTCGAGCCAAGCTCGGTCGCCACATAGTGACCGAGCACACGTCCCGCTCGGTCGCTACGTAGCGACCGAGCTCGAGCCAAGCTCGTTCGCTACGTAGCGACCGAGCACACGTCCTGCTAGGTCGCTACGTAGCGACCGAGCTCGAGCCAAGCTCGGTCGCTACGTAGAGACCGAGCGTTCATCTCGCTCGGTCGCTACGTAGCGACTGAGCTCGAGCCAAGCTCGGTCGCTACGTAGCGACCGAGCGTTCGTCTCGCTCGGTCGCTACGTAGCGAACGAGCGTGCGTTCCGTTCGGTCGCTACGTAGCGACCGAGCTCTTCCGAAACGTTGATACGACGCGAGTCCATGCATTCTCGTCTACCCTTCGATGCTATCTACCGAAGACCGTAGCGAACCCATTTCATGTTTTTCGCCATTCGAAGTCATCGATCAAACTTTGCGGGAAAACCCGCGGAAAGTTCGTTCTTTATCGAAAGGAGCCGTAATAAACGCTTCGAGTCAAAAGACGGCCCAAAGGGACCTAAGACATGACTCGAGGCCCAGCTTATGATTTCTTAACCAACAACCCGTAAGCCGCATGACGGTTTACGCTTGGTTCGCAAGGAAAGATAAGTGTCAAGTTTCCGCGGATAAATACGAAATTTTGAAGATAATTACGAAGATCGGGAAAAATGGAATATCTCCATTTGTATTCTATGACGGCTTAAAGGCAGAAGGGGAAAAGCGTAAACCGACCTAGGAGCGAGTATATAAGGAGTCCTAGGCAAGAGGCATGGAGGGGGACTTTTTTCGGAGCAAACTTAACACTTAGAGCGATTTAGGCATATTTCCGTTTTTGTTATTTCGAGCTGCGACTCAATTAGATTTAGCCGTCTTAGGGTTGCTAGAATTAGGAATCTTGCCGACAGCTCTCGAGCTCAGGCTTATACTTTGTTGTAACGCTCAAACACGGATTCGGAATAAGATCTATTTTGCTCTCTTTTTACGATTTTTGTACTTTGTCGTTGATATCTCGTGTTCTAATTGTTTAGCGTGTGGTATTAACAGATCTCCAGGACCTCTAGGAAATTAGGGTTTTCCTAGTTCCCTAATTTAAACGGAAATCGACAGTACGAATTTCGGTTCCCACATATGTTTTACCCATAATACGCGGCATGTAATGGAAAATTCTTAAAAAAGCTCGTAGAGCTATACGAAACATCCTCAAAAATGCACGAAATAGATGCCGGAAGGCCAACACTTCACAAAGAACTATGAAGGAAAACGCTTCTTCCCGTGGACAAATTTACGCGACCCCTCGGTCCTAATTCCTCAATCGCAAATCAAACTATTAGCATCACAACAGCAATAACAGTTTTGCCTATAAACATCCGCAGACAAACCAAAAATGTTACTCTGACGCAGGGTTACGACTAAACCCTTGCAATATCGCGAAACATCTTCAAGTCCGCGAACATTTCGAGCACGAAACATTGCATACGAAAGAAAAATCAATCTTCAGCATTTCGAGACGTCGCAGACGCCTGAAGAACCATTTTTCGACAAAATTACCTTCCTTGATAAAGACACCTTCTTGGAAGACCAAACAGTCATACTTACAAACATCTTTTCAAACACGTATTCTTCACGAAGACTCAAAAACGGTAATATCTACCGATAGGTTTGTTGCTGATCACAACAAACTCTTAACGTCCTAAACAGAATTAGCCATCTCGTAGAGATAGCTCTCATACACCCGACACAAGGGTAATAGCGCTATATAAAAAAAATCCGAAATTTTGGTCAGCACTTTCGGGAGACTTAAAAATTGTCCTCGAAGAGATGCTCGATTCCTACCATACAAGTCACGTAAGCCGAGAACATATCGCGGACTAAAAATCGGTATGGAATCAGGTTGAAACTGCAACGGGATACATAAGCCCAATTAGTCATCGCACCCCCTAAAACCACAAGTAAGCCTAGGTCTTGCCCTAAACCCAGCACACTGGTCTCTAACATCTCTAGGCATGATATCAGAAGATACGATATCCCAAAATATGTCTCTTCGCTTGTATTCCAATGTTCATGAAGTTCCGAAAAGCAAAATTTTCGTACATTCTCATCTAAAATGAACAGTGAATATAACGATCTACAAAGAGTTAGATATGAGATGAAAACTCATACTCTTCCCTCTACAATCAAACGAATACAAACATGTTCTTAAAATGCGAAACATAATCAATTAAAAAAAGTCGCAAAGCGGCTGGGATTCGAAGCCACACGCTTTCAGTCCCGAAAAAATAAATACGGCCACACTTGGCCAAAGCAAACAGCCAACAAGGGTAGGGTAGTTTCAAGGCCGACAAAGGTCCGATATAAAATGCCATTAACAGCAACATGCCTGATAATCTCTATATGACACATAACTAAACCGTAAATGTCTCATTGGAAAACAGATCGTAAGCATCTTAACTCCAAGACGAACTACGAAAGGCTTGTTCCCTTCGACAAGGGTACGGAGGCAGCCTTCATAAGGCGAAGCCCTAATAAATAATTAAATAAACAAAAAAAAAAAACTTTTCTTTATATGCATAAGTTTTTCTTCGTCAATGTTTGTCTACGAACTTCGTCCAACATGCCTATCTTGCCTAACTCGCCTAACCGCACGCTAGAATCTCATCAACGATCCACGATTCTAACGGGCTGGGGGCTAACTGTTGGGGTCAAAAACGGTCACGACGAAGTTAACATCCAAATATCCGTAAAAATCAACATGAACATTTTTTTACTAAAGTTACTCCTCCTAAAAAGAATCTTTACAAAGAGCTTTGCGGTAAAATCTTGTTTTAATGTCGGTTGATTCATCAAAACTAAACACCGATTGTCCAAAAGCAATGGTCAAGTATGGTCGCTATGTAGCGACCGAGCACGTGCGCATCTCGTCTCGATCGCTACGTAGCGACCGAACTATCCCAAACATCGACACGACACGAATCCATGCATTATCGTCTACTCTTTAATGATATCTCCCGTAGGCCACGGTTTAACCATTCCTTGTTCCTTATCAATCGGAGTCATCAGTCAAATTTTACGATAAAAACCGCGGGAATTTTGTTTTTATCGGAGAAACCGTTATAAACGTTTCGAGTCCAAAGACGGCCCAAAGAGACTTAAAACGCGACTCGAAGCCCACTTACGATTTCCTAACCAAAAGCCCATAAACCCTATGACGGTTTATGCTTGGTTCAAAACGCAAGATAAATGTCAAGTTTCCGCGGATAAATGTCAAGTTTCCAAAGATAATCATGAAGATCGAGAAAAATGGAATATCTCCATTTTTGAGCTATGACGGCTTAATAGCAGAAGGGGAAAAGAATAAACCGACCCTGGAGGAGTATATAAGGACTCCTAGGCGAGAGGCATGAGGGGGAACTCTTTTACACTCAGAACGCTCGGCACTTAGAAACTTTGAGGCATTATTCTCGACATGCTCTGTTTCTATGACTGGCACCCGATTACCAGACAAACGCGCAGAAGCAGTTCGATCTCTTGTTTCACTCTTGAACTACGTTCGGCTTGATCCTCAAAAGGGGTACGTAGGCAGCCTTTCATAAGGTTCAGTCTGAAATCAATCAAAACCATTTTCATATCTTTTCCGTCTTCTGTTATCGAGCTGCGACTCAACTAGGTTTAAGGTTTTAGGTTGCTAGAACTAGGTAATTCACTGACAGCTCTTGCGGCCGAAGCTTTTGTAATCTCTTGTAATGATTGCAACACTCTTGTACGCGGATTCGAAATAAGATCTACCTTTTCTATAAATTTGTTTTGTTATCTTTTCATATTTTCCGCTTTATATCGTCACTTGTCGTTGGCTCTCGCAGAGAATCCGGGACCTCAGGGAAAGTTAGAGTTTCCTGATTTTCCTCCGATTACGGAAATCGACAGTTCGAATTTCGGTTCCCACAGTTTGGCGCTAGAAGGAGAGGGAGGGTACGGAATACTCTAACTCATAGCCGCAAAACACTTGATCAAAACAATGTCTGGAAATACAAAAGACAAAATCGCGGTTTGAAACAACGTTGGTAAGACAACTCCAGCAGCCACTGCGCCTATGGCCAACGCTTACGCAAACGCCACAGTTCTTGAGAAAATCGAAAACCTTGCCCCGATTTTTCGCCATAGGAAGTGCAATGAAACGAGCTCACGATTTCTCTTTCTAAACATAAAGGGAAACGATAAATCTTATCAAACCCCGTAAGTTTGTCTCATTACTGAACTAAAGAAATCTTAACGTGTAAGGGTTTTACAAAAACACGTTTTCCGAAAACTTCTCGGAAAAGTAAAACTTCCTCTCCCCAAAACCGCAGAAAAACCCTAGGTTAATCGCGGAAAAAGGAAGCACAGCAAATCGGGTACATAACTCACCGATGTACTTCTTCCGACTATCTTGCGGAAAAACCCTAGGTTAGTCGCGGAAAAAAGGAAGCACAGAAAATTGGGTACATAAGTCGCCGCTGTACTTCTTCCGAATATCTTTCGGAAAAACACTAGATTTATCGTAGAAAAAGAAAGCGCAGCAAATCGGTTATGAAACCCCCACGACTGTACTTCTTCCAAATAACTTTCAGAGAAATGAAGTTAATTTCTATAGAATCACTCAAAACCTAAAACGGTTGACGAAGACTAAATAAAGCAAAACGGGAGATCGTATCCCCACCGCTAAAACGTTTTCTGAAGCCTAAGGTTTCGTAAGAATTCAAGTATCACTTCCATAGTAACAAATTCCGCGAGTTGTCGGTGTTTGTCACCTAAATCTTATTTCGGAAAAAAACTACTCGAAACTTCCATGGATCAATCCCACGGATATGAGAAAAACTTCTGATTAAGTTTGGTTGCAATAATTAACCTCGTCACGGCTCTCGTACAACCAAAAAAATTCTTTACGAAACAAATCTCATAAAATTATGCTCGACAACATCTTGCGAAATAACCTTTGCAAAAATTATGAGGGGGAACTCTTTTAGACTCAGAACGCTCGGCACTTAGAAACTTTGAGGCATTATTCTCGACATGCTCTGTTTCTATGACTGGCACCCGATTACCAGACAAACGCGCAGAAGCAATTCGATCTCTTGGTTTACTCTTGAACTACGTTCGGCTTGATCCTCGAAAGGGGTACATAGGCAACCTTTCATAAGGTTCAGTCCAAAATCAATCAAAACCGTTTTCATATATTTTATGTCTTCTGTTATCGAGCTGCGACTCAACTAGGTTTAAGGTTTTAGGTTGCTAGAACTAGGTAATTCGCTGACAGCTCTTGCGGCCGAAGCTTTTATAATCTCTTGTAATGATCGCAACGCTCTTACGCGGATTCGAAATAAGATCTACTTTTTCTATAAATTCGTTTTGTTATCTTTTCATATTTTCCGCATTTATTTGGTCACTTGTCGTTGGCTCTCGCAGAGAATCCAAGACCTCAGAGAAAGTTAGGGTTTCCTGATTTTTCTCCGATTACGGAAATCTACAGTGTGAATTTCGGTTCCCACAGTCGTCGCCCTAGCAGCATTAAAGAATGGCGTCTGGTTCTCATCCAAATTCAGGGAAGAATTGGTAGTACGAGCACCTATCTCGTTGGATGACGCCCTACACCGAGCCTTTTATTTCGCAACCCACAAAGAGGAGGTCGCAACCTTGAAAGAACAGTATAGCGCAAACAAAAATAACCCAACCAAAAAGCCTGCTACTCCTAAAGAGCCAGCCACCAAAGGGCAAAATTCCTATGCAATAAATAACTCGCCGCAAAAGTCTTCAACATACGACCTCAGCAAACACTGCGCCTTCCATGATCGCAAGGGCCACTCGACCGAAGAATGTCGAGCCGCACTTTGCAGTCAAAACGAAAATAAGAAAACCACTGAAGAAGCAGGAGAGGAAGAAGAAGAGCCAGTGACTCCAAAATCAAACCGAAAGGCCAAAGTCTCAACAAACAAAAGAGGCAGGGAGATCGAGCAGGAATCACCGAGCTGTCCACCCCCAGTTCCGAAGAAAAGAGTCGAGATGATTTCGTGGGGGCCAAAAAACAACGTAACCGACGAAATCAAGAGCCAGACTGAAGGAAAGATCCGCTTCGAGATCACGATAGCAATCCGCACATTGGAAAAAACCGATGAGATCACTCCTCCTCCCCGTGTCACTCAGTACAATCCAAACAAAGAGTTCCCTCGCGGAAAAATCTCCAACTTCAAACGAAAGAACAAAATGACCAAAATTCGCGAGCTATTAGAAAAACCGATTGCCCCACAGATTCATAAAAAGACAGAATGAAGACCCTTAATCGCAATCTGTCTGGGGGGCAGAGACACTACCGACCAGCACTGACTAAGAGATGGAATTTTCCGGCCCATGACAAAGGCAAAAAACGGATCAACTTCATTTACGGAGGTTCCAAGTTCTGCAATTCGGTCAACTCAATCAAAGCGTACCAACGGAGAGCCGAAAACAACGTAGGAGTGAGAGAACCCCTATCAGGTCCCGGCCATGAAATCACCTTCGACGAAAACGAGACCGCAGGTCTCGATAAACCACACGACGACGTGATACGACCTGACGTCGGTGGCTGCGAACTATTCCAAGTAATGATCGACACCGGAAGCTTGGCCGATGTCCTCTTCTATGACATGTTCAAAAGGATGAGATTCACCAAAGCGCTCCTAAAGCAAGAGCGAACTCCCCTCATCGGGTTCGCAGGAGAAACCACTTACTCCCTCGGATCGATCGAGCTCGCAGTAACCGCTGGAGAAATTAGGAAAATCGTAGAATTCATCGTGATAGACCGTCCAGCCCTGTTCAATGCAATCCTTGGGAGGCCTTGGCTATATAGCATGGAGGCAGTCCCCTCAACATATCACCAATGCCTGAAATTTCCAACTCCGAAAGGAGTCGAGACTATCAGAGGAAGCCAGAAGAGCTCCAAGACATGCTACCTCGTGACCTTTAAGGACATCGAGCAGCACCCTTAATCAGGCAGCCAAAATCAACAACAGACGTACCTATGTACACGAAACATCGAACAACAGACCCTACCCCTGGGAAAATAATCGAACTACGTTATGACTTGATCCCTCGTTGAGGGTACGTAGGCAACTCACAACACGAGTCCAGTCACCCTCCAACTACAAAAGCTCGGAGTAAGCATACCACCGCACCCGGGGAACAACGACACGACAATACTAAATTGTCTTCTTTTCGCAAATCTGTAATAAAACAAAACCAAACATCGTAATAAATACAGTTCTTAGATATCGCAGCTCGATCATATCAGATTCCCTATATCTACAAAACGTAAAACCATTACAGTTGACCAAAAACCAAGACCTTGATCAAGTCTTCGGTAGCGGCCAACTCCGCCGACAAGCGCGACAAAGTTAGATAACAAAATCTTTTGTTACACCAAAACAGTCGATAAAGGTATCTACAGCAGATCGACTCATGGCCCCAAAAGATCAGCCTCGCATAAACACAAAAATAACAGCAAAACAAATCGGGACTCACGATCCACTCTTTATTAATAAATAATAAATAAAGCAACAAAAGCGAAAAGGGAAAACAGAAACAAAAAAAACCCTAAAGCTACTCTTAGATGCCGAATTCGCCATCCTCGAACTGACCACCCGAGCACTTCGTCATGTCATTCACACCATTCACCGCAGAAGAGTCCCTAGCAAAGAAATCTTCTGGCAGATCCTCCGAAATTTGAGGCAAATCGAGCTTCCCAACGGAAAAATCCGAAACCGCCATCACAGAGCTCGACCTCCTTCGTTCGAAGTCGCATCAACTCGTCTGAGGCCAAAAGATTGTTGTTCATGATTTCCTTCAAGAGATCTATATTTGCCATAACCTCCCTAAGACGAGCTTCACAATCAGTTGCCGCCTTCTTCTTCTCCCACTTTTCCTTCAGAGATACCAACACGTCCAAGTAGCTGTCCGCCAGAGCCTTTTTGGCGTCATAAGTTGCGCGACGAAGGTCGTTAGAGAACTTATTAGCAGAAGATTCAACCTTCGCTTCCAAAAAGGAAACTTGCTCGAGGGCCGATTTCCTCTTGTTACTCACAACTCGCAGACGATCTTTGAGCGAAGCAGCCTGATTCCCCAATTTCTCAGCAGCGGCCAGTTGAGCAGCATTTGCACGCTCCCGATCTTGAGCCATCTTCAAACCGAGCTTTAGCTCTCGAACGACCTTATTTATCTCGTAAAGCTCGTCAGAGCGCGGGACATCTTGCAGGCACTTTTCCAAAGTCGCCGCGAACTCATTGTTAGCCTCCATAGCCTGGAATGTAGCAAATCAGCATAGACAAAACGAACCAAATATTCAAAAAGGATCGAGTGTCAAAAAGAACGACCTTAGCATGAGCCACAGCCATCTTTACATAAGCCTCGCGCTCCGTCATATTTCGCAAAGAAGGAAGCGGACATCCAGCCGGTTTGAAGTGCCTCACCAAGTGAGCAACACTGTCTGGATCTTCCGTAATAGGGCAATCCTTAGAGTGTGAGAACTGCCAATGAAACGGTTTAGCAACAGCCGCTTCACCTGAGACACCGAAACGATGGTCCGAGCCATTTGTCTTCGCCTTCTTCGGGGGGCGGTCACGCCCCTCCGAACCTGTTGGGCTACTCGACTTAACACGAGCAATAGGCTTTTCACCCTCGAAGTCCAAGGCCTCTTGGGTTGAAGCACGCGGAAGTCAGGTCTCCTCACGAAGAACTTCTGTGAGCGCTTCGCTCACGTCTCCGGATCAAATGCGTTCCGCATTAGCACTTCCAGTTCGAGTTCATGAGAGGGGAAAACAAAGATACATGGGGCTAGTTTGTGAAGAAGCTAAAGGCAGACCTCGGCTTAGGAAATGGCAAGGACTTGACCATCATTTCGGATAAACAAAAGGGTCTTGTTCATGCGATAGATGCAGAACACCGAATGTGTGCTAGACATATTTATGCGAATTGGAAGAAGCTGGGATTTTCGAGATCAGAGTTTAAGTCTTTGTTTTGGGGTGTTTCTTACAGCTACATCGAGAGAGAGTACAAAGAGAAGCTGCAACTGGTAGAGGCGTACGATATTGTGGCACACCAAGAGTTACTCAAGACAGAACCTGAGAGGTGGTGTAGAGCTTTCTTCAACATTGAGTCACATTGTCCTCACATACACAACAATTTATCTGAGAGCTTTAACAGAACCATAAAGATGACAAGGGCAAAACCAGTGATCAATATGTTGGAGGACATACGGAGACAAGCTATGAAAAGGAATTCAAGGGGGTTCTTTATGGCAGATAAGTGTGACTCGATTGTAACACTTATTACAATGGCTTTGTTGGAGAAAGCAAGGATTGCCAAGAAATATTGTTCAACGTTAAGGAGTAGCTCAACTTTGTATGAGGTTAACGAGTCAGACAATGGTTACACGGTTGATTTGGCATCTCATCAGTGTGTTTGCCGTCGGTGATGGGATCTTACAGGCATCCCATGTAAACATGCAGTATGTGTGTTTGATGATAATCAAGAAGACTCTGCCAAGTATACAGCTGAGTATTACTACACGCATATGATGAAAAAACCTACAGCAACAACATCAAACCTGTCAATGGGAACAGTTATGGAAGAAGGTTGGAAAACCACCAATTGGGATACCAGAACTAAGGAAGCCAAGAGGTAGACAAAGAACACGAGATAGGAAAAAAGAGCCATTTGAAGCTCTTGCAAATGCTGGAAAAGCTACAAGACATGGACGTGTGCCCAAATGTAGTCGTTGCCATCAGACAGGGCACATCAAAAGTGGCTGCAAGAACGAAAAAGTGGTCTATGAGGGTCCAAAAAACAAACGTGGTCGTCCTCGTATACACCCTATATAGGTAAATTCGGCATTAGTCTTAACATACAATTCATCTATGTCAATCTTACAATATTCTTTATGCAGGGTACACCAAAGCCTCCATTAACTAGAAGAAGAAAAACTCCAACTACTGGATCCTCTTCTCAGGCGTTACACACAAGCTCTGAGCCTGTTCACGCTTCTGAATCATCTTCTCAGATACCTACTCACTCTACTGCTCCTCAGCCATTGGTATTATCCTCTGACCCCAAGCCACATGCAAAGAAAGCTTCAAAAGGACGATTTTTGAAGGTAAGGAAGACAACTAGCATTCCCCATGGTGTTGGAACATTATGGTGTCCTTTCACAAATCGGCCTTTTGAAGTGTTTGGAGACCGTGTTTATGATAGGTCTGATCTAAATCCACAGCAATCTCCTCCTCCTCCTCCACAAGAGTGATTAATCTATCTATGAAGTTAGTCTTTTGTTAGTTCCATGACTCTGTTGTCGTGAGTTTATCTTTTGTTGTCTTTTGTTCCATGACATTATGGAGTTTTTTTTTTGTTGTTTCCATAACTTGATGGAGTTTGTCTTTTGTTGTTTCAATAACTTGATGGAGTCTGTTTTAGGCTGTTTCTATGACATATTGAAGTTTGTTTTCTTGTTTTCAAGACATGTAGTTTTTTGTTTCTTTATATGACAAAAGACATAACTTTGACATAAACTTGAAACAAGCATAATAGAACATCAAGGTCTTAACAAGCTTAAATAGTCTCAACATCATCACACAAGCTTAAATAGTCACACCATCATCACAACAACATCGAATAATTAAAATAGTCATAACATACTCAAAGAAGCTAAAATAGTCATAACTAGTCTTCTACCACTTCATCATACCCACAAAAACACCAAGAACCATAGTCAATCCAATTGATGACGCAATAAGAACATTGCGATACACCGTACTCCTCTCGTTTAGTATCAGCACCTCCTTTTCCAGCTCTTCACATGCTTTACATGCCTCACATGTTTGCTTTGAATCAGTTAGATTTTCACCTATGCGTTCACTCGCTATGGCAAGTTCTCTTACCTTGTTCCTCAGAATTTTAATCTCCTCTTTATGTTTGCGCATGACATCTCTAGCACCAAGCAATGCAACATATTGCCACCCGTGTGGCTTCTCTTCATCATACCAATCAAAAAAGTTACAAGAATCATATCTGTTTCCAACCCTACGCCCTTTGCAGCTGTAGAACCTCCTACCCGGATTGTCATCTGTCCAAGCTTGGACTATATTTGCTAAACGGTTAAAGTTACAGACCACACTTTTGTCGTTCTTGTACTCAATCGTAGAGGAACTTGAACTGTGAGCCATTTACACATATACAACACCAAATCAAACCAAAACATGTAAATGATACTAATAACACAAGACATGGTCAATACTAGTTGATAACTATCCACTATGATGCAATAATGTATATATATGATTTATGAAATGAAACACAAAAGTCAGAAACATATTTGCTCAGAGATATCAATCTCAGATGCTTTACAAATTGATGAAGACGACTTACTATGTTCCACTTCGTCGATTTCGTCTCCACGTCTCCTCTTTTCTTTCTTTGAATTCGATTTGAGATCAAACCCTAGATCCCCAAATCGATTTTCAGAAATAGAAAAAGAGTTATGTTGTTTTTTTAATTAAAAATGACACACGTTTTTAATAGGTTAAACCCCGTGAACAGTGACGTTAAATGGGATTACGGCTCAAGCGTGGGAACCGACTTCAAGGTTTAATTAGATAAGTTTTGTGGTTTGAGGTATTGGAGTGCTAGTGAAAAAGTTTGGAGGTTTAAAGTGCTAGTCGGTGACACTTTGAGTGTTTAAAATGTGATTTGCCCCGAACAGATATAAGGGGGAAAAAAATCAAGTTCGTACGTTAATATGTTAAATCTTGTCCCCAACGGATAATTCTTAGAAACTTAACAGACTTATTCGAGTTTTTGCTAGGGTATTATATTTTGTAAAATTATTTCAATCATATAATTCTAATAAAAACAGTAGCGAGTAGCAAATAGGTTTTTTGGGTTTGTTTATATCACATGATTGTAATCGATTTCAATAGAAAAATAAGTTTATAGTAAAGAGTATATGTAATTTTGAAATAAATTTGTACTCCTTAAAATAAACACTATTAAAATAAAATAACTCATAAAAATCAAAATATGTATTTAAACATATAATTATATAAAATATATTTTTTGAGAAAGATTATGTAAAATAATTTTAAATATATAATATATAATTTTTGTTAAAGATTATATGAAGTTCTAAAGGTGGTACCTATCACAAGGCACGTACATATAAGTTATTGATTTATTTATTGAAATAAAAACACATTTATTGAAAGTGCAAAACAGGTCTAATACAAAGACTAAAACATACAAGTGTAATGTTTTATTTATTTCACAAAGTAGTTCATCAGGATAATAATAAATATTTATCTTTACATAGATAAAGTGTCTTACCAGCTCTTCTGAATTGACTAACATGTCACACTCCAGACAGAAACACTACCTAACATGTTTCTAGATCAAATTAACCCAATAACCCCTCTGACCCCTAGCCCTTATGCTTTGTGCCTACTCTCATTCAGCACCAAAGCCCTTATGCTTATGACCTTATTTTTAAGGTGGTACATATCCAAGGCACGTCTTTCTCTACTTATACTAGTAGATTTCATGGCTTGCCTTAGCCAAATTCCCAAGGAAGAAATATTACCATTTTTAGCCTAACACGTTCCTAGATAGAACTAACCCAAGAATCCCTCTGACCCCTAACCCTTATGTTCTGTGTCTACTCTCATTCAACACCAAAGCCCTTATGCTTACGGTCTTCTCTTAAGGTGGTACCTATCCCAAGGCACGTCTTTTTCTACTTATACTAGTAGATTTCGTGGCTTGCTTTAGCCAAATTCCCAAAGAAGAGATATTCCCATATCTTCCTTTGTGACATATTTTCAAATCTTCTTCAAAGTCTTTTGGAAATCTCCAAGGTAAATCATAGTTTTCTTAACTTCCAAGTAATCTTTACTTCAGCCCTAAGTAGGTTCCAATTCCAGTCTTCAAGTCAGCTACACACATTCACTTCAGCTGCACTTCATGTAACACTTCTTGTATGACTTCATGTAGTACTTCATGATTGGTACATGGACACCTTGAGGAGTTGTTTTTCGTCAGCTTCTAAAACTCAGTCGTCACTGTACTAACAATCTCCCCCTTGATACTTGAGTTTTAGAATATAACACCCATAGACTGCTTTAGTGCCCATACATTGCTTCAGCGTCCAGACACTGCTTCAGCTCAACCACCATGCTTCATGTTGTACTCTATCTTCAGTCTTCCCTCTTTCCTTCAGGATCTTCACCAATGACTTAGGTGACCCACTCTGATACCAATTGAAAGTGCAAGACGGGACTAATATAGAGAGTAAAACATACAAGTACAATGCTTTATTTATTTCACAAAGTACTACAACAGGATAATAATGAAGGTTTATCTTTACATAGCTAAAGTGCCTTACTAGCTCTCTTCCAAGTTGACTAACATGTCACATTCCAAACAGAGACACTAGCCTAACACGTTCCTATATCAAACTTACCCAAAAACCCCTCTGGCCCCCTCATGACCCCTAGCCCTTATGCTTACGGCCTTCTCTTGAGGTGGTACATATTTCAAAGCACGTCTTTCTCTACTTATACTAGTAGATTTTGTGGCTTGGCTTAGCCAAATTCCCAAGAAAAAGATATTACCATATCTTCTTTTATGGAATATTTTCAAATCTTCTTCAAAGTCTTTTGAAAATCTGATGATTTACTTTTTCTCCAAGGTAAATCATAGCTTTTTTAGCCTCCAAGTAGTCTTTATTTCAGCTCTAAGTAGGCTCCAATTCCAGTCTTCAAATCAATTACACATCTTCACTTCAGCTTCACTTCACGTCTCACTTCTTGTATGACTTCATGTAATACTTCACGACTGGTACATGGACACTTTAAAGAGTTGTTTTTCTTCATCTTCTAAAACTCAGTCGTCACTGCTCTAACATTTACTGTGAATTGAGAAAATAACAAGTGGACTAATTACTGATGTGGTTTCCCCACCCACCCCCACACCAAAGCTAGTCCTTCAAATTAGTGTGAATTCGTTCAATCCCAAGTTCAGTTCATTGCAGTTATTCAATAATTACTAATCTACCAGGTACAAACAACATTTGTCACAGTGGCGGATCTAAAAATATTTGTTATCTGGGGTAAAACTTTAAAATACAGTTTAATACTTCTATAGAATCTAAAAATATTTGTTATCCGGGGTAAAACTTTAAAATTCAGTTTAATACTTCTATAATTTTGAATTATCAACCGGGGTATTATAAAAAATTAGTACAAAAATACATTGATTTGAAAAACACATGGGGGCAGCTGCCCCTCCTATCCTAGATGTAGCTCCGCCACTGGTCACATATACGCTGTCATCATGTATGTACGATCTCAAGTAAAGGAGTAATGTATTGAATCAAAGTTAAGTCAGGCAGGCTCTTGGCGGACAAAAAAAATGTATTGATTAGTACGAACTGAATAAAAGCACCTCCGCAACAGTGGTGTTCGGAAAGAGAGAGAAAGAACATGTTGAATAGGAGAAGAGAGGGAACAAAAGGGACGGGATAGATAAATAAGACAAAAAAATCTTATTGGTTAGATGAATTAAAGGTATAACTAGATTTTGACACGCGCTTCAAAAGCGCGGGTATTTTTTTGTTGATTTTTTTGATAAAATTTTCTTGAATTTAATTTTTATTAAACAAATAATTTTTAAGTTGTTTTATCATAATGTTTAAGTTCGAAGCAGCATTTTTATTTCCAACCCTGACTCATGGTCACATCGGTAGACTCGACGACCTAAAATATAATCCAGTTCACATTTATAAAAAAATCTGATAAACCTAATAGCAATCCAAAAATCTGCTATTAACCTCTAATACGATACCGATTGATCTCATATAAACTTAAAAAAACATGATTAAATTTTTGATTAAATTTTTCATATATTTAGAAAACTAAAATTGAATAAATTTGTGATTTCTTAGCTTTTGATTAAAATTTTATTATATCATTCGAAAAAATGTTAACAGAAAAAACAAAATTTATTGATATAACAGTATTAGTTTATTTTTGTTATAAATAACTTAGTATAAGTTTATGTTTTCATTTTTAGGTTTAAAAGTTAATTTTATAGTATTTTTTCTTTAATTATTTATTATGTTAATTTTTAGGTAAAATTTTAATTTGGTTATACGAAATATTCAAAGAATTCTTTTTTTATGATGGATGAAAATTAAAATTAATGATATTCAAATATGTATTTGATATATGGTTTAGGGTATAGTATTCTAGTCTATATTAGAAAAAAAAATTAGTTATATTGAATATATGCATAATATTTGAATGATTTATTTTGAATATTGATACATAGTCTTTTTTTAATTATTTAGATGTTATTTTGTTTGTTAATCTATACCCTTTTATTTCTTTTAGTTCTGAATGATTTTGAATTGTAGAAAAAACATAGATAAGTTGTTAATTAGTATAAAAATCTTAGTGAATTTTTAGTATGTTTACTTAGTGTACATTTAGAATAAATATTTATTCTATGTGATTTGATTCAAAATTCGAAATAAATAAATATTAAAATAAACGCTTTTGTATTTGGTAAGATACCATACTGACCTATTATTGTGGGACAGAGTATAATTAATTTGGTCGATTTTATTGTTAACTTAAATGTAGTTAAATCCCCAAAACCAGAAAAAATATTCTGCTATTAATGAATGTTTTATTTTTTGTTAATATTATTGATACTATATAAAAGAAGACATGTTATGTTTCTAACAAATAGGTCTAACAACTTTTTGTAAGTAGATTTTTTTAGAACTCATTCTCTTTTAATAGTATTGATTGATTTTAATCACATTTCTTAAAAATATAGATTAAATAAAAAGTATGTTAGACTTATTAAAAATATTGCAGATAACTTTTTTTTGTTTAAGAGCATGTGAGATTTTCGTTCTATCGGATATGTGTGGTAAAGACGGAAAGTAAAATTCTTCTTCTTTTTTGAAAAGTAAAAAATTCATTCTTTTTTTGTTAGTTGATTGGGTTAATGAATTTGGTCATCGAAATTTCTGATGAAAGCCGACAACAACGCCTTGATATTAGTAATGATTTTTTTGTTGAAATATTATTGGAAAATTTTGATGAATTTTCGATGGAATTAAATATTTTGAAACAGAAAATATTGTCGTCTAAATTTTTGGCAAATAACAAACTTCTGATGATTTCGATCCATCAAAATATTCAACTCTTAATAATAATAAAAAAGAAATTTCTCTTTTCATTCTACAAAACTCACATCTCTTTAAAAAATTATTTAGTTTTTTCTCTTTTAAAAAAGTTCATATCCAGCCACCACTAAAACATGTAAGTAATCATTTATATTGTTTTAGATTGTTATATGTTAGAAGTTAGTTAGTTTGTCTTGATTTTAGGTTTATTTTTGTGTGAATTAGTTAGTAAATTACTAAATTTTATTAGTGTGAAGATTGTAACATTTTTTAAGGTTTATGTTAGTTAAACTTGTAAAAGAAAGGTTAGCTATTTAAATTCTGTTTTATTTAATATTATTAAACTTTTTTGTTGTAAAAATTAATTACAAATGCTTTGTGTTGAATTTTTATAAAACAATCTTGTGTAAAAATATTTTAAAACTTTTTACTATAAAAAATTAATAAAGTTTTTGAATTTTTCTGAAAATATGTTTTACTATAAATATTTTTTAAATTAATTCTAGTATTTCTTCATGTTTAAAATTGAAATTAAATTTAGTTTTAGTTTATTTTTATTAATTATGAATATTTATAATACAATTACTTATATAATAATTAAATAACATCATCAAAAAATTGTCAAAAGTATTGTCAAAAGTTTTTAGAAATTTCTGTCAGTATTTGGTCCGATATTTTGATGATTTATGTTTCTCAATTGTTTATAAAAAAAATTGATGAAATTTTAGCTCTGATAAAATAGAACTGACAAACGTTTTTGTCAGAAATTTTGTTAAAATAGTCATTTTCGTTGTTATAATCTGTCATGTTTTCTTGTAATGTAGAGTAACAACAGTCAAGTGTAGAATAATTTTTTCACTCATTTGATTTTAGGTTGTATTTTCTATAGTTAAATAGCAAAGGAAAAACAAATCATCCTCTGCATGCATATACATTTTGTAAAAGAAGAAAATCCATGGTTAAAACAGACGAGAACTTACACCCAAAAAAAAAAAACAGACGAGAACATTCAACTTTTCGTACATTGACATGAAATCAATTTGAATTTCAACTGTCTGATTTTATTGTGAAAGTTTTTTTAGACGCATTAGATTTTGCCTCAAATATTATGTCATCTTCATTTGAAGATCTGTCTTGCTTAACTTCTACTACTATTGGAAATTTTAAGTTTGATGAAAATGTATTTAATTGTGTAGTGGCGTGACCATTAGATGGAAAAAAAATTAACTTAATTTCATATTCTTCGAAATTCATCTTAGTCATTTTCAATTGTTTTACCGAATTAAAAATTTAACAACTAATTTTGTCATCAAATCAGTTTCATGTGTAAAAATTATAAAACCAAACAATTTAAATAATTTGGTTTTTGATTTTTGTTGATCTAGTGATTCCAATTTGGCTAACTGGTCTATTGTAAATAATTTTATTCTTAAATTGTTGATAAAAAGAAGCTAGCGATCATTATTTTCTGACTGAACGTTTTTTTAACATTGGGTAACACATTATACTTCATATAATCTTTAACTATATTACAAACAATGATCAACTATCTGCAATATATGTGATATTGATGAACACCTCCACGAATAAAGATATTCCACGTTGAAATTCTCTCCAAAACAGTTGGATCGGCGGACGGTTCTGCATTTACGACATTCTCGCTGGACATGTTCTCTACACAGAAGACGGCCACAACAAATGGTCCTGCCTACAGTACTCTGGAACCTCCGATAAGTTCTGCATCTTATAATCTGAAATAAATTGCATAGTCTGAGATTCAAATTCTAGACGTGGTGTAGGAACCTTTAAGCCTTAACCAATAGGTTAAGGTGCTTCCACCTGAGTGAACGTTAGCAACTAATTTTTTTTTTTAACGTGAGGATATTTTAGACCTAGGCTGAGACTAATCTCTTAGGAAAAGTGCAACCGGAAATGAACGTTCTTCTTGATTTTTAAAAGAGATCTAAAGTATGGCCTAATATCCGTGCAACCACACATATGTAATTATATTTGAAGAGTAAGTTTTGAATCCGTGTTCTTTAGTTTCTCAAAAGTCTGCTTTACCACTTGACCACACTTGCGTAATTAAATTAGCAACTAATATGATATAGATTGCCCTGGTTATGTCAAAATTCCATCATGGGTTATCCATAATTTGTGATTGATCAACATTCGATAGCTAGCTTTAGTTAAGGGTTTGGGTTGTAATTAACAACAGTCTAGTGCAAATTAATCGTTTCACTCAATTAATTTTAGGTTTTAGTCGCAATAGTTAAGATAGCAATGAATAAACAAACCATTCGCTAAATGGCACATGCACCCAGGGCCGGCCCTGATATTTTAGGGGGTTTGTGGCTGCGTCTATGTAAAAAAATTCTTTTACAAAGTTTAGGGCCGGCCCTGCATGCACCCTACTACATGCAGACAGTGGAGGAAACAGGGAACAACGTATCGTGTTACGTGCTCCGTTTATTTTTTCCTTGATAACTATTATGAAATCTATACATATCTCCAAAAAATATTTTTTTGATAACTCAGAGTAAATTCCAAGTCTCAACAGAACTAAACTAATCTTTTGGGGCGGGTAGGCTCGCGAACCGGGCTTGCAAACATGCCGAAGATAAAGATTCATATCCATGTGGGATATCTAGAGACAGCTATACAGAAGTTCCTTCCACCATGGTTCAAACTCGCAACATGCAGTGCAAGAAAGAGCCTATCCTGAACAACCAAATTAAATTATACTCCCTCTGTTTTTTTATATAAGTCGTTTTAGAGAAATTTTTATGTTCCAAATTATATGACGTTTTTGGTTTCCTATGTAAAATTTATTAACAGTTAATGTTATATGACCAATGATAATATACCTTCTATTTTATTATTGGTTTATTTGTGGTTAGGTAAATAATTAATGATGTTTTTGTTTAGAAAATATAAAAAATTAATGATTTTTTAATCTATGTGCACAATTCTAAAACAACTTATATTAAAAAACGGAGGGAGTAGTGAAAAAATGATTTATGCTTTCTAATAAATGTATTCATAGATTCACCTCTCCCTAAAGAATTGAAATTATAAAACCTCTAATGTTGAAATTTCGAATTTTTATTATTTCATAGTTATTAATTTATAAAGATATTTTTGTCAAATATTTTATAGAATTTTATTTTATTTGATTTTTTTCAAAATTTTGTTGTTTACATATTTTAACTTCCTAATATGTTATTTTAAAAAAAAATTTGTAAATCATTTCTTATTTTGTTAAAGTAATTTATGTATGCCTATATGTCTTGCACTAAATTTTGTTATAGGATTTGTATTAATTATTTTTCTCTAGATTTATGCCTAAATTTATACATACATAAATTTACAATTATTAATTTATGTCATTATATATATAGAAGTTCTAAAAAGATTATCATATCATTATATCAAATTTCGTTCATTTTTATACTGGTTCGATTCAGAACCAACAATAATTTTTGTTTATAGTGATTATTAATTTATTAATTATTATTTTATTTAGGTTCTCTATATTCTGAAGAAAAAAATGCAGATGGACCAAAACAGATGAACTAATTGGAACCTTTCCTAAATCCAAGACATGAAATCAATTCAACTTTTTTATCCGACCTTAAATGCAAGGTTAGGGGCGGCATGAAAAGAAAAAAACTTGACACAAATGTCATCTAAATAAATAAAAATGCATTTTTATTAATTGGCAATAACAAATTCGGCCAATCATATCATATCATCTCCAATCTCTCTTTTAATCTTTTTCTTTTTATAAGATCTCGAGATAAGGCCGACGTGATTGCTATCTTCATGGTGTTTATTTTTCATTTTCGTATCTTCAACAATATACAACAAAATCTTGCATGAAAAGAACACGTTCAACACGAGTTACGATGGACATGGTTAGCCATGATTAGTTGCCAAAAGTTTGGAGTAGAAAATCAACCATGACGCCATCATAAGAAATAGTGGAATTTCACTCTTTCTTGTAATTCTTTCCATTATCTCAAGTGAAATTTAATCCCAAGATTGTATTATTTACATTTGGTCAATGTCTACTTTCCTCTTCAATTAACACGAGACCAGCATTCGACTCCTTCTGTATATAGTAAAAACTGATTTCAAAATACAATAATCTATTTTGATTTTGAGAATTCGAAAGTATGCCAACCGTTCAATTTTATGATAGTTTTTTTTTTGGATGAAATTTCAAATTTATTGATCTAAGTAAAAGAATGTTATTTACATGAGAGGAACAATCTATTTGCTATATCTCTATGTTGTGTTGTATAAATCGATATCAAAGTGTGATTTCAAACCATCTTCTAAGCATCTCTCCCAACTTGTGCTCCTACTTATATTTGAATGAATAACTCTTGTTTTTCATAGCCTTGTCAATGAGTCTCCTCATCTGCTCTATCGAGTGTCTAGGTTGATGGTGTCGCCTAGCGTTTCTCTCTCGCCAAATGTGGTAGATTATTATAGTTTCTCGCCAAATGTGGTAGATTATGATAGTTTTATAGTATGAAAAAGAAGTATTTCTCATCAACTTGTGATTCAGTGTGAGGTTACCGTGTATATTTCAAATATGAAAAATTATAATTAAGAATCAGATTTTGAACATAAGAATTCTCGACTCAGGCTTTTTTTTTTAAATAAGTGTAGGTGTCTATGGCAAAGTCCAGAGAAAATTGATACAGACGAGATACTCAACTCCAAATTTTTTTTAATAAAGTTTAAAGCATGATCTAATGTTGTCTGATCAAACAAATAAAGTTTAAAGCATGATCTTCTTCTTTCTATTCCCTTCCTCTCTCACAAATCTTTCGCAAAAAGTTTCTGATTTTATTGGTGATGGACGAAAATCTGGCGGAGGTTATGAAAGGTATGACGCTTGGAGAAGATAAAACAATCATCATCCCTGAGGACGATGATTTCTGTGCGATTGAAAGGGGAGGGAGAAGTATTCTGGGTCGTCTCCTTAACCCTGACTGTCAGAATATGGGAAGGATGTTAAAGACTATGCCCAAAATCTGGAAGGTTTATGATAGAGTTCGGGGGATGGCTCTTACTAAGGAGAGATTTCAGTTCGTCTTTGAGCTTGAGACTGATATACAGATGGTTCTCAATCAGGGTTTCTGGACTTTTGATGATTGGGAATGGCAATGGAACGATGGGTAGAATTTCCTCCTCCAATTACCTTCAAACAGCTAAAGTGTGGGTGCGTCTCTACAACCTGCCAGTCAACTACCTCACTTTGAAGACGATTGATGCAGTTGCAGATGGTATAGGCCATGTCAAGGTGATTGAGTTCGACCCTGAAAAACCGCTACTGAATGACTATATCAGAGTCCAAGTTGTTTTGGACCTAAATCTACCGGTTCGAGACAAAAAATCGGTGACGCTACCTGGAGGCAGAATTGAATATGTGGACGTTGGATATGAACGCATCAGGAAGAAGTGTTTCCACTGCCTGAGGCTGTCGCATGAGAAACAAAAATGTCCCCTGCTCCAAGGTTCCCGGAACAAGGCTAAGGGCATTGCTGGTCATCAGTATGGCTCGGACATTGGGCCTTCAGGAGTTAGGCAGCATCATAACAATCTGGCTGACAAGATCATGCCTCTTCTAGCTCCATCCATTCCTCCTGGTTTTGAGCCTCATGCATCCTTAGTTGCACCGGAGGTCTTTGAGCAGATGAGGCTCTACATGAATTGTTCTGATCCAGAGGAGAGGATTATCAGAGAAGCAAAGATGAAGAAAACTCTCAATGAGCTATCTCAGGACCCCATCGCCCAACGATGTTGCTTGCGTCTTGAATCTGCTCCAAAAGTAGCACCGTTAACAATTGAGGGTAGAGGTAAAATCTTTGATTTCAGCAGAGTCCAGTCAGATCAGCTCCTTGACGGTGCAGAATCTTCATCCAAGGGTACTGATCTCCACAAACGGCAAAGGTCGAAAGATCCAACAGAACGACATCAGTGGAAGGAGGTAGTAGAAACGAATGGACTTATGACCTCTAGCAGCCATAGACAAGATTCTGTCCTTATTCGCACAAGCGATCAGTTTGGTACAGCACCTGCTAATCTTGATGATCCCAAAGTTTTTTTGAAATCCCCGGCCTTAGCTGGTGGTTTTACTGTTGGGGTTGGCGATGGTCAGATAGGAGAACGTGGTAGCAGAAGTAAGAGTTCTCATAAGAGCAGAAGCTCGTGGACCAGAAGGAACCAAAACAAAAGAAGAGTCTCTTCAGCGGAACACTCTGAAAATCACCTCATCAGGGAGGATGCAGCTGGTAAACGCAAGGCAGATGAAGAAGGGGAAGTTTCCTCAAAAATGTCACGACACAACAAGGGTGGTTTGATGGTTCACCAGAAACCATCCACTCCTCAATGAGTGCGCTCAGTTGGAACTGTCGGGGTTTGAGGAGCAACCTGACAGTTCGACGCCTGGAGGAGATGTGTCGTGAGCATCTTCCGGATTTTTTGTTCCTCCTAGAGACTAAAAACTCTAGAGATCACGTTCTGAAACTCCGTAGTTCGCTGGGTTATGACCATTGCTACTTGGTGGATCCAGTTGGATTTAGTGGAGGTCTGGCGCTTTTTTGGAAAGAGAAGTATGAGGTCAAGATTCTTTCTGCTTCAGCGAGAATCATTGATGCTGAAGTTAAACTTGGAATGCAAGTTTTTTACATGTCCTTTGTATATGGTGATCCCATTCGTCAAAGGCGGGGATTGGTGTGGGAGGAGCTTACACTCCTTGGTTTGAATAGAAGTGGAGGGTGGTTTCTTACTGGAGATTTTAATGAATTAATGAATAACACAGAAAAGGTTGGAGGTCCTCCGCGGCAAGAAAGCTCTTTCTTTGAGTTCCGAGCGATGGCTAGAGATTGTCGACTTAAAGAAGTCCCAAGTTCAGGGAACCGACTCTCTTGGGGTGGAGTGAGGGAGATCTTGAATAATGGTCTTAAGGAGAAAGTATGGGTTCAATGCTGCTTGGATAGAGCTTTTGGCAACGCTGAATGGTTCAAACTTTTTCCTCACTCTCACACAGCGTATCTGGAAAAAACCGGGTCTGATCACAGACCTATTTTCACAAGTCTTGCTAATGCTGGCCAGAGGAGAACATGAAGATTCATGTTTGACAAGCGATGGTGCAAGAAACCTGAGGTGACAGAGGTAGTTCGACGAGGATGGTACAGCAATGCTGTCTCAGGTCAAGGCTCGGTCTCCGAAAGAATTAAAGCTTGTAGACAGGAGCTATGCAGATGGAAAAGGCATGCTAACGTGAACTCCAACACAAACATAAAGAGACTGAGGCGAGAACTTGAAATAGAGGAAAGCAAAAGATCTCCTAACCTTACCTCTCTCCCTTCTTTACGTCTGGAATTGGAGAAAGCTTATGATGAGGAAGAGACCTATTGGAAGCAAAAATGTAAGAATTCTTGGCTACAGGTTGGAGACAAGAATACAAAGATGTTTCATGGTTGGGTAGAATCGACGAGAATGAAAAACAAGGTTCACTCCCTCATTGATAATGCTGGGACTGAACACTTCACAGAAGATGCGATGGGAGAGGTGGCTGTCGCTTACTTTAAAGATATGTTTCATTCGAATGGGTATGCAGATGCAGCTGAACTACTTGACGGCATGATTCCTAGGGTCACTGAGCGCATGAACCGGAATCTCATCAAACCTATCTCTGATGCTGAAATCAAAAAAGCAGTCAAGGCCATAAAGAGTGACAGTACTCCTGGAGTCGACGACATGGCTGGGACTTTTTTTCAAAACTTCTGGAATATTGTGGGCACTCACGTCACTCAGGAGGTTCGAAGGTTCTTTGACTTCGGACAACTTCCATCTGACTGGAACTTCACTGAGCTCTGTCTGTTACCTAAAGTTCAGAACCCGAACCAGATGAAAGACTTGAGACCAATCAGCCTCTGCTCGGTGGTCTATAAAATTGTGTCTAAAGTGTTATGCGAACGTTTGAAGGTGGTTCTTCCCCACATTGTCTCGCCAACTCAAGGGGCTTTTGTTGAGGGAAGATTGATCTCTGATAACCTCTTGATCGCACACGAGATGGTGCATGCTCTGCGAACGAATCCATTGTGTAAATCAGATTTCATCGCCATCAAAATAGACATGTCCAAGGCTTATGACAGAGTGGAATGGGATTTCTTGGAAGCTCTGTTCCTTAAGCTAGGCTTCCACACGAAATGGGTGTCTTGGATCATGACTTGTGTCTGTTCTGTCTCTTACTCCGTCTTGCTCAACGGACAATCTTTTGGACACTTTAAGGCTAAACGAGGTATCAGACAGGGAGATCATCTATCCCCTTTTTTTTCATATTGTGTGCTGAGGCCTTAGTGCATACAATGAGCCAGGCAGAGCAAAGTGGATCGATCACAGGGATGAAAATTGCAGCAACCTGTCCATCGGTTCAGCACCTGCTTTTTGCTGATGATAGTTTCTTCCTGTGTCGTGCAACACTGACTGAATGTACCGAGTTCCTACGTCGACTGAAACTTTATGGAGATTCGTCGGGCCAAATGATCAATTTCCAAAAGTCGGTTGTTACCTATGGAGCGGGCATTGACCCAATGATGAAACGTCTCTTGGCGGAGCTTTTAAGTATTGATAAGGAAGGTGTTGATGGTAAATACCTTGGCCTTCCGGAGTGTTTCAGCGGCTCCAAACAACAACTGCTGGCCTTCATTGGAGAAAAGATGAGTAAGAGACTCAAAGGCTGGTTCGCTAAGAAGTTATCTTTTGGAGGCAAGAAAATTTGTTTGAAGTCTATAGCTATGGCTCTTCATGTCTATGCCATGTCATGTTTCAGATTAACAAAGCATCATTGTCAAAAATTGATGAGTGCAATGGCAAGTTTCTGGTGGGATGAGAATGATGAGAAGAAAAAGATTCATTGGGTTTCTTGGAAGAAGCTGTGTATCTCTAAAGAGAATGGTGGCATGGGGTTCCGGGACATTGAGGATTTCAATCAGGCTCTCCTAGCTAAGCAGGCGTGGAGAATACTTAACGATCCCAACAGCCTTATTTCACGTATCTATAAAGAAAGATATTTTGTAAGATCAAGTTTTCTGGAATGTGGTAAGAGCTATCGATCTTCTTATGCGTGGAGGAGTATAATGTTTGGGAGAGAGCTGCTCAGTCAAGGTCTAATCAGGTCTATTGGGAACGGTACATCCACTTATGTATGGTCTCAAAATTGGATCATGGACAACGGGCCAAGAAGACCTATCAACAAGCAAAGAGACACTGATGTGAACTTGCGGGTCGCAGCATTAATGGGGAGTGATGGGCAATGGGATGTGAATAAATTACAGCTTCTGTTTCCAGAAAATGAGGTCACCCGAATCCTTCAAATGCAGATTGGAGATGTTGTTGATAGGGATATATGGGCGTATACTCCACAAGGAGCGTATACGGTGAAGAGTGGTTATGTTCTAGCCTCGAAGATGAAAAAGGCTGAAGCTGTTCGTATAATGGAGTCAGCACCAGGTATTCTGGAACTTAAGAGACACATTTGGACAGTCCCAACGATTCCTAAGATACGGAACTTCCTATGGCGCGCTGTTTCTGGTGCCCTTGCAGTAACAGAGAGGTTGAACACTCGAGGTCTGGATCTTGACACAAGGTGCAAAGTCTGTAAGTCGGCGGTAGATACCATTGAGCATGTGCTTTTTAAATGTACGATGGCACAGGATGCGTCTCTCACTTTTGGAGTTACTGAATATGTATTGTAGGTCTCCAGCCCCTCCCTTCTCAAATGCATCTCTCACTTTTGGAGTTACTGAATATGTATCTGCAGAAGATGTCAGACGAGACAGTGCCAGTATTGCAGAGGCAAGCCATCCCATGGATTCTCTTGACGATCTGGAAAAACAGGAACATGCTCTTATAAGCAGAAACACAGGAATCTCTAATCATTCAAATCCAAAAACCGGTTGAAGAGGCAAGCCTATGGAAGGAGCTGAATACAATGCAACCAACGCCTACGACCGTAAACGGGTTGAATGAGGAAACGAAGAAATGGGATCCACCTCTTCCAGGTTATGTCAAATGCAACATCTACGCAAACTGGAGAAACGCAAAGCTCCATAGTGGAGTGTCTTTCATTGTTCGTGATCAGAGTGGTAATGTCCTCCATCATGCTAGAGATGCTAACACTTTCTCTCCGAACAGAGCGACTGCTGAGCTTCGATGTCTGGTATGGACCTTACAGAGTTTAAAGGATTTGGGTTATCAGGATGTTGTGATTGGTTCAGATTTTCGTGAGATCGTTGAAGCAATAAAGAAGCCCCTAGAATGGCCCTTGTTCAGAATGCTTCTTCAGAAGATTAACACTTTTTGTGGTATGTTCTGTTCGGTAGCTTTTGAGTTAGAGACGGTTTCTTCAAATCAGATAGCAAGAGAGATTGCAAATAGTGTTCTTCGAGATGGCCGTTTTCAATCTTACTTGGCCTTAGGAGGACCGGCGTGGCTTCACCAAAGGATTTTAAGGGATGCATTGTTGATTAGCTCATAGATCGTTTTCAAGGTTGAGCTTGCTGCTTTTTTCTTTTATTTTGGGTTTTTGTGGCTTTGTTATCCCCCTCGACTCTACTTTTCTAATGAAGAAGTTAAAAAAAAAAAGACTACTACCCTTTGGTTACACCCTAATTATTTCAACCATCGGGCCCGCTTTTGCCTGCATCTTGATGTGATTCAAGTTGGTTTATTAACAAATAATAAATAGTAATAAAAGATATATACCGAAGAGGAAAAATAAAATACGGAGTGAGAATGATATTGCATGGAGAGGCTGAGAGCAACTACGCATAATAGAAGAGCCACATTTTTGTTGTCCTCTTCTTTTGCTTTTTATCTCTCTTTTTTTGTTGTCTTTATATCAGATTTTTGCCATTCAAATTCGTCCTTCTTCAGTAGATAATAATAATAATAATAATAATAATAATAATAATAATAAGACCATGATCTAGTGGAAAACCTTCAAGAAATGAACTATTAAGACGGGTGATATATGTTGTTTTAAATAGTACTCTTGTTAATTATTGTTTTCAAATTCCTTTTGTTAAAATCCGTGAACTGTTAGATCTTGTGTTAAGAATTAGAGGTAATAAATCTAAATTACTCAAAGCCTTCGGGATATTTATTACAGAATTTTTCGTTCGTTTTTTTTTGTAAAAAAAAGTTAAACTCGGATCTATTAAAAACACAGACTTAACTCCCGGGTATGAGGTGTAATCCACGACAAGTCTTCTCCCAGGTATTCATACGGATGTAATTTCACAGCTGTGTGGCCAACATGAATCGGACCAGAGTTTCGTCATATTGGACCCGAAATCCATCAAATTAATCATCACTAGCCCAACTTATTTTGGTTAGAGATTAAATGAAGAATTATTAACCGGAAATAATGACTGGAATAGAATTAACATTTCAATTACGAAGAACAAGTTCACAAATATATTTATACGTAGCGCTATTTATTGTTCAATATTGAGATACTCATATGTTTTTTAAAGCAAAATAAACTATCAATTATCAAATGTCTTTTATGAATCTATACTATTATTTGAGAAATGAATTTGATTATTTATCATATTTTCCATGATTTTAGTTAATTTGCTTACTTGTCATTTTTTCCATGATTTTAAGATAAATCATTAGTTTAATTAATATTATTATTTAAAATTTTGCTTACTTATCATTTTTCCATGATTTTAGTTAATTTGTTTACATGTCATTTTTTCGATGATTTTAGAATAAATCATTAGTTTAATTAATATTATTATTTAATATTTTATTTTAAAATCTATATATTTATCATGATATTAAAAATAATTAATAAACATTAAACTATTCTACTGATATTTATATACTACTATTTAAAAAAATATTTTAATATATAATTATCATGATATTTAGGACATTTAATTAATAAATAGATATTAACAATTGATATTAACAATATCTACTGATAATATAATCATTACTTTTATCTTATATTAATTTATGATACTAATGATTAATATTATAGCCATTTCTTTGATTTTTATAGGAAATATTGATTAAATACAAATTTTATATATAAGTATTTTAATATATATGAATTAACCGGTTTCTTTGGTTTATTCGGTGTGATCGCTTAATATACTCAACCATATCCATATATTGCGGTTACTTAAAAATAACATCCATTCAGTTTACTCGGTACTACCAAATCAAGACCGTTTTCCCTATTTCGATTTGGTTCAGCTTTAAATGGTTCGGTTTTACCGGATTGAATACTCCTAAACTATTGTTATTTTATTAATGATTTATAGTTGTGATTTTTTTATAATCCTGTCCAGTACCACATGATTTCTTTTCGGTCCAAATACTACATGTATTTATTTTCAAATACAAATTTTCAAATATAATTACTACTATAGAAAAGATTTTGATCCAATAAAGCATAACTTAGTACATTGATTACCAATATGAATATTGAAGTTTTATAATTTATAATAATTTAAATTTTGTATCTAATTTAATTATTATTATTTTATAAAAATAAATATTAGAATTAAAAATTGTTACATATATAGATATATTAATCCGCACAAGATGAACTAGTTTTCTCAGTAAGAATAGAGTAACACGATTTTCTGTTTCTTGTATCAAGTTTAAATTTCTTTTCCATCTTTATTTTGTGGAATTTTTGTTTTTAGTATACATGTGATTGGAAAAATTTGAAAGATAATATTAGATGAGGAATAGTCCACTACATTAGTATTGTAGCATCTATCATCACAAATATTACAATTCTAAATATCGCCATGAGTTATCCTAAAATATAAAAAGAGTTTCAAAGGAAATGGGGTGTGTGACCTTTTTTTAAAGCAAAGGCTCAAGTTGTGTGAACTTTCCAAGTGGTTCTTAGATGGTGGAGGAGGTTGGAATTTGGAAACGTAACCAATTATGGGACTATTAATAATGCTTTTTTTTTTGAACTGGACTATTAATAATGTTTATTTCCTTTTACTTGATTTTTTGCATTTATAAAGAAACCCATAGTATATACATATATATATATGTATATTCATGAAGCATAAGCACGTCGCTCATATGTCAGTTATTTTACTATATTTCAAAACTATACACATAAATTAGGGAGTTTATCAAAACCAACCCATTTTTTCAAGTCAAATCCAAAATCAACTCCTTTTTTTGTCCATACTATTCATCAATAAAATTTTCATATTATCCCTATGTTTTTGAATTATTCACAAAATTGCCATTTTTATTTAATTTTTCATTAATTTCGAAATTAACAAAAAACCAAATACACCCTAACCATTTCTTCTTATTTACAAAAATGTCATCATCATCAATTTTTCCAACCACCATGAACCACCATTTTGAGCTCTAAAGCTCTAGAATTCAATTTTCAACCACTTTTTTCTCATTTTAACCCAAAAAACTTCATTTCCTCTCATCTTCTCTACATTTCCATCTAAAAAACTCTCATAACTTTCAATTTCACAATCACAAACTTCATATTTTCGAGTTTCTTCATTAGTGAATCGTCAAAGATGGTTCTTTTTGCTCATATTCGGAGTTTGGACGGTTGAAAAGGTTGAAAACGAGCTTTACAGAGGAAAAAGGTAACTATTTACATGCTTTTCGTTCTTTTTCAGATCTGTGTCGCGACGGTAGACTGTTTTGTATGTCTAGGCCTCCGTGTAGACTTACGATACAGTCTATTTGTCAACGCACGGGTTAGTTTTGCAATTGACCAAACAAAATTTTTTTCTAACGCAGACTTCCTTAGTAGTCTCCGTCTTTACCTTTGACAATAAAAATAAAACTTTCGGTAGACTTACTCAGACGTCTACCTAAAAGAGGTTAGTTTTTCATTTGACCAAACTTTTGACTTTTCAAAATAGACTTCAACGGAAGTCTACAAACTGTAGACTGCCAACGAAGTCTATAAAAGGTCAGGATTGCATTTGACCAAAACTTTGACTTCGTTGAATAGGTTAGTTTTGTGTTTGACCAAAAAGTTTAAAAAGCAATCAAAAATTTATTAAATTGTAGACTTCATATGTAGTCTTCTTATCTTAGAAAAAAATGTAGACTGCGTATAAAGTCTATCTTTTTATTTTGGTCAATTGCAAAACCAACCCGTCGGATTTGAGAGTAGACTTCACAAGAGGTCTACACCCACGTAGACATTCATTTCAATCTACTGATTGGAAGTCAAACTTGGTCAATTACAAAACTAACCTCTTTCAAAAAAATTCAAACATGTAGACTGCATATGAAGTCTAGTTCTAAAAGTCAAATCTTGGATGAATTCTGGTCAATTGCAAAAACTAACCTTTTTAAATTGTAGACTGAAATGAAAGTCTACATGTACAAAATCACAGCTTTTTTTAACTATAGAAAGCAACCCGTAAAATGGTCAATTGCAAAAACCAACCCAAAGCGTAGACCTATTTGACAGTCTACGTCTGTAAACTGAAACGAACGTCTACATCTTCAGAGACTGAATATTAAGTCTGCATAGAAAAATCTATAAAAATGTGAATTTGTGTATTATTCATTAAGTTTTTTCTAGTTTTATTTGTTTGAAAGTGTGTGTTAGTTAATCCTAATGGGTTTGAATGATTTTGAAAATAATTTTTTTTATAATGGTTCAGGTATAATTCATTTGATTTGACAATGTTGTTTAGCTAATAATTGTAGACGTATTTGTAAGTCTTCGTTTATAGTTTTATGAAACATGAAATATTTCTTTGCTTATTATGTAAACCTGTATTTTTTTGCAGGAAATGACTCAGATACCTATTGTATACGGAGAATGGGTGGTGAAAGGCTCTTTGTGGGAGTTTGTGGTCAATAATCGGAAAGGAGGGAGAATGTTTCTTGTGCCGGATGGTTGTACACATGGTGAACTTCATGAAATGGCACTAGAAGATTATGGTCTAGACAAGAAAATCGAGAAGGCGGAGCTAACATATTCCTTACCAGACGTCATTTTACAGCAAATGGCTCCGGATAATCCTCTTATGCATGTCACGAGTGATAGACAAGTGCGGAACTTGATCGAGTTGGCTAAGACACACTTTGTACGCCTTTGTGTATCAAGCCAGAGCCATGTAGAAGCTGGAGTTGATGATGATGCGGATGTGTCTGATGGTGATGATAGTAATTTTGCTGATGAAGATACTGATTCAGAGTGGGATGAAGATAGTAACGATGCTGATGATAATCAAGCAACTGCTGATGATGTTCAATCGATTGTTGCTGTTGATGTTGACGATGGTGTAAACTATAGTGATTACGGGAAAGTGAAAGATGAGGATTCTGACGAGGATGCAAATGAAACTCTTTATGATGGCTATAAAGCACAGTTCTCTGGTGGTGAAGGAAGATCGTTGTCCTTAAAGGACAATATATATGTCGGTCAGAGTTTTGCTAGTAAGGCTGAGCTTGTTTCAAAGCTGAAGTCGGTGGCTGTGGAATATAAATTTACATTCTCAGCATATAAGACAACGAAAACTCTGTATGTGGCTAAGTGTCGTGTTCAAGGATGTGGTTGGAAGCTTAGAGCGAGTGTGAAGCATGGGCCAAAGACATTTTGGGTGACAAAATATTCGAAAACTCATACATGTTCAGTGGCGGATCGAATGGCTCAACGGAAACATTTTACTCCGAAATATGTTGCAAGACTATTTATAGAACCGGTTGGGATTATGGATGGGCTTACACCGAAGCATATCAAAGACCCGATGAGGAACATTTTTGGGATGAAGCTAGATTACAACACTTCGTATAGAGCTTTGTTATCTGTGCAAGAGTTGGTGAGAGGAACAGCAGAAGATGGATATGAGAATCTGCCTTCTTATTTGCGTCAGATCGAGATATCGAATCCGGGAACTGTCACATGTCTTGTGAAAGATGGTGAAAACAGATTTAAGTATCTATTCCTATCTTTTGCAGCTTCGATAGCTGGTTTTAACTATCTTAGGAGGGTTATTGTGGTGGATGGGACTAATCTATGTGGAAAGTATGAAGGAGTTATGCTAGTTGCCGCTAGGAAGGTGGTTCTTTATAAGGAGAGAAGATGCTTTGAGTCTCACTTCACATCATAGTCGGGGAATCGAAAACTTGTTGGCTATTCGTGAAGAGTATGCAGATATGATGAATGTGGAGCGTATTGACGGTTGGCGATTTGTTGTGAGAGGAGGACATCGAGATTGTGTTGTTGACTTGGAACTTCGGAGGTGTCAATGTGGTGTGTTTGATATTGAGAAGATACCTTGTTCACATGCCATTGCAGCTGCAAAGGATGCAAATATTCATGTCACTACACTTGTATGCCCATCCTATTCAAAGAATTATCTTTATGCAGCATACGCGGCAAATATATATCCCAAAAGTAACGTTTTGGAAGCTCCCAACACTGATGACACATCACCTGCCAATGAAGAAGAAGCTCCCAACACTGATGACACAACACCTGCTAATGAAGAAGGAGCTGATAAGGCACGTAAATATCTTCCTCCAGAGGTCAAGCGTGGAAGGGGTAGGCAAAAGAAGTCGAGGTGGCAGTCTTGGCTAGAAATTTCCAGGATGAGGGGAAACCAATCGCGAAAACTGCACAAAGATTATAGTTGCTCCCAGTGCAAACTACCGGGTCACACTCGTCCTAACTGTCCAGGTTAAACCGGTGTTGTCTGTCTTATTGCTTTAGATGTTGTCTTATGTATTGTGTGGAACTTATTAGCTGTATTGTTGCTTTGGATGTTGTCTTATTGCTTTGCATGTTGTCTTATTGCTTTGGATGTTGTCTTATGTCTTATGTGTGGAACTTATCAGTTGTCTTATTGCTTTGGATGTTGTCTTATGTCTTATGTCTTAATGTGTTAGTCTTCTGTTACAGAACACAGACTTCTTTTGTAGTCTTCTTTTCCAGAACGCAGACTTCTTTTATAGTCTTCTTTTACTTACCGCAGACTTCTTTTGTAGTTTTTTTAAAAAGAAGACTAATACATAAGTCTCTGAGTTGTCTCGAAGTTGTATTTTTGGTCGAATATGAGCTAAAAAGGACTAATATACTGATAAAAAGATGATGCCTAGATAGTAGTCGAGTAGCAGACTTCTGTAAAAGTCTTCTGTAAAAGAAGACTAATACTTAAGTCTGCTGCAAGCAAATTACATAAGTTTGTTACAACCAAAAGTGTGCTACATCAGCCTGTTACTCACAGCACAATACAATAGTCTGGTACAAAAGCCTACTACATCAACCTACATATATCCGATGAGGAAAGTCACCAAAAAACTTCATACTTTCCCTCAATTCTACCCAAAGAAGTGGATTAACCTTAGTCATAGAGACCGAGATGCTTGTAATCACGTTTCTCTGTGCCGTTTATCC
Organism: Brassica napus; assembly: GCF_020379485.1. NCBI lineage: Eukaryota > Viridiplantae > Streptophyta > Magnoliopsida > Brassicales > Brassicaceae > Brassica > Brassica napus. The sequence goes on from NC_063446.1 coordinate 43,267,631, forward strand.
TGGTCTCATCAAATATCTCACTCGCCATCTGAGACCTGATTGTCTTGATCTTCTTATCACACAGCTCATGAGGTGGGAATGGCATGTCAAGTGCATGACATTCTATATACTTCAAGCAATACACTCCACAGTCACCACTTTGTTTGTTTTGTGGCACCCCAGATTCACGCTCATGTGTGAAATCAACTGTGTACAACTCCCTCTCCGCACCGGTAGATAACATACGCAGCATATACGGCAGCATGTGTGCAATAGGCTTCACGGCCTTAGCAATTTCTGCATCCGTAGCGTAAGCAAGATAACTATCCCAAATCACTATGCGTCTCCTCGGGATTGATATCCAGCAAGCTACCCAATGATCGTTCTTAACCAATAATGGCACATATATATCATCAATCTCCAGTGCCCATGTCTTATTTGATCTGTTATACGCTGGTTCCTCTCCTGTGTAGTAGTCTAAGGCGCCAGGAGGGAGTAGTTTACCTGAGCCGTCAGGATTGGCAGGAGAGGCCAGAAACTCTGAGTACTTTGCTGTCCACATTTGAGTAAATACAGCATCCAAAATGCAAAATCTGTCGGACCTAAACCATTCAGGGTGCTTTGTGTATCGGAGCCTTAAGAGATTAATGCCAGCATCCATGTGCTGCATTTACAACATTAGAGACTTCTACATCAGAGACATCTACATGCGAGAGAAGTCTACAAGAGAGAGAAGTCTACATACCGTGTCAATCGACCATTTTGTAGGAGTTAGTAGTATGTAGAACCAATGACTTGAAGAACCTTTGACCTTCTGTCGCCATTTGCTGTCAATAATCAAATTAAATAAATAAAACACTACAAAGTCGTAATATAAAGAGCAATTAATTTAGGAAATAGATGACTTACGGGTCAAGTTTCACCCAATCAAGAAGAGCAGAGAGCTTCTGGCGATCAGGATTAGCAAATGGGTTATATCCCTGGCCTTGCTTCGGCTGGTTAGGTATAATAACCTTTTCCGTGTTGTTTCCATCAAAAGGAGACTGCTGAGTTGCAGCAAGCCTACGTTGCCGCTCACTTTTAGCACGGGCCACAATGCGAGCAGCTCTCACTTTACCAACTTGTTTCAGTTTTTTCACAGAACCATATTCAATGCATGATTGTTCTTTATCTACTACAACAACACTTATGCCTCCATTCTCATTTTCACTCTCACTCTGCATTTGTTTTCAGTAGAAAGAACACATTAATAACAGCCACAAATATTATACAAACCAAAAGAGAACATTCAAATGCACACGTTTTTCCACAGTTCCAAATCCAAATGCAAACAAGTTATTTCTTTTTCACTGATTTTTTTCCTCTTTTCGGATTGAGTGGTTTGGGAGATGTTTTGGTACTAACCACAGTGGCTTGGGTGTCTCTAGCTTTGGCTCTTGTTGTCATTCCTTTGGGAGCTGTTTCCGCAGCTTTGCTTTCCTCGGCTCTGCTTTCCTCACCTTTGCTTTCCTCACCTTTGCTTTCATCGCTTTCATCACCTTTGCTTTCTTCAGCGCTGTCCTTCTTAGCTTTGTCTCCATCAGATTTGTTTGCCTCAGGTACATCAGTAGATGAATCAGCTTTGGTGTGGTCTTCCTTCCAACCTTCACGCACCATCTTCTCAACAGCTCCCACCTGAGTTGTAAGGCCCTCAATCATGCGGGATTGTGTCTTCAGAGTGTTCTCGCATCTGCTCTGCCCCTCAACCATATTAGAAGTCAGGCCAGTTAGCCAACGAACTATTTCTCCTTTCATGGTCTCCACATCCAGGCCAGGGGACTCACGAGCCTTCTTGCGTGATTCTGCATCAGACTGTGTGCGAGAAGGGGACACTGTCTTCAAGCTTCGCACCATCTGACCAGCTTCCGTCTTCATCGGAAGGATCTCCACCTTCACATTTGTCCACAGTTTTGTTCCGACGAGAGGCCAGTGACTTTGTTCCCATGCCCAGCCTGAAGAAAACACTGCCTTCACTATGTTATCAGCCTTCTCATCTTCCAGCTCACCATCCCAGCGAGGGAACATTTCAGAGTAATCCTTCATAGTAAAGTTCTTAGTCCTAGTCTGCAGAAGATAAAACTATTAAGTTAGTATAAAACCACTTTATATCAAATTAATGCATATATAAACATAAGAAGCATACCTGTTTCAGCATATTCTCCTGGAGCCTTCTCTTGCCTTTGCCACCTAAGAAGGCAAGTAGAGGTGGGGTCGGAGAACCTTCTATAGGGTGACCAAACCCAGCTCCAAATTCAGGGAGACAACAGTAGACCCAGACTTGAAGAACCTGAACAAAGCCTTCAATAGCATACGTCTTTGTCAAGTCTACACCCTTCACCGACTCCATCAAGAATTTAAAGGCTACTCTTCCCCACGGATAATCTTCAAAAGCATCTAGATCCATCACTAACCTAGTCAGGCTAGCCCGTGTGGGTGGCGAGGTTCTTGCTGCTTCGATGAAGCCAGCGTAGATGGCTAGATACCCTAAACGCAGCCGATCATCTCGAGACCATGTTCTGCACATCTGACACGCTGTAGTTAATTCATCAATACTTGGCCCCCGGTCGAAATTCACTCCCATCTGCGCCCAAAATGCTTTCATGTCAGTCGTTACCTCAACCAACGGATTCTCGAGATTCTTCACATACTCGCAGTTCAGGCCAGTTATCTCTTCAAATTCATGCAGAGAAAACCTCAATGGTTCAACACCTACGAGACTCCACAACTCAAACTTCTTCTTGCAGTTAAGCTGAAAATACAGTATATAGTGCACCAGCCTTGAAGCCCATCCAAACTTCATTTCGTGGAACTTTAAGAACACTCCTACTCTCGAGTTCTTGAGCTCCTCCCATTCATCTGCCTCGAGTGCTTCTTTAAGAGCAGGGAAGAGCTTGCTGTCATCGCTGTAGTAGGCAATGCTTTTATTCGGAAAAGGTTCCTGGCCTACACTATACAGCCTCTGTGTGAAATCAAGTTTATCCATTTTGAAACCTGCAACAAAAAAGCACAAACAAAAAAAATTACACAAGAGAAGTCTACAAACGAATAAAAGAAGTCTACACGAGAAGTCTACAATTCAAAATGAATTCTATACGAGAAGTCTACAATTCAAAATGAAGTCTACACGAGAAGTCTACAATGCAAAATGAAGTCTACCCGAGAAGTCTATAAATCAAAATGAAGTCTACACGAGAATTCTACCATTCAAACTAAATTAATAACCCAAACTCTATCATAAATCGAGAATACGAAACCATCTAACCAAACTAAATTTGTCATCCTTCAACAGAAGCCAAAAACAGTATACAACAATTCAAAAAGATGTCTACATATCAACAATGATGTCTACCTTAAAGTAGACTGACTGGAAGCAGAAAATGGATTAGAGAAGAAACTAATAGGTTAGTTAACAAACTAAGACAGAGGTTACATGAATATAAGTCAACTAGTTAGGTTATTAGTTAAACGAGAGAAGACATAGAGAGATGAAGTACCGTTCGTTCCCTGGAAAGATGAAACACAGTCTGTTTGCTCGCTAGAGTAGAAGCCGTGAGACTGACAGGAAGCAGAGATTTGGACGATAAGCACCGTTCGCTAGAAGTCGCCGGCTCATATCTGAAAAAGAAAAAGGTAAAGGTGGTTACTTTTAGCAACGGAGCGGACGAAGCCGAAGACAAGCCGGAGACATTTAACTTACCTGAGCGACGGAGTGGACAACGACTAGTTTAAGCGGCGGAAACGGTGTGGCTAGAGTTCGCCGGAAATCTCCTCGAAAATCGCATGAGAGAGAGAACGGCGGGGATTAAGGTTTTTTTACCCCAAAAAAGCTTAACAAATCGTATTTATATTCTCGGTAACTTTTCTGGTTAGGTTAAAAGAGGTTTGGTTTAAATTCGATTTGGTTAATATTATATTGATTAAATCCGGTTAGGTTAAATTTGATGTGTGGACTTCTTTGTAAGTCTACAACGATTTTTTTCTTTCCCTTTATTATTTGCGAAAATAAAAAAAATAACTTACTAAATTTGTTTATTTATTTTTAATATTTATAATATATGATTTAACATTCTTATTCATAAATATGTAAATTTAATTTAAAATAGATTTTATGTAAACACCAATAAAATAGACTGAAAAAGACGTCTCCAGCTAATTAGACTTTTTTGTAGGTCTACGAAACCCTAAACCACAAATCTCAAACCCTAAATGTTTTGCTTGATAATCAAAAAGTCTCAATTATACAAAATATAAACTACTAAACATTAAGTTAATAAAACAAAAAAAAAACAAAATCTAAAATCTAACCCTATGAAATCAACCACTAAAAGACATAACATGTTAGAACCTTTTGTTTCTAAACTATGAACATTGTCTACCACATGATAACCAAATTAGTATATATTCTTGAAAATTGTTCAATTATATGAAATTTTAATCTATTTAGTTCATATTATCCATTATATTGATGATTAGTTAAAAATATCACTATAATTACTTTTATACATTTTCAAAATTAAATTTTTTTGATCAAATTAGAGTGTAGACTACAAACTAAGTCTGTAAGGTAGACTTTTTAGAAAGTCTAAACATTTGTAGACTTCGTTTTTTACGTGTAGACTTCCAAAGGATGGAAACGTAAAATACATTTCTGTTTTTTTGTTTGGTCATAAGGGTTAAATAGTATTTTTCACTACCCCTTTAGGTTGGTTTTGCATTTGACTGAAAGTGGGATACACTTTTAGGTTTGACTTTAATATTTGGGTTGGTTTTAGTAAATGTACCCATAAATTATGTAGAATTGCGAAAACGACAAGAAACTAGAAAAGCCACACCATAAATTATACAGTAAACTATTGAAATCAAAATAAATCTGGACTAAATCAAGTGCATTAGTTATTAGTTGAGGTTTGTAATTTTAATGGGTAGGGCGTAATTAAATTCGTATATATCTCCTATTCGTAATACATTAAATACATATATGTGATGATCGCAAATGTTTAAATAGCAGGAACAAACTAAGCTAAACTTTTGTAAAAAAAAAAAAAAAAAACTAAGCTAAACTTAGCTGTGAAATTTGACTCGAGTCTGGTGAACGTAAGAACTTATTAAATTAGATGGTTTAAAAAAACCGCCGAAAAAAATAAATAATCATTTGTTTTAACTTTGTTCGGTCTAATCATTTGTTTTAAGATTTAAATTATTCTCTAAATTAATCTAAACGAAGAACAGTATTTATACAGCCACGGTAGAACTATGACCAATTATTGTGTGACGTGGGAAGATTCCATGCACGCAGGATAATTAGAAATAACATAATCGTGTATATATATATTTCTCCTAAAAATCATATGTATAAAAATCTATATGAAGATTCCAAGCGGTGGTAGCGTAGTGGCAATCTCTTGGGATTTGGTGTGTATTCACATCAACAATGAGTTCGATTCCCCCCTAAACTAAATTACCATCACTTGGTCACTCTGGACTTGGATTTCGGCTCAAGTGGTTTACATGGTGGATCGTACCAGATGATCGGTTCACCCACAGGCATTAGTCGGAAGGTATTCTAAACTCGAATCAGGCAGTGTGGTAACTAGTCCACTCTATAGCACTAAGTGTGTTCCTCCCGAAGCCGACCGGATCAGCTGATAGTGTGTATAAAAATAAAAAAAAAAGATTCCGTGCAAATGCACGTAGGATAATTAATTAGAAATAACATAATCTAGTATTTGAGGTTTATAGACTTTTTAAATAATTTATCATCGAAAATTAAATTTATAACCAAAAGTGATCATGGTGGACCCAACTTTAGATTTTAGAGGTGTCATAATTTTATTAAAAACAGTAAAAAATAGCACAACATGGAATCGAGCCGAGGGTAGGAGGTCAAATGAGAATAATGCTAAACTAAATAATTTAGGAAATCTTCTGTCCAAAAAAATGAAAACAGCTAAGAATTAAATTTAAGATCTGTCAGCTGACCCACTGTTGGTCCGTCTCTGCCTTGCATCTGATATGTATGTTATCCCGGCTGGTTATCCAACCATTTAGACCTTAGTCACTCCTGATCTCTCGGCTGTTGTGGATCTAGTGCTCATAGATCCTGCTCCTCTTTCTCATCAGGATATTATTCCGTGTATATGTATCTTCTTATGTGGTCGAACCAGTTTTAGTTTCCTCTAGTCATGTATTCCTATTTGTGGTTCATCGTCTGCGATCTCTCATTCTCTGCTCTGGAGATACCAGTATCTCTTGGTACTGCTAGAAGATGCAAGATGTCTACCTTGAAATAGTCGTTGACGTAGTTGCTAACGCAGACGACGTGTTGAATGATGAAGACTATGTGGATGCAAGGTGCTGAGCTGGAGTAGTGTAGATTTGGAGAACAAATGTGTATCTTGGAAAAAAAAAAGAGGAATAAACTTGAAGATCGAACCAGTTTATGACTTAAGCGAAGAGGAATAAGTTCATTCCAAGAAAAAAAAGTTGCACTTATTGATATGGAAGATGTTCATATTCATGGGTTCCTTGGACAAGGGTTTTGGGAACGCGAAGTATAACTATAAAATAATTAAGGGGTTGTCTGTATCGAGACATAAACATAGAAACTGATTTTATACAGAGAGAAGCTCTTGAGTGTGTTCTTGGTCGTGCCAAAACAGTTGCTGAAGTACTTGACAGAGAAGAGAAATAAGCGGTGTAGCTTAGGAATCTTTCTGTAGCATGTGTTATGGTGTTAACACCAGAGGTGTAAAAGATGAATTAAGCAGATCTTGTAATAGGTTGTTTAAGGAGATTCTAATAAATCATAGGTGTTTAATTGTATTTTTTTTGTCTCTCGGTTTACCTTCTCTAGTACCATTATGGTATCATCTTTGCACTTATAATTGGTATCAGAGGAGGACACCTAAGTGGTACAAATTATCGATTTAAGGATTTAGGTTGGGAAAAAATGATTTGGAGGTTTAATAATAATATCTATTAATATTTATTCAAGTTAACAAAATTGTAAGTGGTTTAGTAGTTTGAGTTTACAATGGGTGTAGTTTTGGTCACATGTTTGATTCCTTTCAAATACAACTTTAAAAAAATTCAAAACGACATTGTTTGGAATCAACAGAGATTAGCTAGAGACGGCGATTAACTTCGTCTAATCAATTTGTTATCCGAGTTAATATTGTTTTTAATTTGGTTTGATCAAATTAAGTTGAGATTTAAAATGGTTATTAAAGCTAAGTTAGTGCTTTAAATGGTCTAGAGAATTCGTGTTTTTTTCAACCAAATTTGAATTTTAGTGAATTAAATGAGAATTTTCCGTAAAAGATTAGACTTGGTGGAGAGGAATTTATAAATATATACTGTTTCTATTTATTCAAAAATTAGATCCGGCAGAAAGAAGAATACAAATGCTAGCTCATATATCATGTATACTGTGATATTTTGTTGTTCTAATCAACGGTGATACTTATAAAAAAAAAAAAAATCAAAAATCAAAAATCAACGGTGATACTGTTTTATTTTGCATGTTTTCTATTTTGTGAAGCATATGTGATTTCAAAACTAAGTTATAATTTTCTGATTTTGAGTACATAAAATAGTATTGTTGAATTAATAAATATTGTTTAATATATTCATTTATTTCCGTCACAAATCCAAGTTTTATTTTAGGTAAATAATATAGTATTATAGTACGATGTTTAGTTTATTAATCAGCTTTAACCTACTAGAAACACCATCTCACGGTATTTTTAATAGAGTTAATTGCTTGGTTCTTCTTACTTTTAATCAGCTTTTATCTTCTAATTTTGATTTACTCTAACATTTTTTATACTATAATATTTTGTTGTTCTGATTAGTTATAATAATAGATTTTGCATGCTTTCTTTATATTTTATTGATTGTTAACGTTAAAGTATAAATAAGACATGTTAATTGACACATCATAAAAAGCTAAGCTGTATATTCGCACGGTTTCAGGGATTCACGTTGCGTTTAACACACGGTCACGCATGAAGAGAAAGAATCTCATAAAGTTTTGTGACAAATTGCTAGATCTCCCAAACCGATTCTTACAAAGACATTTTATTAGTTTTTTTCTTATATAATGAGTATCCTTCTTCTTCTTCTTCTTCTTCTTCTTCTTCTTCTTCTTCTTCTTTTTCTTTTGTCAAATAATGAGTATCCTTCTAATTCATCTATATTCTAGTGATAGAAAAAATGTGTAACTTATAACCTTAGAAATTTATAAATACATAATGTATCTATTTATAGATTTAAAAATAAAGGCACATAACTTTTTTGAAATATTATTTTCCGCTACATGTAAAAAGGTTTTTGAAATAATGTTTCCCATTTGTAATTACTAGGATAGGTTTAGTTAGTAACACTATGAATTCACATGAGCTTAAAAATAAAAAAAGTAATTATTATAAAACTGTTATAAATCATATTGTGGATGTCCATAACCAGCCCGGTCCATAATTGGCTCATACCTAGAGAGAGAGACGGCCGCGCCCTAGAGAGAGAGAGAGCCGGTGGCTGGAGAGAGAGAAACCCTAGTTTCCCTTTTTCTTATTAGTTTATGATTTCTTTCCATATTTGTATTTTCTTTCTCTAGTCTTTTCATTATTCTATGACGGTGTAATTCCCTATATATAAAGAGCTCCTTATGTTTATGAATAGTATATAACATACATATTCTATTCTCTAGTTTTACAACACATTATCAGCACGATTACGCTCTAAACCCTAAGCTAAACTCCGAACCCTAAAACCCTAATCTCATCCCGGCGATAAACCCTAAACCCGACGACGAACCCTAATCTAATCGAGAACCTAAAACTCCATACTCAAGGCGTTCCCGATCTCAGCACACGACCTCAGTCCGTTCCTCAGCTCGCGACTTCAGCCTGTTCGCGAGACACGATCTCAGCCTGCTCGACGTGACCCGATACCGTTCGATAGCCAGCACGTTCACGACCCGATAGCTGCTTGCTCCCGTTCGCGACTCGTCTCAGCTTCAATCCGTTCGCGACATACAGCAACCCGTTCGCGACCCGACAGCAACGATCGGCTCGCGTTCTTCTCTATTCGGTGGTCCATTCAACCCGACTTGAGGTTTAGGTAAAACTAAAACCTAAGAAACCAAACCCTAAGGCAATAGATCCAATCCCTAATAACCTAAATTGAATCTTATTGCTTGATTAAAATCGAAACCCTAATTCCCTAAAGCCTAGCCGCATGCATACCATGCAAACCCTAATCGAAATTTGATTTGATTGTTTATGTGATTGAATGTTTTGAATCTGATTATCATCACATAGAACCGATTGCTAGGATTGATTAATCTCATACTTGAATTTGGTTGATTGAATTGATGAACTAATTGAATGTTATCTTGCGATAGAAATCGCCTAAGTTGATTAGTTCTCATATTGTTTAAAACTTGAAACTGACCGGCTTGTTCATATTGAAACCCTAATTGCATTAATTTCAATTAATATGATCGTTAGGTTGATAGTAACTAAACCCCTTGATGCATTGCTTGATTGTTTTATTGAGGTTTCATGATCACTTAGAATCGTTCTTGCTAAAGATGAATAACCGATTGCATTAAGATCATATAGAAACCGATTGTTAAGATTGTTCATACTCTTGGCCGTGCGGCTTGTCTTGCATTATGCATGTTCGGATTGTTTGGCCGTGCGGCTTGTTAGCATATCATGCATGCATAATCGTATGAACTAAATGCATCATATTTGTTTGGTCGTGTGACCAATTTGCATTATATATCTAATTGTCTTGTATGCATTATAAGAACATTATAAATCCTAAGAATGAAATATATGATTTCAGATCTCGAAAATCAACAACTTGGGTTTTGCTGCCCTAAATCTCTCTAGAGATAATTACTTGCAATGGGCACTTGATGCTATGATCATCCTAAAATCCAAGGGACTCGGTGAATGTATCACCGAAGGCAATAATGCAAGTGAGAAAGACAGATATGAAGCTATATTAATTATACGCCATCATCGTATTGAGAGCCTCAAAGATCAGTATTTGACTATTGAGAATCCTCTAGACCTTTGGACAGAGTTGAAAACGAGATATGATCACCAGAGAGCGGTGTTATTATGATTGAAGGAATCTCAGAATCCAGGACATCAAGTCCGTGGACGAGTATAACTCGGCCCTGTTTAAGATAGTTTCTAAATTGAAACTGTGTGGTGAGGATATAACGGATAAGGATATGCTTGAGAAAACCTTTTCCACCTTCCACACAAGCAATGTGTTGTTACAACAACAGTACCGAGAGAAGGGCTTCACAACTTATGCTAATCTGATCTCTTGTCTCTTGCTCGATGAGCAGAACAATGAACTGTTGATGAGAAACAGTGAATCGAGACCTCCTGGAACAAACCCATTACCTGAGGCACATGCGGCCGTAGAGGATAAGAAAGAGTCGAACCATGTCCAGAGTGGTAGCCAACACGGCCGTGGTCGGGGAAAACGGCATGGACATGGTGGTCGAGGCCGAAACTTGTTTGGTCGAGGCCGAGGCAACTCATATGGCCGTGGCCAAGGAAACTGAAAGACCATGTATTTTATCCACTTTCAGCCATGGTCTATAAGTGTTTTAATATATATTTACTACTATATAGAGTCTATTTAGAGTATTTACAGGTTCAGGTACGTTCTGGAGAAATATGGTGATTTTGGAGCCTTTTGAGTGCAGACAGCACAGACGTGTCAGATGTCTAGCTATGGATGGAGACTTTCCGACCGTTAGATGGAGCTCATCTTTTGACACAAGATAAAGCTTTGGGTTATCTTTCCAATGCCACCGGTTTGAAGTCAATCAGCATCGTGCAGCAGACGTTATGCCCGTTTTATTGAGGAGTGGTCAGTCTGCCTCGCGAGAATAAGCTGTCGAGAAGAGGAACGTATGTCGATCGATGCAGAACTCTTGACATCGATCAATATGGATGCCAGAACGTGGGCCAAGAATATTTCAAGACCGTTTGAAGCCCAGAAGTCACACCAAGTTACCAAAATACCCTTGGACGACCAGAAACCCTATTTATATATTTTTAAGCCATTGTTGACGGCAACAAGCTTTCTATTATCCTATTCTATAGTTTTCTCTTAGGTTTGGAGAGAAGATCAATTCTCCTTCAGAGATTGATTGGAACTCCATTGGTTTTACCATTGATTTATTTATTATATTATTCAAACTATGATTTGTGTTATTGCTTGCATGTCTGAGTAATTCATCTTGTTAGGTTTAGGGATTTCATGAGCTTAATGTCAAACTGATAATCAATTAGGATTGCTAGATTATCTATAGATCTCAACTCCAGGGTGATTTGTAATACTAGGATCTGGAATAGTTAGAATAGCACTACAGTGTGACTAATTGTTTGAACCTAAAAAGTGCAATCAATTAACGGATCCCGAACCCTGCTGGATTAGATACCTAGGCGCATACGAGAGTTGGTCTAGGAATCTAGTTGAACATAATCGATCAGATCGATAACGCTTGCCTAAGGCAGCATCGATCGACGCTTATACCAAAGCATCGATCGACGCTCAAACCATAGCATTGATCGATGCTCGATCAGTGTTGACATGCGAATGCTGAAACACTGAACTTAGTCAATAGATTAGACTCACAGCGAGAGCTGGCTGTCTTTTATATTAGATATCAAGTTCTAGAATTAATCTATAAACCATTAGCATCCTTGAATTGTAGTTTTGAATCTCTTGATTAATAAATCCCTAGGTCTAGTTATTTCTCCTAATTGTTTACAACCTCAATCAACCAATCGAACAAATACTTTGTTCACCTTGCTTTGCAATAATTATTTACTACTTTATAAACTATTAGCCTAGCTTAATCATATAACTATTAGATCTAATTGGTTCCCTAGCTCCCTGTGAATTCGAAAGTTCTATGTCTGTTGGCAGCTCGTATTGGTGTCGACCGACACCAACGACTGAGCATCGATCGACACCATCAGACAAGCAACGATCGACACCACTTTTGGGATCGGACAAGATTGTTCGAATTCAGAGCCACTCCGACTTCGCCGCTCGACACCCACATCCTCCCACCCGAGCTCGAGTTAAATTAAAGGAAGTCGATCGACAACAACATGAGCGCATCGATCGACAACAACAAGAAAGAATCGATCGACAACAACATTGTTGCATCGATCGACGAAAGCAGCCGAGTACTGATCATCCATCCACGGCATATCAAGTGCGTTTACCAGATCTTGATGCACACCCCTTGAATGCCACTATAAATCCATCTCAGACATTAGTTTTCTTAGAGACAACAGAGAAGATAAGTCAGCAATCTGCAGAAGCACCAGAGCAAGAGCAATCAACACTAGCTGAAACTTCTCTCGTTGAGATCGATCAACGCCAATGGGATGGATACGAACCTTCGATGGAACAGCAGGAAACAAAAGAAGGAGTTCAAAGTGAGAAAAGAGTCACATCTAGGAAAGTCTTTATTCCCAAATACCTCAGGAGAGAAGTTAACAAAGTGGAACTTGATGGATTTCACAAGAGGGTGAAGAGAGTTCCTAAGGATATGTCTTTCGAGGATGCATATTATAAGTACAGACTTGGTAATTTCTTCAGAGAGAGCAGATAGACGGATAAGGACATTGAGATGTTATTCAACAAGGTCCGGCGTAAGCCTAAGAGGACTCTGAAGAAGGAACAAGATCCTGGAAAGTTCTTGATTCCATGCTGTATACGCGATACTGGATCTGCAGTAAGTATCATGGCTATAGACAGTGCTGATTTATTAGGATTGAAGATGGAGCCTTCTCAAGATAGTTTCACTTCCGTGGATAACTCCAAGGCAAACTCAGCACGCATGATCAAGAATGTCAAGGTAGAGATAGGAGACTGCAGTATCCATGTGGACTTTCACGTCGTGAAGAGCAAATCTGGCCAGATATCTTCTCTTCTTTTTGGAAGAGCCTTCATGGCTACAGTGGGAGCAGTTTGTGATCTTAAGAAGAATAGGATGTGCTTGACTAATTTTGATGAAACTGTCTTCTATGATCCCATGGAGAAGAAAAAAGGTAAGAATTTTATTTCATGCATAGAGATGTTTGAAGATCCAAGACCTACAGCTGATTTCATTCGCGAGCCCGCAATACCAGAATCAGCGTCGGTCGACATTAGAGTTACAGAATCGGTCGACTTCCAGTCCTCAGAATCGATCGGCAATAAGCCTTCAGAATCGGACGACTCTCAGTCTTCAGAATCGATCGACACGAAGCTTTCAGCATCGGTCGATACCCTCCGACTTTCAGAACAGCCCGAGACTGAAAAGTCTAAATCTGGGGAAAGGAACAAGAATAGAAAGAAGAAAAAGAAAAGGAATGCAGATGCAGATTCCCTATCAGAAGTTCCTTTGCAATGTCAAGAGAGTAGTCTTGAGTATAGAGTGCGCTGCAGAGGAGGTTCTGAATCCTTTACCAAGGTCAGAGTGCTATGTGATCCAGAACTGAGAGACAGAGGGGAAGCTTCTGCAAGAGCTTTTATCAACTGCATCAACAAGATGAGAAAAAGAGACACTGAGACTTTTTCTGGAGCAAGTTCACATGCCCATCAAGACTAAATCAGATCTCCAAAAGTCAAGCTAATGACTGAAAATAAGCGATGAGTGGGAGGCAACCCACTATTAGGTAATTTTTTTCCGTTTAGTTTAGATTGTTACTGATTAAAGTTTTTAATTATTGCAGGTCAAAAAAAACCGAGGAAGATGAGTTTGCACGAGGATCGACGATGGCCGCACAACATCGATCGACAGAGCATCACTAGCATCGATCGATAGCCACTTAACTGTGTCGATCGACAGAGCTTCAACAATATTTGTCGCCACTTAACTGTGTTGGTCAACACTCACATCAAAGTCGGGTATACCGTTTTTCTTGTTAAATATTGTCCTTATGATTTATTTCTCCACCAATCTTAGACTGTATAACACTAGAGATAGTGTTGTTTAAGTCTGGGGGAGGTTCAACTAATATTGTGTTTTAGATTAAAAAAAAAAAAAAAGATAGATCCGAGTATACGATTCCTTAGCACTTCGACCGATGAGACCAGCTCGATATCGATCGACAACACTTCAGATCCAACGATCGATTGTCACTTCATTGTGTCGATCGACACTGACATCAGCGAGCAGGTTATCGTTTTTACTTGTTAAATTGTGTTTTTATGTTTATGTTATTACTATAACTCCGACTAGATATACACTAGGGACAATGTAGTTTAAGTCTGGGGGGATGTTTACTGATATTAGTGTGTTCATGAATTTTATCAAAATGTTTTCAAAAGAGTTTTATTGAGTCAAGATGGGGATAATGAACTAATTAGATTTTTGCTTGTTATCTAACCACTCTTTAGCACCATTCTAGATTTACTGATTGCAGATAGTACTAAAGATACTAAAGTGGATCAACCTGTCAACTATTCACACTTGCTGAGATTGTTTGAAGGAACCAAAGCTGATCTCCAACACTAAACCTGACACAACTGCTTGTCTTGGGGCTTGGTATACATGGGATCGGATTCTTCAAACAAGTCTGGAAGGTAAAGCCTTGTGTAGATTTATCACATTTTCTCTCTCTATTTTGACCCTAGATTTATAGGTAAAGATATATATTTCCAAAAAAAAAAAAGTAAAAAAAAGAAAGAAAAATATAAATTATATATATATAGGTGTTAGTTAGGTGGAATCCGAACAGGACTTAGTGACTACAACCATTAAGGCTTGCTTCATAAGGATTCCAACTAAAAGAATTCGAACGGGACTTGGTGGCGGCAATCATCAAGGTTTGATTCATATGAATTCTTGGATATAGGTCAAAAAGAAGTGAACAGGACTTGGTGGCAACCACCGTTAAGGCTTGATTCATGGAAGTCTGTCCAATCTTTGTCAACAATCTTGCAATATAAGCAGCCTTTGACTAAAAAGAGAAATTAGGAGAGAGAAAAGATATGAACTAACTTTTATCTGCAGATCCAGATACTTGTTTGAAAATCCTTGGATCCTGTGATCGATACTCCCAAGGTAAAGCATGCACTTTTATTTATGTTTAAGAAATGAGGTTGGTAGAGGAGAATGTCAGACAAGATTTGCTAAGTTGGTGGCTAGGTGAATTTGGTTGCTAAGCTAGGATATGGTATAATGTGCTTTTGTGATTAGGAATTTTTAGATGTGGATTACAATATCGTAGAGGTGATGATTCTAAGTTTTAAATTATGTGAGTCCCTGATGTTTTCAAATCGCTTTCATAAGACTGCCCTGTGTGTTTTGCTTGAGGACAAGAAAAATGATAAGTCTGGGGTAGTTGATAGACCATGTATTTTACCCACTTTCAGCCATGGTCTATAAGTGTTTTAATATATATTTACTACTATACAGAGTCTATTTAGAGTATTTACAGGTTCAGGTACGTTCTGGAGAAATATGAAGATTTTGGAGCCTTTTGAGTGCAGAGCAGCACATACGTGTCAGTGGCCTAGCTATGGATGAAGACCTTCCGACCATTAGATGGATCTCATCTTTTGACAAAAGATATAGCATTGAGTTAGATTTCCAATGCCACCGGTTTGAGGTCAATCAGCATCACGTAGCAGAAGTTATACTCGTTTTACTGAGGAATGGTCAGTCTGCCTCGCGAGAGGAAGCAGTCGAGAAGAGGAACATATGTCGATCGATGCAGAACTCTTGACATCGATTGATATGGACGCCAGAACGTGGACCAAGCATATTTCAAGACCGTTTGAAGCCCATAAGCTACACCAAGTTACCGAAATACCCTTAGACGACCAGAAACCCTATTTATGTATTTCTAAGCCATTGTTGATGACAACAAGCTTTCTATTATCCTATTCTATATTTTTCTCTTAGGTTTGGAGAGAAGATCAATTCTCCTTCAAAGATTGATTGGAACTCCATTGGTTTTATCATTGATTTATTTATTATATTATTCAAACTATGATTTGTGTTATTGCTTGCATGTCTGAGTAATTCATCTTGTTAGGTTTAGGGATTTCATGAGCTTAATGTCAAACTGATAATCAATTAGGATTGCTAGATTATCTATAGATCTCTACACCAAGGTGATTTGTAATACTAGGATCTGGAATAGTTAGAATAGCACGACAGTGTGACTAATTGTTTGAACCTAGAATCATAGGATAGTTGAGAGGCACGAAAGTGCAATCAATTAACGGATCCCGAACTCTGCTGGATTAGATACCTAGGCGCGTACGAGAGTTGGTCTTGGAATCTAGTTGAACATAATCGATCAGATCGATAACGCTTGCCTAAGGCAGCATCGATCAATGCTTATACCAAAGCACCGATCGACGCTCAAACCATAGCATCGATCGATGCTCGATCAGTGTTGACATGTGAATGCTGAAACACTGAACTTAGTCAATAGATTAGACTCACAGCGAGAGCTGGCTGTCTTTTATATTAGATATCGAGTTCTAGAATTAATCTATAAACCATTAGCATCCTTGAATTGTAGTTTTGAATCTCTTGATTGATAAATCCCTAGGTCTAGCTATTTCTCCTAATTGTTTACAACCTCAATCAACCAATCTAACAAATACTTTGTTCACCTTGCTTTGCAATAATTATTTACTACTTTATAAACAATTAGCCTAGCTTAATCATATAACTATTAGATTTAATTGGTTCCCTAGCTCCCTGTGAATTCGATCCCTAAGTACTACAACTCGACCTCGTATTTGAGAGAGTATAAATCACTCCTTAGGGTAATTTGAGTGGTATCAGAAACTCTTATGGAGGTCGTGGTCATGGCCGAGGCCGTGGTACATCATTTAAACCACAAAACTCGACCAAATCCGTGTGCCATAGATGTGGTAAGGATAATCATTGGGCTAAGACATGTAGGACTCCCAAACATCTCGTTGACCTCTACCAAGAGAGTTTGAAAGGGAAGAATCCTGAAGCTCATATGACTTATCAAGATGGTGAATATGATTTCAATCATGAACAAGACGATCTCATGGAGTATGAAACGTCTGATTGTTTAAAAGAATGAAGTTGAATTCGACATCTATGTTTTTGTGTTCTTTGCTTTGTGTTTTCTATGTTTTGATTGCTTTGAACTTATTTTATTAATGAATGAAAGTTTTTGATATAAAAGTCTCTAAAGTCTCATAGAGGGCTACGGCCAGGCTAATATCATGTTGCCTAAGGGTATGCATCTAGAGATATCTGATGCATTGTATTCACCCAGCTCTAAGAGAAGCCTATTGAGCTTTAAAGACATTCGAATGAATGGCTTTCATATTGAGACTAAGGGCGAAAGAAACAAAGAGTTCCTTCAGATCATAGAGATCAGCCAAGGCTATAAGAAAGTCCTGGAGTCTATACATGCGCTCTCTACTGGCCTTTTACTATGCTAAGGTCGGAATGATAGAGACCAATGCTGGTGAGTTCACGTCCCAAGCGTTTAATGATTACTGTATGTCCATGGGGGTAAGTGTGGAACACTCCGTGGCATATGTACATACACAGAACGGCTTGGCCGAATCATTCATAAAACGAATTCAGCTAATAGCTAGACCATTGCTTATGAGGTCTAAGCTTCCGGCCACAGCTTGGGGACACGAGGCCGAACTGATTCGTATAAGACCGTCTAGTGAACATAGATATTCCCCATTACAATTGCTTACGGGTCATGAGCCAGACATATCCCATCTTAAGACATTTGGCTGTGCCGTCTATGTGCCAATTGCACCACCACAGAGAACAAAGATGGGACCTCAAAGGAGGATGGGGATATATGTTGGATATGATTCTCCCACGATTATAAAATACCTTGAGCCAGCTACGGGTGATTTATTTAAGGCCAGGTATGCGGATTGTCACTTTGATGAATCCGAACATCCAACATTAGGGGGAGATAGCAGTAAACTGGTAAAAGAAATTACATGGAATCAAACATCCTTATCTTGGCAATATCCTCGGACTCAAGAGTGTGATTTAGAAGTCCAAAAGATTATACATTTACAAAAGCTAGCTAATCAATTGCCAGATTCCTTTGCTGACCCGAAAAGAGTGACTAACTGATATATACCAGATGCTAATGCACCAATAAGAATTGATGTTCAAGAGGGACACAATCAAGTTGCTACAGAGTCTAGACAACGTTTGAAACGTGGTAGACGAATAGGTCCCAAAGATAAGAACCCTCGGAAAACTAAGAAAGGTGCAGAGATTGAAACCGAGGTTGTTAAAACCCTAGACACGACCGCGACCGTTCCTAAATCCCGGGACTTAGCCGCGGCTGATCCCAAAACCCAAATAGCGATCGCGGCCGATCATGAATGCTTAGATGCGGCCGGCCCTGATGTATCTAATACTGATTCTTGGGACGCCAAGATTCAAGGTACTGAAGGTCTTGATAATATTGAAATCTCAATAAACTATGCCTTGTCTGGGATACAATGAAACAGAAAGAATGTCGACATTGATGATATATTTGCATGCAATGTAGCACTTGAAATCATGGATGATAATGATGATCATGAACCCACATCTATTTATGAGTGCACTCAACGATCAGATTGGATCAAATGGAAAGAAGCTATAAACGTGGAGTTAAACTCTTTAAAGAAGAGAGATGTCTTTGGACCAATAGTCCGGACACCTTATAATGTTAAACCAGTCGGCCATAAGTGGGTCTTTGTGAGAAAGAGAAACGAACATGGTAATGTCGTTAGATATAAAGCACGGCTTGTTGCACAAGGATTCTCACAAAGACAAGAAATACATTATGAGGAGACATACTCCCCTGTGGTGGATGCTACTACTTTTAGATTCCTGATAAGTATGGCTGTAAGAGAAAAATTAGACTTGCGGTTAATGGATGTTGTAACTGCATACTTATATGGGCCACTGGATAATGAGATTTATATGAAAGTACCAGAGGGTATAGAAAACAAATCGAGTACTCGAGAACAACACTGTATAAAGTTGAATAAATCACTTTATGGATTGAAACAATCAGGCCCAATGTGGTACAATAGACTAAGTGAGTACTTAGTGAAAGAAGGATATAAGAATGATCCGATCAGCCCTTGTATCTTTATAAAGAAATTCAGCCAGGGCTTTGTAATCATAGCAGTGTATGTTGATGATTTGAATATCCTAGGAACCTCTGGAGAGATTTCCCAAACAGATGAATATCTTAAGAAAGAATTCGAGATGAAAGATCTAGGAAAAATGAAATTATGTTTGGGATTACAGCTTGAGTACATAAGAGATGGAATCTTTGTGCATCAAATGGCATATACAGAAAAAATACTCAAGAGATTTAACATGGCCGAGTCTCACCCCTTATCTATCCCCATGGTCGTGAGGTCTCTCGGCCTGGACACTGATCCAGAAGTGCCATATCTCAGTGCCATAGGAGCTTTAATGTATCTAGCTAGTCACACACAACCAGATATATGTTTTGCCGTGAATCTATTGTCTAGATTTAGCTCTTGTCCAACCAAAGGCACTGAGACGGGATTAAACATATTCTTCGTTACCTGCAAGGATCGAAAGACTTGGGTTTATTTTATACTAACCATAACAAAGAAGGATTAGTTGGCTTTGCTGATGCAGGTTATCTCTCGGATCCTCACAATGCTCGATCACAGACCGGCTACGTCTTTACTCATGGTGGTACGGCCATCTCATGGCGTTCCATGAAGCAGACAATCGCGGCCACATCATCAAACCATTCGGAAATCTTGGCTATTCACGAGGCCAGCCGCGAGTCTGTGTGGTTACGGTCCATGACCAACCATATCTGAGTTGATTGTGGGATGACCGAAGGCAAGGACGCACCAACCGTGATGTATGAGGACAATGCAGCTTGCATTGCTCAGCTTAAGGATGGCTACATCAAAGGGGACCGGACGAAGCACATACTACCTAAGTTCTTCTTCACGCACGAGCTACAGAAAGCCGGCGAGGTCCAAGTAGTCCAAGTGCGTTCCAGCGACAACTTAGCCGATCTGTTCACCAAATCACTTCCGACTTGCACGTTCAGGAAGCTCACGCATCAGATTGGGATGCGTAGACCGAAAGACCTTCAGTGATGTTCAGAACAGGGGGAGTAAACGTGTTGTACTATTTTTCCTTCACCATTGTTTTTTCCCACTGGGTTTCTCTGGTTAGGTTTTAATGAGGCAACGTCTAAAGCGTATTACAAACTCTGTATGGTTATGGCATCCAAGGGGGAGTGTTATAAACCATATTGTGGATGTCCATAACCGGCCCATATCTAGAGAGAGAGAGAGACGGCCGCACCCTAGAGAGAGAGAGAGAACCCCTAGTTTCCCTTTTTCTTATTAGTTTATGATTTATACTCTTTCCATTATTTTATGACGGTATAATTTCCTATATATAAATGGCTTCTTATGTTATGGTATAATAATATATAACATACATATTCTATTCTCTAGTTTTACAACAAAAACAAATAACTTGGTCATAAGATAACCGAGAATCACCATATATCATAAAATATTTATTCTTATAAGGAAACAATACGATTTGCCAAAACCAACATAATGGTAGAATAATTAGGTACTATGTAATTGTAGAGTTTCCTAATCAGAACTGTTTTTGTATGTACATAAAAACTTTCAGAGACTTATCGAGAGATTAATTAGAATAAAAATAATTTAATACTAGAAAATTTCATTAAGTTATCAAAATATTATCTTTACTATTAGTTTTAGTAGAAAAATAATCTAAGAAGCACTAACATTTTTTTATCACAAAAATAACTTCGAAGAGTTATAATGTCCAAAATAGATTTAACTAAAGATGTAAAAAACATTTGACCATGTATGATTAACTAATTTAGATTAAAATTTTAAATTTAGGGGGTGGGTTTAGGTTTGGGGATTTGTGTTTCGAATTTAAAATTTAGAATATAAAATTCAAAATAATAATTTAAAAAAAAAATCTGAAATTTTTTTCGAAAAAATCGAAAAAATATTTCAGAAAAAATTTTAAAAACAAAAGTTTAGAATATTTTATTTTCAAAATGATTTTTTTATTTTTAATATATATATAGAGAGAGAGGGTATGGGTATAAATATATTTTACCACTTCAACAAAATTTATTTTGATCATTTTTCTTCATAGATACAATATAATTGCTAAATATAATCATTAAAACACCAGTAGAATCTAGACATATAGCGGATGATTAGTTTGATGATAGATGTAAAATTTAGCTGTAAAATTTATAACATAGGTGATTTGGTTGTAGGTATAAATTTATTGATGTAGATTTTTTTTGTAGAGATTTGTGCTATAGTTATTTTGATTATAACTGTGACTTTTTGGCTAAATATTTTAAAATGAAACATGAGAAATATGTTATGTATATACAAAATAATTATTTTATATCAATTAAAATACTTTATATTAATAAGAAAAATATAAAATGTCAAATTTTACTATTATCTAGTGTCATATAAAATGAAATTTATATAATTTAAAATTTTAATATTAAATAAGAATAAAAATTATTTATAAATTTTACAAATTATAGTAAATTTAATATCTAAATACTGATAAATTTTACTTATAATTATTTAATTTCTTTAATATTATATTTTTTTCATTTTCAAATGCTACAGTCTATATAATAAAAATGTAGGTTTGTTACTTACATTACATAAGAAAACAAATTCTTTAAAATTTCTGATGTAGCTTTAGATATAAAACTAAATCATGATTCGTAAAAATTAATAGAGTTTTGATGTAGGCTTTAAAATTTAAGATTAAAGCTAAATCATTATTAATAAAATTTAATGATTTATAAATAAATAAATAAAGTTAAAAAGTGAGATAAATACCAACCAATCACCCATATAATCTAAGGGCATTCAATCTGGTAAAAAGTAATTAAAATTGAACCAAACTAAAATAGAGAAAATGGTTTAGATTTGGTAGTACCAAATAAACTGAATGAATTTTATTTTTAGAAATTCGCAGTATATAGATATGGCTAATATATAAACTGATCCAACCGAAACCGAAAAATTTGATTAATTATATAAAAATTATAGTAAAATTAATAATATATACATAATTTATTTTATTAATATGATATTCATAAATAAAACAATAATAATTTGTTTTATTTTTTTAAAGTTAAATAGTTTATTTTGTTTTTATTATGTTCATATTTTTAGATAAAACATAATTTTATTTTTAGTAGTAAATATTTGTGCTACAATATAGTTATATAATAATATTATGATATTACTATTTTTTTTAGTTTTATTTTAATAATTAAATAAAATAGAAAATTTTATGTATAAAATTTAGAGTAATGAATATATATTTATGTTTTACTAAATCTGATTTCTAATTCTAATCATATAAACTGATTTTCTTATAAAAGATAAATATAGTTGTGATTTTTTGGTATAAAACTAAATAAATATTAAAAATTATTGTATATAAACCTAATCGAACTAAATTAGATATGATTCATATATGATAACTAATTTTTATAAATCAAAATATTTAAAACCCAAAAAAACAAACTGAAATCAGACCAAAATCCGGACTGAAGAGGCCTAACATAATCCTTAAAAAAGAGCTTGCCTAAACAGAGACTGACAAGCATTAGTAATATAACATTTTTTTATCAAAGCATTAGTAATATAATTAGGTTTTCTTCTCCTAAACCAAAACCCAAAAACAGTTACTTTGGTAAGGGATTTGTTTTCCTTTTCTTTTTTTGCACGTCAACGTGCATACAATTTGGTAATGGATTAGCGTGTGAATTATTTTTATGTCTATAACAGCTTTTTTTTTTTGTACAACTAGAAAGACACTAATGCTTTTTAATATACTTTTCCAAAATTATTCGAAATATTATTGTTCACACTAACATTTCACCTTTTCCATCTCTCCCACATTAACCCCATTCCTCTCTTTAGCCGTAACCCTCTCTATATATACCTGAATTCCCCGAAATGTTAAGTTCGTGCCATCAGCTTTTATATTAGGAGAAACCACTTACAAATCTAAGTGCGACTTCTCTTCTTCCTCCTCCTAAAAACCTAAAACAGTTTATTTAAACAAAAAAAAAAAGAAACAAGAAAAGCATGCCTCTCTTCGACACTCACAACACATGGGCCTTTGTCTTTGGTTTGATGGGTATGATACTAACGCTTATGTTGATTTCGTATAGATATTTTATCGACGAGTGTAGTTATAGAGATGTAGTTATATCTATTAGTACCATATGTTTTATTATATTCGTTTATAATTTCCAGGGAATGTCATCTCCTTCGCTGTGTTCCTCTCTCCTGTGTAAGTTCTATATTGACATCTTACTTCAATGTCTATTAAATACTGTTATGTATATTTAGTACGTTAATACATATGTCTACGTACATCTATATATATATATATATATATATATATATATTTTTTTTTTTTTTTCGTTATAATAATATTGAGATCCTATATATGAAATGGTTGCAGGCCAACGTTCTATAGAGTTTGGAAGAAGAAGACAACAGAAGGGTTTCAGTCTCTTCCTTACGCTGTGGCTCTCTTCAGCGCGACACTTTGGCTTTACTACGCAACGCAGAAGAGAGATGTTTTCCTCCTCGTCACCATCAACTCTTTTGGATGCTTCATAGAAACTATTTACATCTCTATCTTCCTTGCATACGCACCCAAGAAAGCCCGGGTACATAAACACCCTCAAATTCATATATGAAAAGAATATATCTTTAAATCAAATCATCAATCCGCTAATTAAAACACTCCTTTATGGACGCAGATGTTGACAGTGAAGTTGCTTCTTCTGATGAACTTTGGAGGATTCTGTCTGATTCTCCTTCTATGCCAATTCTTAGCAAAAGGAACCACACGTGCCAAGATCATCGGAGGAATCTGTGTCGGATTCTCTGTTTGTGTTTTCGCTGCTCCTCTAAGCATAATCGTAAGCACTTCGAAAGCTTACTAAATATATACTCCCTCTAGATACAAATGTTTGATGTTTTGACTACTTCATATATTAAAAACAATAAATATATTATTCTGTTTATCACATTTTGGTTTTACCAATAAAAGGTTATCACCCATATTTTAATATTTTATTTGATGTATTTGTTTTTAAAGACGAATGCATTAACTATACTCTATAAAACAATCTTTCAAATAGAATAACAAAATTTAAAGCATAAATCCTATGTATACGGAGGGAGTATAAAAAAAGTGGCTAATTAATATTAGTTTCAATTATTAACATATTTTATGATTTAAATCACAGAGGACAGTAATAAAGACAAGGAGTGTAGAGTACATGCCCTTTAGCTTGTCCTTAACCCTCACAATCAGTGCTGTCGTATGGCTCCTTTATGGTCTTGCTCTCAAGGACATCTATGTTGCTGTAAGCCATTTTTTATCCGTCTATATATATGCTTACATACATACATATATATACAAGTATCGTTGTCCAAAAAAAAAAATACAAGTATATGATACTGCACGTAGACATGTTTTGTGTAGATGATCCATATGTACGGTCAAGACACGCGTAAACACGTACTCAGTTTCGAAACCTTGATTTGAACTTTTTGTTATACGAAAGTGAATATACATTAACATGTTTTTACATTATATTATTATGCCTTTCACCATATCATAATCCTAATTTTATCATTATGATATGAAATCCCTTTTTCAAAAAAAAAAAAAATTATCATTATGATAAAGTATACAAAATGAAAGTGGGTGCTTTTGTTTCTTGTGTACCTGAGACTTTGAGTTCTAATCATAGATTCATAGATAAAAAAAAGTGATACGAATATACAAAAAAAACAATAAAAGAAAACCAAATCCTTTTGTTTGGTATTGTCCTTTTTTTTCACTGAAAAAATGACAATACCAAGCAAAAGGGTTTTGCTCTCTTTAATTGTGTTTTTGGTATTGTCCTTTACAATGAGAAATTATAAACATACTGTATTATAAAGAGACTCGCTTTATGTTTTTTTTTTTTGGTAAAAATGTAAAGGAGTCGCTTTATGTTCCAATGAAACATTAAAGAATTTACCTTTTGCAAAAGAAGTTCAATATATATTGGAGTCTTTTATCTTTATTGTTACATAGAAATTATATTTTGTACGTAACTTCTATCGGTGCCGCACAAGTTTGCTGTAAACTTTACACCAAAAAAAAAAAGTTTGCTGTAAGCTTTACTTTTGTCATAAGTTTTTTTTTACGTACTATATTTTTTTTTGTTTTTGGTAAAAATTAACGTACTGTATTCATAAGCTAGAAAGTGGAAAATGGAGTGTATTAAATAATTATCATGCTATTGCCTCTAAAAAAAAAATTGTTTGCAGTTCCCTAATGTGCTTGGTTTTGCTCTCGGTGCACTCCAAATGATACTCTACGTGGTCTACAAATACTGTAAAACGCCGCCGCATCTAGGAGAGAAAGAAGTGGAAGCCGCTAAGTTGCCTGAGGTGAGCCTCGATATCCTGAAGCTAGGCACAGTGTCATCCCCTGAGGTTCGTCAAGCGAACAAGTGTACTTGCGGAAATGATCGGAGGCCTGAGGTTGAAGATGGACAAAACGCTAAAAACGGCAAGCAGTCCTCTTCCGCATCAGCTACATGAAAGTAAACAACCTTGTTGACTGCAATGAATTTTCACTTCTACCCCAACTTCATATACCAACCACCATAGCTGTCGTACTTTTCTGAAGTTTTTTATCAAGTGTGCCAAGTAGAGTATTAATTATCCGGATTAGTATATATGCATTTTCGGATGTTATATATGTTTTTCTAGAATTAAGTTGTCCACTTCTTTATAAATTTTATGTAATTACCTATTGGGGATATGTATATTTCCTATTTTCACAATTAAAAAACTATCAAATTTATCTATCTTGATTTTCTTCTTTAATTTTTTTTATTAGTTCATTATACACGTTGGCTGATTGTTTCAAGTTTAAATCATTACTAGAGCTTGATCCGAGCTCCCGCACGGGTTTTGATTTTTTTAAAAATAAATCCTGCACGGGTTTTGATTTTTTTTAAAATAAATTGTTTTTTTTCATGTCACTATTATATAATCCTATTATATATACGTGTCATCAATCATCGTACAATTACTTATATTTTATACATGTCATCATATATTTAATTATCATTTAATTAATCGTATTTTATATGTACCATCATATAATTAATCACATATTAATATATTATTATATTTAGAAAACATGTTGTGTAATATAAAACCAACAATTTAATTTTTTGATTGATATTTAGTGATTTAATAGAAAAATGAGTAAATAATCGCATATATTTCTACTTAATATTTCATGTTGTGCGACACAAGTTAAGGTAAGTTTTTGACTTGATACGTAATTTACTACAGTATAATTTCTTAGAATTAGTGTGAAGTTGATTGGTATATTAAATATTTGGAATCGTAAACTGGTTTTTATTGTTTAGGATTAGATAAATTCAGCTAGCATATACAATATATATATATTAAAATGGATATAGATATGAGTCGTATTTTAGTCAATATATACTGTCTGTCTCTATTTCGGTGTATTTTTTTATTTCAATATTTACTATATATAAAAAGGAATCATATTGTAAATGATTGAATTATTATTATTATTTAGAAACAAATAGTCTGAGTATATTAAAAACACAACATAATACTAAATACCAAAAACAAAAAGAGAAATTGGGTGAGATAACACCAAAAAAAATCATAATTTACTATCTAACTAAAATCCCACCCTCTCTCATCTTTTCTCTTCATATTTCTCTCTATCTTTTCTCTACCAAACTAATTTCCCTTTTTTCTTAGCTATTTCACAAATAAGCTCAAATAAAAACACCAGCAAATCAAACAAATAATGAAATAATTTCTAAGAACTAATCAACTTTAGTCTTCTCCAACTTCACTATCTTGGTGCACAACTTTTTAGAAATAGAGGTGATGTTTTTCAGATTTGCATCTTTTTCTCTGCCTCTGAAAAAAGGGTTGAATATCCTTCAGATGGATTCTGAAAGTTTGGCTTTAACATCGAAATCTAGTAACAATACATACAGACATAAAATATTACAATTAGTATATACAAATGACAATGCCTATCTATAATGAAAACTCATATACTAAGTAAAGATGTTGACCAACAAAAATAGTAAAGACCACAAACCTGGCCACCGGAATGAGTGGAGGAAGTGGTCTCAAGTTGAGAAACCAGTTCAGTTCGAGACTCAACTTTACTAAGATTATCACCAGTCCATACTTTAGAAACAAAGAAAGTTTTTGATCCGTTAGTTACCAATAATAGTTAATTTGCAATATCACACAAATATAATGATTATGGTTTTTTTTTTACGTCGAAACGGCCATTCTATTACTCAAGCTTGAGGTGGTCTGGGTAACCAGACCGGAATAGAACAACCAATGAAAAGTAACTCCCTACGGAAGGTCCTAGCAGTCTTAGCTAAAAAATCAGAAAACTAGTTGCGCACTCGTGGCACATGGGTGATTTTGAAGTCCGGAAAATAAATTTGCAGCGTCTCTATCTTCTCCAATTCTGTCGCGAAGCTTGACCACTCCTTGGATTCCCTTATCATTGCAATCAGCTTCTTGCAATTTGTTCCAAAGCTCTGGCATGGCGAGTGTTGCAGCATATTCTCCATCGCCCATCGCAGTGCTTCTACCTCCGAATGCAATGTTGATTCATATCGAGCGAAATTTCGAGTTCCCATAAGTTGTATGTTCTCCCCACTATCCATCCAGACCCATCCACATCCACTAAATCGATCAGAAGATGTCCAAGATCCATCTAACAGGCAAATATTACCCAAGCTTAAGACTTGGTTTTCATCATTATTGTTGGCCCGTACTACTGGTGGTATCATCTCATTTGCATTAAACCATGCTTGACACTCACTTTCTGCATATCGAACTAGTTCCAAAGGGTCTCTGTCTATTCCCCTAAGAAATTTATCATTACGAGGCTTCCAAATATACCATATTATCCAGGGATAAGGATCTCTGTCTTGGTCTCGTTCTAAGATATCATTCTTCCTCCAGAATAGATAGTCCATGTTTGTGTAGACGCTTGACACTGGAAATGTACCTGGGCTTGTAGGAGTTGCTGATAAGGACCATACCTGGAGAGCTGGAGGGCATTCAAATATTGCATGAGTTACAGATTCTTCTATTTCTCCACACCTTGGGCAATAATTATCGCACCTCATATTCCGCCTTACTAGATTCCTCGTTACTGCCACCTGACCCGTTATCAATTGCCATATAAGATGGCACATCTTCCTTGGCGCTTTCAACTTCCAAGCAAAGGCTTGAAGTTTAGTGATACTTGGTTCCAGTATTTCATTTTCCTCTTCTGGCTTCAACAGATTTTGAGCAACCCAGTATCCAGATTTAACTGTGTATTGGCCATTCCTCGTGTAGTTCCAGCAGAAAGTATCACGGCGATGAGTAGAGCTTATGGCCATACTTCGTATGAGTGGTATGTCATCGGGATGGACATAATCCTCTAGTAGCCATACGTCCCATTCCCTTGATTCCTGATTAATAAGGTCACTAACTCTCATATTCGGGTGCATCACAGGCGCTACAAGTGTAGCTGGTCTAGCAGGTGTCGTTGGAATCCACGGATCCTCCCATACCTTGACTTCACAACCAGAATGAATCTTCTGTCTGATCCCCAGAAGCAAAAGCTTCCTTGCGGCGAAAATGCTTGTCCACACATATGATGGACTACTTGCAGAGGTTGCTCTTAATGGCGAGGTCATTCTATAATATATGCCCCTCAAGACTCGGGCAACCAGTGAATCAAGGTACTGAACCAATCTCCATTATTGCTTTGCCAATAGTGCTAGATTAAACTCATGAATTAAATGGAAGCCAATCCCGCCCTCTTCTTTTGGTAGACAAACATTTTTCCATTTCGCCCAGTATATTCCTCGTTTTGGTGGAGTCGAACTCCACCAAAATTGTGCAATGGCACTAGCGAGGTTTTCACAAATCTCCAATGGGAGCAGAAACGTCGACATAACGTATATCAGAAGAACGAATAAAATGGATTTGATCATTACCTCCTTCCTTCCTTTTAAGAGCCGTTCATATGAACCGTTCCAGAGTTCATCAGCATTGTTATAAATAATAGTTTTGGCAACCGAGTCTAGCAACATCAAATTGCATGAGTTACTGTCGTCTTTTACAAACAAATAAAGCTTGTACCTGATCGTAAGAAAGGTGTATATATATATATATGGGCTTATTCTTGGGTTCCCTCCCTAGGTTCACCGACCAATAGAATTTTATTATTTCATATTTGATATCTTTTAAAAAAGAAACAAAATATTGTCAAGTTAGATTATATTTTTAAAATAAAAAATAAATAAAAAATAAATAAATTAAAAATAGTAGTAGTTATATATGCGTAAACATCAGTGTTCTCGTTATATACCAAAATGTTTAGATAGTATATGAATTAAAAATATGTAATTAGTTGATATGTAATCAGTAGATACGTCATTCAAAAAAAAATTAGTAGAAACTACATTGGCCCAAATAATGATTGTTGATCATTAATCGATAGTAATAGGCTTAGAGGATATATAAATTGAAGGCCATCACGAAATTAAAAATTGTGGTTAAAGATTCAGTGGCATGAAATGGTAAATATTAAAAGAAAAGTTAAGGGTTAATTATAATGTGTACTTCAGTTTTAATAGATTAGATGGTAAATTAAAAAAAAAATTAAGGGTTAATTCTAATTTGTACTTCAGTTTTAATACATTAGATTATTTTTCAAATTTTATAGCTGGAACAATTGACATAAACCAATTGACAATGTAACCCATTACATTTCGAATATATACTCTAATAAAAGTACTTTTACGACCAACGTGAAGATTAACATGGAGTTATGAAAATAAAATTCAGAAAATATACAAGGTTCCTATCAGATATATCTTCGTCTGGTTTAGTGACTGTAAATATCAGAATCATGTTTATTCAGTTAGTATGTTCGACAAATGTATATAGTCACATTCTATACATTTAATAAAAGACAAATGTATATAATCACTTTATGGACCTGGATTCCGTATGACACATGAGTTTAATTTGGCACTCTTAGCAAAATAATTATGGCGATTGGTTCATTTTTCAAACTCTTTGTCAGCTCGAGTTTTGCGTGGAAAGTACTATAGACGAAGTTCGCCATTGCAAATAAGTTCTACAAATATTTTTTATGTATATGCTAATATTTCAGCGGCAATCCAACTAATATTGTTGGTGATTAGACAAAAGATTCATTCAAGATATGATATTAAA